>NC_081804.1:4638983-4955233 GCF_963082965.1 Carassius carassius | reverse complement strand
AGAGTTGCATAATAGCTCTAAATAGAAAATAATAAAACAACAACAATAATGAAAATGTATTTAATAAAAAACTTACGTTTCTTAATGCAGTATCTTAATATCAATCCAATATAAACAATAAGTCAAGAAATATGAAACTGTTAAAAATGGGAGCAGTGATTACATCCAGTTCATTCATCACACTGCACATGGAAGGTCAAGAACACAATGCGTTGTGGGAAACCGTATCCCACACAGAAAGCTCTGTATGCTGCTCATTTTGCCAAATATAGTAAATCATCTCTGCATATTGAGTATTATACAGAGGGAAAAATGGCATACTGTGCACAGCAGTATTATATAGCATGCAACGAAACAACTCTTGTCAGCATGCCAGGCTTTTCCATGAGCTTTATAGCCTTTATAAACAGTAAGCCACCACTACAGCCGTCCTCTGCTCTTGCTGAGTGGGTGACAGCTTGTTTCTGCAGACTGCATGTTGTGGTTGTCTTGGACACACACCTGGACTGATAACGCTATCGGCTCGTGTCACACAAGACCACTCCTGGCAAGAGCCACTCCTCTGACCAGCCAAGCAGATACAATGTCTGTCTCCAAACATTTGTTCCCTCTCTAATAGGGATGGCGATAGGCTCTCTGGGAACATATTAGCACATTTTCAGCAGGCCAGGTTTCGCCCCGAGCCATGATGTCTTCACAGCACACAGACTTTATCAGTGGTGTCCTCGATGACAGCATATCCGTATGTTTGTATTTTCGCCGGGACCATTTAAAAACCCATAACCTGGGCCATTTTAAGCGCAATCATCTTGAGTGACATCTTCTTCGATTGCACCAATCCTGCTGTTGCAGTTTCCCATAAGTGTTTAATGTGGCTGTGGTGGATTGTCTGGCCAGATACTAGGAAGCCAAGAAAACCACTTGCCAAAAGGGTTGTTTCCAAGTCGACGCTCTGTTACCACCAGTCGCCGAGCCAGGAATGATGCCAGGGCTCGCCAAGCTCGGGATATAAACTTCAAACAATGCCATCTGAGGGCAGCCTTCGAGAACGTCGACAAGAAAGCCATTCGCCGTGAACTTGCGATGCAGAGTTAAGCGCTGTTGATCAGCCTTGTTCCCTGATGTAGGAAAAGAACGACTAGGGGGCTTAAACCCTTGGCACTGTTACACAAAGACAAGTTTTCCAAGGCCCATGGCTGTTTATCTGAAGGCAAGAGAGCAGACAAATTGATTATGCTGAATGAATGAATTTCTGAATGAAAGAAAACATAAAGGGATTACAATGCGGTGTGAAACCGACGCTCCGTGTCATTGGTTGGTTGGTTGGCGTGTAGATCCCTATGTGCACATGAATAGATCTGAGACCTGGAGTTAAAAAAGGTGATTCATTTTTACCATGCTAACCCGATTAAAGCAGAACCATCCGGAAGGATACAACCAGCGGAGTGGGGGTGCAGTCGCCACAGAGCATCGCAGCAAATCTTAGTCCCTCAGAGATTTGTCACCTCCGTAAATCAATTTCACGCCCTGCGGATGTACAAATATTGTCAACAATCAAAATATTTGTTTCTCAAGGAAATTTCTTTGAACATCTCGCCGCTTCGCTTTATCCTAAGGCTTAGAGATATCTTTAAAGGCATCTCTAGCGTCCATGAAAGAACAAAGACGTGAAATTAAAAAAATACCGTGCCAACACAAAACAACAAAGACAGTTCTTACTCATCCACTGAGCTAAATCTGTTTTATGAACACAATTCATTTAGATTCATGTATTTATATTAGATCCATTTGAATGCATTTATTCATTTATTTATGTTACATTTGGGGATGGGCATGCAGTGATGATGTGTTGCCTCCAAAAGTTTAATCCCATGATGGTTAAAAATATGCAAATTGTCAACAGGTTTTGCTTTGGTCTAACACAACAACTGAGGTGATCAAAACATCTAAAAAAAATTAAAAGTAAATGGAAATTAATAATAATAATAAATATTATTATTATTATTATTATTGTTGTTGTTGTGTTTATGATTATGATTGTTGTTAATAATAATAATAATAATAAAACGATTGAGTAATTTAGAATTAATTTAGAATTAATGCAATTTTATAGTTATTAAAGATAAAATAAACAGCAAAATAAAGTGGGCCCCCTTTGCAAATCATATGTTAATAGCTTATGATGTTTGTTTTTAAATAAATAATTGTATAAATACTATATATTAATATTAATTAGCGTTATTTTTTTATAAAATATAAAATAAAACTATTTAAAATAATAATTTAAAAATAGTATTTTATTTTTATTTTAAACAATGTGTTTGCCCAAATAATGTATTTGTAATAATTATACAAAATGTTAATCATAGACTATTTACTAATTATTAAAAATAGTAGTAGTATTTTTAATACAAGTTACAAAAAGATATTTCACATTTACTTTCCACATTATTATTATTATTATTATTGTTATTTTAAACACATAAGCTAACATCATTTGTCCTACAAATTGTTTATTAATTAAAAGAATTCTCAACAATTTAAGCATTATTTGACTTTCCCTGCTGTATATATCAGTACAGGCCAGGCCAGACCACTGTTGTACAGACTTCATCTTTTATTGCTTTTTTGAAATCCGAGATTCAATGATTCATTAGCGTAGACCAGGTGGGAAATTAAGCTATTATTCTAGATTTAATAGCTAATTCTTTTGTCTCTTTCGAATTAAAATAGGTATAGTTCATAAAGCCTTCACAACAAGCCTCACATACACACAGAGAAAAAAACCATCACAAGAACAACCAGCAGTATGATTTAATGCATTGATTTCTTTGTAATTCCTGTGATCGCGTTTTTTGATCCAACATAAAGAGTGGATGTTTTTGAGGAAATAATGGATAAATGCTATTTGCATTGCTTTGTTTTTAAAAGAAAGGGTAATTAGGTTAGAGGGAGAAGACACTGCGCCTGGTGCTGAACAAGAATCTCTGTGTATGTGATTAGTTGCCAAGAGGGTCCCCAGATGGCATCTATTACCTGCGTGCATTAATTAAAGATCCAAGCGAGGACCCCATTAAAGCTCAGAGTGGCCCTGAGGACACATGTGCGTATACGTTCTGGAGATTTGAACTTCACTGAAGATGCTTTTCATGCACACGCTGGAATGAAAGTAAAGGATTGATGAACTAAAGAAGGCGGGATACGAAGGAACATTTTGAACACTGTGAACATGTTTCAAACAAAACACATGATGTTTTCATGTCAGAGAACAGAGCAAAACCTTTCAAGTTCTGCAGTGGTTTATTTAGTTCATTTACTCATCTGTTCCAAACCCGTATGACTCTATTTCTTCTGTTGAGCACAGTGTTTTTGAAGACTGTGCAATTACAAAGAATGGTGACTTAAGCTTTATAAACTCCAAGTAGTCTATATGATTCATGAAACGTATATCAAGTCTTCTGAAGTCACATACTCTTATAAAATAAGTTTTTTTGTTGTTGTTGTTGTTGTTTTATTGGCATAGATGGTTCCATTAGGAACCTCTGACATTAATTTTTTTGGAAAAAGGCTCTTTAAATTGTACAAATGTTCTTCAAACACTCTTAAAAATAATGATTCTTTATTGGCATTGATGGTTCCACTAATAACCTTTTGAATTCATGGAATCTTACCATTCCACAAAAGGTTATTTTACATATTCAAATGGTCTTTGTACTAAGATAATAGTGGTTCTTCAGGGGCACTGCTGCGAAAATCTACTTTGGGAACCTTTATTTTGTAAGAGTGTAAGCAAAACGTGATTCTTTTAAGAACTGTTCAGTGAAGGGTTCTTTAGCAAACCAAAGATGGGCAAAGGAAACCTCCTTGTGGATGCTTTTTGCATCTATGATAGTTTTGTGTGAGAATCAAACTCACCGTTGAAGGGTAAAATGCTGTTTCATGTTGCACAGTCTAAAGCCTCTTAGCTTTCAGGTATTATTTACCTCCAAATGCAAAAAAATAAATAAACACTTTTCCTGTTTAACACAGATTTAGCACATCAACGGTGGCTTTGCAGAGAGGACTCAGATGTTGTTTTCCCCCTGTAAGCTCTTGGCAGATCTCGGGGGTTCAGCGTTGTGTGGGTTCACATTCGTCGTCTCTTAATCTCTCCTGGCACTTGTGCTTTACTGATAAAACGAACACATGTAAATCTGCTCATAAAAAATTGCACCCATATCATGTACTTGACATGCGTGACGTTATGTTAAATTTTAAACTGCGTAACGTAACCTCTCTCGAGTAAATGAGTGACACGTGCTGAAAATGAGATGTAATGTTTTTATCTTGATACAAATGGCAAAACAGATGGTAAACCATTCTGTACTCCAAACTGACTGCAGAGAGTGACAATATAGGAGTTTAAAGGGAATTTTAATAACAGCAGTTAGCAAGACAATAAATCAAAATGATCTTTAAACATCACTTTGTGTCTGAGCATTTTAGCAAGTCGCAAAACTAAGCACAAAAAAAGTGGATTTGGTGAGTAAATACATGGTAGTTGGGTTGTAAGAAACTGTAACGTAATTGTTATAAACTGAATTGTGCTGATGATAGTCGGACCCTCGCTGATGTGAACAATTCAAACACATACAAAGCACCTACTTAAACATCTCTTGAAAAAAAAGGTGAAAGGGTTCATTATCACAATACCTCAGACTGTATTGCATTAAACTTAATCAGACATTTATGCAAAAATAAATAAATGAATGACAACTTGATCTGTGAATATACAGGGACAGACAGTTAATTATATAACAATATAATTTAACGAGATATTTATTTTATGTGCAAAACACGTTGACTACAAACATGCAGGGTTCTTTCAGTATCGATGAGATACTTTTATAGTATCAACAAGATATTTTTTTCATGACAATTTTCAGAGAGTTTAATCTACGGTGATATACATGACAATGTTAATGTTTTGGTCTTGGTGGAATAGATGTGCTTTGGTGGCATACCTGCTACTGCCAACACACCCACAGCCATGCTGCTGTGAGCATGTAAGAAATACTGCTGCTACACATTTAACATATATGAAGAAACCCCCATATATAGCATACATGATATGTACATGTAGTAGTAGATCTATACAGGTGGAGCTGGGGAAGGTGGAGGGTTTCTGAAGCACGCTGTCACCACTACAGAAAGCACTAGCCAAGTGTTTGAATGTTGAGCAGCAAGCTCAAAAGAAAGTGATTATATCAAATTAAGAATCAATCAACCTGCGCCATCTAAAGTTTCATGACAGAACTTTGTGTGTAAAAAAAAAGTAAATTACAATCTTATGTGTAAAACACTGACTAAAACAGTGCAGTGTTTTTTTCTTTCCTATTTTTTATATCTATTTTATTTTTGTTTTACTTTAGCTTATTTACCTCCGTTTTAAGATAAAGTTTAAGATAAGCTAAAATAACTACAGTTCATTTATAATAAGCCTGCAACAGTGTTGTCACAAGTCCGTGCCTTCACAAGTTGCTGTATATATATATTTGCACAATACTATATGCAGTATTTTAAACTAAACTCACCTTTTTTTTAACAAAAAAGAAAAAACTCAAAAAAAAAAAAATACTGAAATTCTGTTTTAATGAATGTGTTAGGGGCGTGACAGGTTCGACACAACACACAGCTGTTTAGCTAAAGATAACAAACTGTCACAGTGTAGGTAACATGCAGAGGACCAATGTAGCATTCATTTGCTAATTCCTCTTCTTATTTCCATACAACGCACACCTTTTTTTTTTGCCATAATTTTTGTCAATAATATTGCTTTTTTTGTGTGTCGGGATGGGAAATATGGAAATTTATAAGCGCTTTGAAGCACTTCGTTAACAGTTGGTTTCCACCTATTCCTGTGGGACAGGAAGTTAAAAGATGGCAGGAGGTGGACAGCACCACTTCCTCTCTGCCGAAAAAAGCTGCCGCTCTCCTCTTTGTGCCTCTGTCTCCCTCGCATGAGGAAAATGAGATTACTTTTGACAATGACTGATGGGCTAGCCGTGAATACATTTGTTACTGAAAATGAAAATCCCTGTTAAATCTCATTTTAATGAGCAATGTGGATGGTGGACACCAAATTTTTGTTCAATGGCAGGAGTGTGGGCTGTCTTTGTGTCGTTGCTTAAATATTCATAGTGGAATGCCGAAACTCATTTAACATTCATGTTTTGGACTGATATGAATAACTGTATATTTGGAAGTTAATCAAAAACTTGGGTTGCATAGATTAAGTTTGTCATATTTTAGACAATTTTACAGTTAATTAAACCATTTCCATTAAGCATACAAATTTAAGTAGTCTATTAATATATTTTGATGTTTATACTACAGGTGATAATGTGATTATTGGTATTTGTCAAGTTGGTATTTGTCAAGAGAGCAAATCTTAAGGTGCATCTCAAGATCCTTGCGTTCAGATTCTTTCAGGTACAAAACAAGACCCAATCTTTCAAAAATGTTATTATAGGGCAAAAATATATTTCTATATTTTCAGCCTTAGCGAGAGATGCAGCCATAAGAGATATCTTCCAGAAACATTCAAAAATCATACCAACCTCAAACTTAAAAATGTACAGGTAAAATTTGCGGAACTTGAGCAGATTTTCATGATGCTTTCTACAGGTTTTATTTTTACACCAGTAAGTGCCGACAAGCCTTTATGTCATTCATTCAGCCAAATCATTCAGAAACAAAACAAATGACAATGAGTGAGTCATTGAATTATTCATTTAGGGGCGGCAGTGGCTCAGTGGTTCATGTAGGTTGTCTACAAACCGGAAGGTTGGTGGTTCGATCCACGGCTCCACCTGACCAAGTGTCGAGGTGTCCTTGAGCAAGACACATAACCCCACCTGCTCCCGACGAGCTGGATGGCGCCTTGAATGGCAGACACCGCAGTCGGTGTGTGAATGTATGGGTGAATGTGAGGCAAATTGTAAAGCGCTTTGGATGGCCATGTGGTCTGTTGAAAGCGCTATATAAATGCAGTCCATTTACCATTTACCATTTACATTTAACCAATTTGTTCAAACAGAATCTTTCAGGAACAAAACATCACTACTGTATTGCTGTAAGTTTCTCAATATTAATTTCTTGTTTTACAGTTGCAAAAAATGTTGCTGCCTGTTTGTTACTCCAGTGAATTCAGTTGGTAATAACACACAATGTGTAAGAAATTAATTCCACACAAAAGTCTAAACCTTGTTATTTTATTTTGATTGTTCTTTACTTAATTACATGCTAATTCATTAAGATTGTCCACTAAATATTATTTTCTTTAATATATAATTAAACAATATCACTTTAAATGTATAAGATTTTTGTGGCATGGTTTGAATGTTTCATGATTGTGTCACCTATTTGTTGAAGGTTTTTTACATTAACAGAAAGGTGAAATTTTATAGTCAACATCTGTCGGCAATTTGTAGACACTCGACAGCATGTATGAAATGTATCCATGTCCCTATCTTCATTCTCCTTGGCAGAGGGCGGAGAATGATGACAGGGCTTGTTTTAAAGTGCTGCCGTGGGGTGAAGATGGATTGGCTTGTCATCTGTTGGGAACTTGACAACGTTGATTCTTGTCAGGTTGGTGTCAGAGAAGGGATTTGGGGGGAAGCCACAACTCATGAGGGGGAACAGGGAAGGTCTGGGGCGCACAGAGGAGATGTAGAGGGGAAGAGAAACTGAACAATCATCTTTGTAAGACAACTCAGGCCACACATAAAATATGTTTATGTTTTGGACTATATATATATATATATATATATATATATATATATATATATATATATATATCTTTTTTTATTTTTTTATTAAGTTTTATTATACACTACCGGCTGGTACGATATATATATATATATATATAGAGAGAGAGAGAGAGAGAGAGAGAGAGAGAGAGACCTCACGGGCTACATGTGTGGTGACTCATGGAGCGTATTTCATACAAGCAAAGGGATGGCAAATACCCAGTGCATCATTTAGGCCAAAAGGATAATCAATATTTTTCTCCAGATCGTGGGCCTAAAACGGTCCCCAGTCGGATCTTATTCGGACGGTGCGTCGTCTTATGGCTTCACTCCAAATGGATTCTTTCAGCTATATCTCAAAGTATAGCCCTGGAAAGTATAAAACTGGATTTCTCTCCCACCATAAACCATTCTCAGTTTTGTTGTGGTTTCTGCACCCCACCTTGATCTTAGAAGATGTAAGAGAATTTAAAATATTGTAGAGTGAAAGAAATAAGAGAAGTTCGTTAGTATTTATTGGGTATGTACAAGGAGCTATCAAAGACTGGGCAGATTTCTGGCACTTAAAAGAGATTTAAGAGAGTTAAAGCATTCTTTGATAATGGAAGATGCAAAATATCACCCTTATTGAGATGCATGTGAATGAGCCTGTCGTTGAGATCCTAATTGGACGCCTAGAGTCTTTTGAATTCTCGCAATGTCCATGACAGGGAATTACGTCATCTTTGAATCATTTTAGTGAATCAGTTAACTAATTTCACACACACAAAAAAATATTGTTTCAATATAGCTTTCTAAACTCGGTTGTTTGTTAAATTAAATGGAATCATTTTTGTGAATATGTTTGTTTAGACGTTAATGTGAATCAACTGGTTCACAAGTAAAGCGTCAGAACTACCCGATGCATTAAAATGAAGCTATTTGGACTAGCTTTATAAAGAATTCAGAATTCATTATGTTCATTATGAGTTTACAACAAACCCCAAACCAATCATTTTAAGAAATATCAATGCGATGCTGCCTGGAAAGCACTGCAATAATTTAGAATTTCAAGTAAAATGAATCACTGTGGGATATAAAGCCATATTCTTAATTCCCTCTTCTACGCTGCTTTTTGAGGCCATTGTTTCTCTGGTCTCAGATAAACACTGACAATATTGGGCTCTGCAGTCGGGCTGATTAGAAACAATGAAATACCTGCTTGAGAAAAGCCTGCTTTAATACTCCATAACACTCGAAAGAACCAGAATGCTCTCAGAAGACCTCCATCAAAGGATATATTATTGCCTCATATCTCCTTTAAGCTTGTTTTAAGGCTATTGTGTGAACTTCTGTTTAGTTTTTCTCCACAACAAATGAAGCTGCACCTAGTGAGTCTAAGAAAGTTCATGTGACAAAAACAATGCTATCACAACACTGATGATCTGGTTAAATAATGCTTTCTCATCAGTTTTAGTTGTTTGACAAGCCATGCTTTCTATGTAGTATTAATAAATACATCATCAATTTACTCACTGAACTGACTCGTTCAGTAAACACAGATTCATTTAGGAAATGAATAAGTGATTGAGTCACTGAATCACTCACTGAACCGATTCATTCAATAAACATGGATTAATTCAGGAAAGAAACAAGTGATTAAGTCGTTGAATCAGTCACTAAACCAATTTGTTCAATAACCTCAAGAACAGTGGCAGCTGGTGCTAAAACAGGGGTAGGCAAGTTCGGTCCTAGAGAGCCGCAGTCCTGCACAGTTCAGCTCCAACCTTGAAAAAAAACTCACCTGCCTGTACCGTAGTAATCCTGAGTGGATTGATAAGCTTGTTCAGGTGTGTTTGATTAAGGTTGAAGCTGAACTCTGCAGGTCTGCGGCTCTCTTGGACCGAACTTGCCTACCCCTGTGCTAAAAAAATTAATGCAATTGTTAAATAACCATTTAAAAAATGAAATAATACTGCTTAGCTAAAAAATGGAAGTTGAAAATTCAGCTGTTAAAGCATGAAATAAGATACCACAAATCAGTGAATTTGGTTTTAATGTGGGTGTATTATCAGTAGCATTGATATTAATGCGATTCAGAGATGAAGGCCATAATACTAATGTTGTCCACATGAGGGAGCCACAGGATACCAAATCCTTTAAGATCTCAGTTTAAAAACTGTGAAAATTGTTCAAGAAATTGACAAACTGCATATAAATTCATTATATTTCCATAAAGTTTAATAAATACCATTATAATCATTATGCAAAAACTTGAATCTACTAAATACTTATCGACTTTTTCTTTTTATCTTAATTTTAATGGTATTGACAACATATTGGTCTATAGTTGTAGTAGTCTGACATGACTACATGTACACTATGTCCAATTGAAGAAGGGACACTATATTGTTTATCTAATTTAATATTGCACGGATAATACTACGTCCAAAAAGACTCGTATTTTACTTGAAAAGAGACAAGTCCATTGGATAACTATATCATCTTCACAAGCCTCATTTTAAACTTCATTGCTCACAATTCTTCGGTGATAGGACTTTGAAATAAAAAACATTAAAAAGCATGACTTGCATCGCATCCAGCTAGCCAACTCCTTCCAAGCTCCATGATCCATATTTTTATTTTAATGTTTATTTATTTTATTTTTATTTTTTTCATTTGAATACCTTGTGAAAATATTTTTTTGTAAATAAAAAATCAAATCTACTTTCATCTCGAAGTGACCAAAATATATAAAAACAATACTGATTCACTAAAATCAAAGTAGGGGGGTCTGGGGTGCAGTGCTCTGAGGCCTGAGTACAATCCGAAACAAGCCAATTAGAGCTCAGCCTCAAGTCACATGCTTTTCAAAAGTTTACAGACCTAAAAGAACCCCATTTGTCTGGTGCCTTGCACACACAAAACAAATGAAATCGAGTTTTAATTTTTGACTACCAGTCGAATAGTATGATTAAATAATGACATTTTGTGATTGTGTTGCACTATATATTAAACTTATTTTTAACATGTTGAAGTAAGCTTCTTTCGTGGCTAACTTGAAGGGGGTGTTTCCCCAGCGCCCCCTATTGACCAGCTGCCACTGTTCAGGAAATAAACACATGATAGGGTCATTGAATCACTCACTAAACCGATTTGTTCAGTAAACACAGATTCATTCAGGAAATATGTGATTGGGTCACTGAATCACTCACTGGATCAAATTGTTCAACAACAATTTTTCTTTCAATGAAACAAATAACTGTGAGTGAATCATTAGATTTACTTACTCAAATGACATGAATAAATAAAAATCAAACGGTGATGAACAGGACAAATTGCTAGGTTGATAGTAATGCTGTCTTTTCCACCTGTGTTTACTTTCTTTCAGACCTTTATTACATGTTCCAGTTTAAATTTTTTCATTATACTACATTCCTTTCTATTGTTCTATAATATTTTTATGTTATTTGCTCTTGTAACAGCTGGTGAGTCACTCAATTAGTGGGTTACGCAAAATCATTTATGTCAACTTAGAATGCAAGCATTTGTCTATGGTGGGAATTAGTAGACGGCCGTGCTAAAAGCTCCACTCTTGCTCACCATCGTAACAAGACACAGTATAGGGGACATGAGATCTTTAGATTGAAGCCTAACAATTGTATGGCCTGATGGACTCTTTGATAAGACTCCCCTAATGGGCTTGATCCATCTCAAGACAAAGCGTGCATTTCTTTAATTGCCTTTGAAGTGTTCAGTCACTAATGAAAGAGAAGTGGCTTCATTACAAAGATGTCAAGACAATAGATACACTTTAGATTTTGTGCAAGTTCCCAGCTCATACACATGAAATAATGTTCAACTGGAGTTTGCCTCAATCTAAAGGTCCTTTTAATAATAATAATAATAATAATAATAATATAATCAATATTAATATATATATATATATATATATATATATATATATATATATATATATATATATATATATATATATATATATATATATATATATATATAATTGTACTATTAAATTATATTGTTGAGTTGTCACATTACTTTACAATAGTTTGGTTCTGTACAACTTTTTTCTTTTTAAATAAATTAATATCTTATTTAGCAAGTAGGCTATGCATTAAATTGATCAAATGTGACGGTCAAGGCATTTATGTAGTAAAAAAAGATTCATATTTAAAATAAAATATATTATTTCAAACTTTCTATTCAGAAAAAAATAGCAATTTTCCTATATAATAATTAACAACTGTTTTTAACATCGTTAATAATATTAAATGTTTTTTGAGTATCCAATTAGCACATGAGAATGATTTCTGAAGGGAAACAAATGCAGCCTTGATGAGCAAAGGAGGCTTCAAAAATGTAAAAAATAAATAAATAAATATTCTAGTAAATTCTTCCTGTAGTTTGAATTGGTTCTGCAAGTTGTTATAAATTATCTACATCCATAAAAAAAGAAAATGCTAACTTCTTGAATCTTGCCTGCTTGTATATGAGACCCAGTATCATTTAAGTGTGCGAGAAGCAAAACATTAGCAGATGTGTTTGTAAATCTTTGTCGGCTGGCAAGATTTCCCTCCTGTTGAGAGTGTTAAACCCAAGGCCCGCAGATTCAATCACAGATGTGGCGTTGTTCCAAAATGACTCTTATCAGGCAACAAACTGTCTGCGGTCACTCTCAGCCGCTTGTATGCCGCCTCATGCCAAATCCTGGGAATATTAGCACTTGAGGAGCTGGAGACGCAGCATGAAATGCTTTCAGAAAACTTAGATGAAGGGCTGTGGATATCAGAGATTCCTGTCATCCTAAAGAGTTATAAATTATAATAAAAGTTTTAATATATAATAACAACTAATAAAAAATGTTAAAACTTACAAACTGTCATTATTTACTCAACCATGTCACTTCAAACTTGTTATTGTTGTTTTGTTTCACGTGTAACACAAGAAGTTTAGAAGAAATCATGTACTATCAAATCAGATAATAATAATAAAAATATAAAAAAGAACCAAAATAAAATCTGTAACGGCCAAAACTGTCTCAGGTTACGTAAGTAACCATGGTTCCCTGAGTAGGGAACGAGACACTGCGTCCTCTAGGGGGCGCGTTGGGGAACACCTCGTCGTGACCCGTGTCTGAATGATACATTGAAAAAACACCAACTTGTTGGCCGGCGACAGCCTCCGACGTCACTACCGGCGCGACTATAAATCAGCACCGGGAGAGCACGTCATCATCTTCTTCGTCTAAAGCTTGCGTCTGAAGCATGGCAGGGAGCTAGAGGCGGCAGTGTCTCGTTCCCTACTCAGGGAACCATGGTTACATACGTAACCTGAGACAGTTCCCTTTCGAGGGAACTTCGAACTGCGTCCTCTAGGAGGCGCTTTGGGGAACAGTATACCCACGCCGCCATGCTGAGGGGAATGCAGGCCAGAATCATGGCGAGCACTAAGTACAAACTCTACCATTTCCATGCGAGTTGCCCCTGGGACGTTTAGACGGCTGTCTTTGACAGTACCCCTTACGGCCAAAAGGCCTAAGCTACATACCCAACTTAATTGTTAGGGCCTCGGCCCAGGGTAGAGCTGAAGGCTTGGAATCAGGAAAGATTCCTTTAAAGGGACAGGCTAAGAACCTAGCATTTGTACCAAGTCTTGCCTGTCACACAGCGGCTACCACTAGCTTACGCATAAGCTTGCTGAAAGAGCTGTCTCAACAGTTCTCTAGTAGCAACACCTTGTTTAGATAGGTATCCGAGGATACATGGGTGGAGTGGCGCCCAAGATGAAGGGGCTTTAACCAATTCAAGAAAGGGCACGAAGCAATCGCGCAAAGCCCTCACCATATAGGATTTTAGAAAGAACGCAGAATACTAGCGTGCAAACTTACCACAGTGTGGATTTCAGAAAGTGTGCAAAGACTACACGTGCACACTTACCATAGCATGGATTTTCAAATACTGTTCTAAGGAGGGGCTCGTGTGGCACTCCGATAGAGCAGCTCATAGATGGAATGTTGCATCTCAAAACAGTATGATTGAGAGCCATCAACTCGATCTATGGAAACAATACTGGAGCGCTCTGGGGGAAAAAAAACAGAGAACTCCGTCTCATACGAGAGGAGAACTCCGAGCTCAGAGTAGCGCGCTCATAGGCGACCCTTTTTGGAAAAAGGGGAGCGCTGCTAAATTATCACGAGAATCACCCAAATCGCCCCTCATGTTGAGGGAAGCGATGCTTGAGGTGTATAAACAAATACACACTGGCTGAATGGAGCCCAAGGAACCAAGGTCTGATCATCTCAAGAAAGGGAACAAGCGGAGCATGTAACCCTTATCGTACAAGATTTCAGAAAGTTTGCAGAGTTGCGTGCAAACTTACCACTTGTGGATTTTTAGAAAGTGCGCACAGTGTTCACGTGCACACTGACCATTATGTGGTTTTGAGAAAGTACACAAAGCTTAGCGTGTGTACTTAAAGGTTCCTAAGCATCGCAGAGGTGCTGAATCTAACGGGAGAGGCAAGCTCAATTTTACAAACCTCGGACAAGGGGAGCATCACCTGAGGCAGCATATACAAGAAGAATTCTGTAACTGCCACCTCCACTTCCCGCTAGATGCGACAGCACCACTAAGCGGCCAGGAGACCCCTCTGGGTGACCTGGCCGGACTTTCATGAAATTCCCTGCAGAGCTGTGCCAGGACTGATGATCAAGGAGGCTCCCTCAGAAACCTGTGATCTCAGCTGCCTAATACCGGAACATGAAGCCGGATGGCTGGTGCTGGCGAGTGTTTAGTAAACTCTGTAACTGAGCACTGCAAAGGAAACTCACAGAGTTTATTAGTAGACACGTAACCACCAGCAATACACATAAGTATATACAGAGAGGGTTATATTTACTCACCCACCCTCCTACGCCAGAGCCCCGCTCAAGGGGCGCCTCCTTTTAGCCTCCCTCCCATACCAAAAAGTTCAGAAGGCGAAACCTGAACATCGAGCAGAAAGCATTTTCTTTCCTCCCAATGTCTGTTCATCCACAGATGTCTCTCCGCTGCCACCATGGCCGCCATAGTCCTGCCCATGGCGGAGGCGGCCTGCTTGGTAGCACGGAGAGAGATCCGTGGTGCGGCGCAGCTCTGCTACCTGATCAGAAAAAGGCCCTGCCTCTATCCAGGTCTCTTAGCAGATCAGTCTGATATGCTTGAAGCACCAGCATTGTGTGTAATAAAGCCACAGCCTGACCTGCTACTGCGTATGCCTTGCCATTTAAGCGAGATGATTTTCTGAAGGGGCTTAGATGGCAAGGAGGGAGATTAAGAGAGGTGTTTCCCCTGCAGAAAGAAAAAAAAAATCACAGATAAAAATTATTTATAAATTATTTATTAATTATTAATTATTCTTTCTACAGGGGGCATTCCCTCATAGCCGCTTTCGCGCATCACCTCGATGTCGGCAGATTACTTTAATGCCGAAACCGATGGATGCGAGAAGAAAACGGCATCTTTCATTTCTTTTTAATCTCTGTATGGAGATCATGCACAAATGAAAGGCTCACCTGAGCTGGAGGGCTATGGTCAAAAGGTAATTTTCGCTCAATAACCTCCAACAGCTCTACGTACATACGCAGGGCAGGAGAATTGAGAAGGCTCAGCCTCAGCTTCTTCACCATCCTCAAATATCTCCTGCTTTTCCTGAGTAAAAACCCAGCAGAGCACTAACCTCAGTATGAGAAAGTGTTAAAGATATAACATCATCCTCCCGAGGCTCTCTCTCGTCCGCCGCCTCTTTTTTTTTTTTTTTTACGAGCGCGAAAGGGAAAGTCCCTCTTTAAACCATTCAGACAGATCCACTTGTATTCTCCCTGGATGCACACATCGTCTAAATGCTTGCTAGTTGTCGCAATGATAAACAGATGATGTGATGACGTGCTCTCCCGGTGCTGATTTATAGTCGCGCCGGTAGTGACATCGGAGGCTGTCGCCGGCCAACAAGTTGGTGTTTTTTCAATGTATGCTTCAGACACGGGCCACGATGAGGTGTTCCCCAAAGCGCCCCCTAGAGGACGCAGTTCGAAGTTCCCTCGAAAGGGAACTGTATGTTTTGCATGCATCAAGTTGTATTGCGGTGTGCCCTTTAAGAGACTGATCGCTTGACTTAAGGTGCACTGTGTGGTGATGACGTAGAAGGACTACGTGACTGTGTAACAAGAACCACGACAGATAATAAGTTCGCTCTGCCGCTTGTTATTCTTCTGTCTTTGCTTTATTTGTAACGCCAAGGAAGAGTTGATGTCTCATGTATGAGAAGAGCGGGTTGCAGTGTATCAACCATTAAATGAGTGAGACACCAACTCCTCGCTTCCTATCTCTTCATTTTAACGGACTTACTGAGTTATCCAAGTCAAAGCGTTACAAATTCCAACAAATTAATACAGATAAAGGTGACATCCTTCTTGTCCCGAGTCTGTTGTGGTCATTATGAAGAAGCTCACTGATTTGAAGCATCTGTTGTGTGGGCTTTAACCCACTGCCACTGACACAACATATTTGCTTTTTATGAAAATGAATTCACAGTGGTCTTGATTCATTAGTGGACAAAACTAATTGTTTTCCCGCTCACAGTGACAGGAAGGATGAAGGGGATGAGGGCATTCATCAAACTTCAAATTAAGAGGAACCAAAGAGAGAGAAGTCAGTGAGAGAGAGAGAGAGAGAGAGAGAGAGAGAGAGAGAGATTTATGAGCGTCTCTCACATGTGGATGCTGCCTTACATCTACCTCCGTGGTTGCTGAGCATTTCTAGGCTGTTTACAAGAAGAAAATGATCCCAACCATCATTTCAACACACTTGGAGGCGTTTAGTAATTTGTTATGCCATTTTGATACACTACTTCCCAAATACATCCCGAGTGCAGCGACCTAATTCATTTTTGTGGCCTTTAAATTATATATTATTTGTTTGGCGCTTCAAAAGATGCTGATCACTCCCAGAAAATATGCATTTATATTACAGTTTTTTATATATAAAAAAATATTTTTATATATATATTTGTAAAATAAATAAAAATCTATCTATTATAATTAATTATTGTTATGATGTTAGTAGTACAAATAAGATTCAAAATTAATTATTCAATTTCCCATGTATTAATATAGTTAGCACTTTGTACAGTTAGGGGTACCTGTGTGTGTGTGTGTGTGTGTGTGTGTAGGTGTGTGTGTGTGTGCATATGTGTAATTAATTAGTATAGCTAGCACTAGATTCACTACACACACACACATAAGCTACATATTAACACATTATAAATATTATGATATAAAGGCAAATTAATAAATATGTAAAATAAATAAAATGAATGTATTTATTACTATAAAGATAAAAGTACAAATATATAATCCGTAATATATACAGATTTTATATAGTACTTTTGGCAGTACAAGTTAGAAATTTACTCCACACACACACACACACACACACACACTTATTTATCATCATTATCACATTTACACTGAAATATCATTGTTTGAAACAACTGCATTATATGAAAATAAGCTGAAAACACACTAACTGATTTTTTTATTGCTAATTAATTTTTTAAATAAACAAGCTGAAAACACTAACTGAAATACTTTTATTGCTAATTAAGATTTATTGCTGAAAATAATGCATGTATTATAATGTTATACTAAAACTATGTATAGTAGGGCTGTACAAATAATCAAATTTCTAATTGCGATTACAATGACAGATGCCACAAATACATAATTGTTCAAAGTATCCACACATGCTATTCTGCGTGCTTAAGATGTGCTTTTTTCTTTCTACAGGTTTTTTTTTTATTATTTATATGTATATATATATATATATGTATATATATATATATATATATATATATATATATATATATATATAGCCACTGTTAAAAATCATAAGAAAGAATGACTTAAGACACATGATTTTGCTTCCTTACACATTGTGCTACCTACACAAAATGCCGCAGCAGTGATGGTAATGCAAACTGTTAACGCTGTGATGCCAAGAGCAGAGGATAATATTTCCCATAGGGTTTTGTCACCTCCTGCTGTCAAGAGCCCTTCTCACAAAAAAGATCAATGTCCATTATATGATATCCCATGAGACAATGCTGCTCTGTAATGTGCATGAGCAGCAGAAAGCCACCAAGAATCTGCTAACTGCTGCAATACACCATAATGTTTCACATTAAACAATAAGAATGTGAAGACATGGATTTTATCACATGTGACCATGGTCTTACTAGAAGGTATATTAAGGAATCTTTATAGATGGAGTTTCTTTATAGATATTAACATGATTTATGATGAAAATGAACCTGAGTCAACATAGTTTGAAAGTAAATGTACGCCCCTAGAGGTGATTTTAAATTATGGGGATATGATAGGGAAGCTTCAAAATATGCCTGATGAAAGAAACAAGCTATTTCAGCAATATATTTCATTCAAGACAAAGTACAAGGTTAAAATTTCAACAAGGCCCTGAATACCGTTGTTGGCGGCTGTACTGCGTTTGAGCTCCGTCACTATATTCTTTTCATTTACTATTTTTAACTCAAAAATCAATTTTATACATCATCGTTTCCGTTTATATAATGTGTGAATATATCCTCTATTGTATTCTACAACAAAAACAATCAGAGCGCCTCGCTATCACTAGTTTTATTTTGATCTCCCGGGTCCGCTATTAGCTTTTAGCCCGTTAGCATCAGCGGCGTGGTTGCAGCTAACTGCGCTTGCATTGCTAATACTCTATTCACACACATTACCACTGCTGTACTCACTGTTACTTGCTTTAATGGCAGATGAATGTCTCCACTCTGTGCAGCTCGAGCTCGAGGCCGTGGGAAAGCAGATTCGCGACCTGGAGGTGAGGCAGGCCCAGCTGAGAGAGCGGAGAGCCGCGCTGGAATCATCCCGGGCTGACGCTCACAAGTCCGGGGTAAGTATACAGCGATCTGCTAACAGTCCCACCACGTCTACTCCGTGTGTTTCTCTGCACAGGCCCGGTGCACCCAGGACGCGATCTTCCCAGATGTCCTTCACTGCGACGCCGGGACACCACGGAACCTGGGTGCATCCACAGCGGAGGACGCGAGCCGGGTCCCGGGCGACGACTTCTCCCCCTCCTGCCTTCGACATCTCCATCCGGAACCGCTTCGCTCCCCTTCGCGAGACAGGACGCGACGCTGTGATCATCGGAGACTCCATCGTCCGACACGTAAGTGCTACGTTAGCCGAAGGTAAAGTGCACACTCACTGTTTGCCTGGTGCTCGTGTTCTCGATGTTTCTGCGCAGATACCCGCGATCGTGAAGGCCGACGAGAGCCCCAGAGCGGTCGTGCTTCACGCCGGGGTTAACGACACCACGCTGCGGCAGACGGAGACGCTGAAGAGGGACTTCAGCAGCCTGATCGAGACGGTTCGCAGCACGACGCCCGCGGCGACGATCGTCGTGTCAGGACCACTGCCCACGTATCGACGAGGACACGAAAGGTTCAGTAGACTTTTTGCTTTAAATGAATGGTTGTTGTCATGGTGTAAAGAACAGAAACTGCTATTTGGTAATAACTGGAATCTTTTCTGGGAGCGTCCTAGGCTGTTTCGCGCTGATGGATTACACCCCAGCAGAATCGGAGCGGAGCTGCTCTCTGACAACATCTCCAGGACACTTCGCTCCATGTGACTAGTAAGACAATTCTCTAATAACTATTATGATGAGTTTTGTTCCACCCGCTTAAATGATAAAAGTACGTGCGCTGTAAAAACTATTAAGACTGTGTCTGTTCCCCGAATAGTGAGGTCAAAATATAATGTAGGATCTAGAAAAAATCTTATCGTAATTAAACCAGAAAAATGTAAAGTAAATGAACAAAAACAATTTTTAAAGTTTGGGCTCATAAATATTAGATCACTCACACCCAAAGCAGTTATTGTAAATGAAATGATCACAGATAATAGTTTTGATGTACTCTGCTTGACTGAAACCTGGCTAAAACCGAATGATTATTTTGGTCTAAATGAGTCTACTCCACCAAACTACTGTTACAAGCATGAGCCCCGTCAGACTGGTCGTGGCGGAAGTGTTGCAACAATATATAGTGATATTCTCAATGTTACCCAGAAAACAGGATACAGGTTTAACTCTTTTGAAATACTTCTGCTAAATGTTACACTGTCAGACATGCAAAAGAAGTCTAATGTATCTCTTGCTCTGGCTACTGTGTATAGACCACCAGGGCCGTATACAGAATTCCTAAAAGAATTTGCAGATTTCCTCTCAGACCTTCTAGTTACAGTTGATAAGGCGCTAATCATGGGAGATTTTAATATTCACGTTGATAATGCAAATGATACATTAGGACTTGCGTTTACTGACCTAATAAACTCTTTTGGAGTCAAGCAAAATGTCACCGGGCCCACTCATCGTTTTAATCATACACTAGATCTAATTATATCGCATGGAATCGATCTTACTGCTATAGATATTGTACCCCAAAGTGATGATATTACAGACCATTTCCTTGTGTCGTGCATGCTGCGTATAACTGATATTAACTATATGTCTCAGCGTTACCGTCTGGGCAGAACTATTGTTCCAGCCACCAAAGACAGATTCGCAAATAACCTGCCTGATCTATCTCAACTGCTATTTGTACCCAAAAATACACATGAATTAGACGAAATTACTGACAACATGGGCACTATTTTCTCTAATACATTAGAAGCTGTTGCCCCCATCAAATTGAAAAAGGTTAGAGAAAAACGTACTGTGCCATGGTATAACAGTAATACTCACTCTCTCAAGAAAGTAACTCGTAGTCTTGAACGCAAATGGAGAAAAACTAACTTGGAAGTTTTTAAAATTGCATGGAAAAACAGTATGTCCAGCTATAGACAGGCTCTAAAAACTGCTAGGGCAGAGCATATCCACAAACTCATTGAAAATAACCAAAACAATCCAAGGTTTTTATTTAGCACAGTGGCTAAATTAACAAATTACCAGACGCCACCTGATTCAAATATTCCACCAACGTTAAATAGTAATGACTTTATGAATTTCTTCACTGATAAAATAGATAACATTAGAAATACAATAGCGAATGTAGATTCTACAGCGTCTAACACTTCAGTTTCATCCATCGCACCCAAAGATAAACTGCAGTGCTTTACAAATATAGGACAGGAAGAGCTAAATAAACTTATCACTGTATCTAAACCAACAACATGTTTATTAGATCCTGTACCCACTAAATTACTAAAAGAGCTGTTACCTGTAGCCGAAGAACCGCTTCTCAATATCATTAACTCGTCGTTATCTTTAGGTCACGTCCCAAAACCATTCAAGCTGGCGGTTATCAAGCCTCTTATTAAGAAACCAAAACTAGATCCTAGTGTACTGGTAAATTATAGGCCTATTTCAAATCTTCCATTTATGTCTAAAATATTAGAAAAAGTTGTGTCTGCTCAATTGAGCACCTTCCTGCATAAAAATGATCTGTATGAAGAATTTCAGTCAGGTTTCAGGCCCCACCATAGCACAGAAACTGCACTTGGTAAAATTACAAATGACCTGCTTCTTGCGTCAGATCAAGGCTGCATCTCATTTCTAGTCTTACTTGATCTTAGTGCTGCGTTCGACACCATAGATCATGACATACTCCTAGATCGATTACAAAACTATACAGGTATTCAAGGGCAGGCTCTAAGATGGTTTAGATCCTACCTGTCCGATCGCTACCATTTTGTTTACTTAAATGGGGTGTCATCTCATTTATCATCAGTAAAATATGGAGTGCCACAAGGATCCGTCCTAGGTCCCCTTCTATTTTCAATATACATGTTGCCCCTTGGTAATATTATTAGAAAATACGGAATTAGTTTCCACTGTTATGCTGATGATACTCAGCTATATATCTCAACGAGACCAGATGAAACTTCCCAATTATCTAAGCTAACAGAGTGTGTTAAAAATGTAAAAGATTGGATGACAAATAATTTTCTCCAATTAAATTCGGATAAGACAGAGATATTAATTATTGGACCAAAAAACACCACACAGAATCTTGTAGATTACAATCTGCAACTAGACGGATGTACTGTTACTTCCTCTACAGTCAGAAATCTGGGTGTTATATTGGACAGCAATTTGTCTTTTGAAAATCATATTTCCAATGTTACAAAAACTGCATTCTTCCATCTTAGAAACATTGCCAAGCTACGAAACATGTTATCCGTTTCTGATGCAGAAAAGCTAGTTCATGCATTCATGACCTCTAGACTGGACTATTGTAATGCACTTCTAGGTGGTTGTCCTGCTTCGTCAATAAACAAGCTACAGGTAGTCCAAAATGCAGCAGCTAGAGTCCTTACCAGGTCAAGAAAATATGATCATATTACCCCAATTTGACAGTCTCTGCACTGGCTACCTATTAAGTTCCGTATCAGTTACAAATTATCACTTACCTATAAGGCCCTAAATGGTTTAGCTCCTGCGTACCTAACTAGCCTTCTACCACGCTACAACCTATCGCGCACCCTAAGGTCACAAAACGCTGGACTTTTGGTAGTTCCTAGGATAGCAAAGTCCACTAAAGGAGGTAGAGCCTTCTCACATTTGGCTCCCAAACTCTGGAATAGCCTTCCTGATAATGTTCGGGGTTCAGACACACTCTCTCTGTTTAAATCTAGATTAAAAACGCATCTCTTTCGCCAAGCATTCGAATAATGTATCTCTTAAATTGTGAGTGTAGTTGCATCTGCATTTTTATTCTTTAGCTTGGGTTAAACTAATTTTACTTCAGTTTCAGCAGCTATGCTAATGATGTCTCTATTTTGTTTTTATGTTTTGCCACGGGATTAACATCCCGTGGTAGCTAGGATTTACACAAGCTCCAGTCTGGATCCAGAACACCTGAGAAGAGATGATGCTGACCCTCAGAGGACCCCAGATGACGCTAACCTTGAATCAACAAACAGAACTAACAAATATTGCTACATGTGTGACTGCATCATATAATTACTATTAATTAATAATATTGATAGTTCATCATCTAGCTGACTACGTCTTGTATTATTATTTTTATTTTTCTAAAATCCTGTCAAACGTGCACAAACTACTAGCTACTACTAAATATTGTAGAAACATAATTTTCTGTAAAGTTGCTTTGTAACGATTTGTATTGTAAAAAGCGCTATACAAATAAACTTGAATTGAATTGAATAGCGTCTTGTCAGATTTTCTGCACATCTTTAAATTAGCTGGGAGGAGATGTGCAGATAAGCATACAGTATTACACATAATGCTAAATACACTCCAAAATGTCAATATCATTGCAGTGGGATCCACATACTGAGTCATCTATTACAATAATATGAAAATGTGTTTCTCAGTCATCTGGCAAAGAAAATCATCCAATCCTTATCGCAGCATTTTTCAAGACATTTTTCAAAGCGTTTTTGTGTTCATACTCAGTTGATTTTTACTGGCGATGAGCCGAATGAATGTACAAATTCATTTCCTGACATTAGATGGCGCTTAATGAAAAACATAAATACCCCACTACACAAGGTGTCACTGTGCAACTTTACACTTCTGACACTTGTTTTTCACACAGAAGAAAAAAGCCAGTATTTACGAGCTTGTCAAAACCATTAGTTCCATTTTTTGTAGTCGCTGTCGCGATTGTCATTAAGCTCTTTGTGTTCAAATACCAATGAAACTAGCAGCTCTACATTCATCTTGCATTGATGCATCTTCTTTGTCTACTTACTTCCTTTTCTTCGTTAGCTATCGATGTGTGCTCAGCAAGACCGTTTTTTCTGGCTTGAGCGCCACCAAGTCGTGTTTTACTGTAACTTAAGCAACTCTAGGCAAGTGAAAATAAGTGCCAATCTCATTGGTTTGCCAGTTTTTGTCTCTGGAGATACCTTCTTCTGATAGAATTTTTTAATTTTAATTTTTAAGTCAGCATAGATCTATCCTCCGCTGCCTTTGATATCCCACAATCCTGTGTATTCAATACAGCGACAGTTGAGGTAAAAAATAAAGATGGTGCCTGAAAGTTGCATTTGGTGGTCAACTTTTACACTTTTGCTGTTATTTCTAGGACAAAATCAGTATTATAGTAATTAAATATTTGTTTAGCTATCAACAAAACTTGTTCTATTTTGTTGTAGATCATTAAACACCGCCTGTCAGAAGCCTGTCCGAAATCAGCTTCATGAGGTGGCTTTGTCCAACAATGCTGGCTGCAAAGTCATTGCCTCATACGGCAGTGAGGCACCAAGTCAGCTGCCTACATTCCATCACACAAAAACAGTATTATTTATGTATTTAAGAGAATGTATTTTGACATTAAAAATCTAAGAAACTTCACCTTCAGTGTGTACAATTATATACACAGTACATAGCTTCCTCTGTGACTTCTGTCCCATTTTCTTCTTCTTAATCAACATTGAAATTGTATTCGTCATCTAACTAACCATCAGTCAGATAAGTCACATTTCATCCTCACTGACAACTGTGGCGCATTGCGTGCCTGCGGCCTCTGACTGCAGGGCCTGCTAACCACTTCTCTTATCTCTCCAACTGTGCTGCCATCAGCCAGTAAGATCGCCTCAAGCCATTGGCATCCACTTCTTCACAATTACCCAGCTCCTAATTTATTCAAATAGAATGTCTTTGTTATGGATTAAAATTTAATTGCTGGTTTTGCAGGCTTATACCAGAAAGTAACCAATTTTGCCGCACCTTGAGAGCGTCCATAAAAAAACAGCGGGTTCATTCCTGGGTCTAATGGCTCTATTTCATATAAACTGTTGATTAGGACAAGGTGGAGTGCCACTGTTTTAGAAAATATGGCTGAAAGTGAGCCGAAAATTTGCCCAGTGACTTTCTGAGAATTTTAATGGCTTTTCTGAAACCGGGCAAAATACAAAAGAAGAGTTTTCAATGACATGTAAATCTGGAAGGTGGTTAATAATAGCACAGTTATGTGTTGTGAATGTCTCCTCCATTGGTCATGGCTACCAGCAAATCTTAAGAGGGCGGTGTTGAATGTCTGATCTTTGACAGAGTGAATCTTAGAGTGCTTCTTAAGGAGGAACCAGTTAATTAGGGTTCATCCATTTTAAGCCTCCTTCCTTCTAATCCACCCTGACAAAAGACAAAAGAGTGAATGAATGAATGAAGTCCACCCTTCCCAAACATTTCATGCCATCTGTGTTCACTTTGAAAAACAGACCTGTGTAAACCATTTAAGAAGCAGGGACAATGTCAAATAACTATCAGATGATTATATGCATTATACATATGATAGATACAATTTTATACATTACTTCCTTTATTAGTCTGTTATTAGTTAGACTGTCTTTATTAGTGAGTCAATAAATTATTTACTCAACCGATTCTTTCCAAAACACATTCACTGAAGAACGAAACAAGAGTTCCTGAATCAGTTACTCCTCTGATTCGAGGACTGATGAACTGATTTTTAACTGATTCGTTCAAAAACACTTGTTGTGTCAGAAATCTAATACGTTTCTACTATATAGCATGCAATAACCAATATGCTAAAAGAGTAGTATGTCCGAATTAACAGGATTCGAAAAACAATAGGCAAACAGCACCTACTTCTACAGCTGAGATTCTAAAGTGTGCATTCAATGCTTTACTTTCCCATGAGGCCACGATAAAGGACTTATGAATGGCAGTGCAGCAATGCAACTGATGGTGGTAGGTCATGTGACAGTTGGCAGATTTAGTATGTCCTTACATTACTTTTTATTCATACTACCCAGATTCATACTATATAGAACTTACTTTTTACTTGTTGCAAAGTAAGTTTAAATTCAAATGTAGTGCCAATTCAGACTTCCAGATTCATTCAGGAACTAAACACCTCTATTGTGTGTTGCTCAGAGACATGTGAGAACGGTTCTTCTTTATTTGCAACTACCCAAAGTTACTGCCAATATTGTAAATATAATATAGGTTAAGGATAGGTGCTGTCAATCGATTAAAAACTTTAACTAGATTAATCACACATTTTTTCTGTGCAATTAATCGCAATAAAAAAAGAAATGTTTTTGTACGTTTTTAGTATATTTTTTAATGTAATAATTTCACAGTTAATCAAATTAATGTAGAAACAACATAAAGACAGTATATTTTAAATACTTGTTTAAATGGCATCTTTTTATGAATGAAGGCCAGTATTACTGATATTAATACAGCTACTGATTTTTATTTTTTATTTTTTACATTATTAGGCTTCAAAAATATAACCGTTTTTAATTTAAGTAAACTTAAAACAATGCTAACATAATAAATGTCATGTTTACTCCTGCCCTTCCTGTCTTAACAGTTAGGAAATATACAGAAATTTAAGAAAGTTATCAAAGTTATATGCAGTCTGCACTGCATAAACTATAAATTAAATAGTTAATCCTTATTAAAGCTACAAAAGTTATTTAGTCAAGAGCAGCGAGTCATTTTCTCTGTTCCCTTTGTTCTTTAACTATACTGACAGGAAGCTTTATTGGCTACTGTCCCTTTAAGAGCAGACAGACATGCGGATCTCACTGTTTATATACTGTCTATGGATCTCGCCTCATTCTCTCACAACTCTTTTTGTTCATTTTAGACTTTATATAAATCATTTAAGATTGCTCTTATGAGGATAATCGACAAAACTGGCACTTTGGGATGTTTATTGTTAGTTCAAGCGCTTAAGAGAACTGGATTCTGGCGCCTTGTCTATGCATTGTGTGTGTGTGTGTGTGTGTGTGTGTACGTGTGAATGTGTCACATAAGGGCATTCACAGACAGCAAATTCTCTTTTGTCTTGCCGCGCTTGAAATGTTTAAAAGCATTTAAATGAATAAGAGCGTGATCATATAATGTAAAGCTAGCCAACGGATGGCAGAAAATACCGATGCTGCGTTAATTGCGTTAAATATTTTGACACGTTAAACCAGACAAAAATTAATTGCATGCGTTAACGCGTTAACGTTGACAGCACTAATATATATATATATATATATATATAATGATTTGATTGTAATATTGTATGTTGTTTCATTGCAAAAAAATGCATCCCAAGCGTATGCACAGGCACTCGTTCAATAGTTCTTTACTGATTCATTTGAATAAAGCATTCACTAAATGAATTGGACTTTCTTTGTATTTAAAAGAAAGAAAAATATATATTGCCAGCATAGCAAGTAAAATTAATCTCTATCACTGGCATGAAAAGCATAAACCTGACCAGATAACTACATAGAAGAAGGTTTAATAGAAGTCTTTGAAAATTAATCGTGAGGTGAGAGCTTGTGTTTTTTCTGCATGGGTCAGCAGCAAGCAACCGACTGAGAATTAATGGTCTATTGGCCTATAAACATTTGGTGATATATTATTATGTCTTGGAGCAACCAACTTCACAGTGTTGTTTTTCAAACACCTAATCGACACTATGGACCATCTCTAATTCAAATGAGATATGATAAATAGCTGCACAAGGAAATTGCATCAGCGCCATTGAAATGGAGATGGGCATTTGATTATGACCATTTGCTGCAGGTACAAAATAAAGTTTGAGGAGACCTTAGTCATCTTTTTTAAGCCATTACAATAAATGTATTCACTTGGAAAAATGTATAACTTCTCACAACATCTGTAGCCTATAATTTTACATGAAATATCCAAAGGTTTATTGGATGGGTGCAATTTAAAACCTGCTCAGTTCCAGTTACATTTGCCTATGGTTATTCAAAAACTTTTTAGATATGCTTCTGCTGGCAGGTCAAAATTTGAGAAGTAGATGGGAAGAATGGAGAATGCAGTGATTTCTCCCTTGACATTTCATCCGTATTTTATGTCATTTTGAGAGGTGAAGATTCGTGTTGTTTTCATCATGTTGTACGGTCAGTGCTGGCCATTCCTGATTTCCTCTTGGACTTTTTCAACCTCTCAGGCATCAGATCCTGATGCGTTTTCATACGATCTCTATGAAGAGTTCTCCTACATCTTACTTGACAATCAATATTGAAGAGTGTTTAAACAGAACATAATTTACATTTGACTGCTCTGTTTTTCTGGCGTTCTTCTATGTAATCAATATTGGTTAGACATAAGTATTTGACCATTGGCCTAATGCCTTTTGCAATGCCTTGCCACATGTTTAGAATGCTGTGTCAAGTTAAAAGAAGCTCAGCTTTAAAAACACTTATTTTCGATCCCATTGCCCTGTGTTATGATTTAAAAAGCAAAAACGTTCTGTATAACAAATGTAATTTTGAAAGAAACTTTCTGCATCTTTATGAATATTAGAATGATTTTTTGTATAATCACCAATCCAGTGTTGGACAGCTGAAAGGACACAACCCAGGTTCATCTCATTTCGATATTAAAATAGCAATATACTGTATGTTAAAGAGTAAACTTGCTTCAAGACTGTTCTTTTCTGTGTTGATTTATTCAAAGTATACTTTTGATCAACGTTTGATCCGATTTGTGTGTTTCCATACATGGGAATTAAATCAGTTATCACGAGATCTATATTTTTGCAATTTTATTTCTCACTTTTATATACAGTACAGACCAAAAGTTTGGAAACATTACTATTTTTAATGTTTTTGGAAGACGTTTCTTCTGCTCATCAAGCCTGCATTTATTTGATCAAAAATACAGAAAAAACAGTAATATTGTGAAATATTATTACAACTTAAATAATAGTTTTCTGTTTGAATATACTTTAAAAAAAATAATTTATTCCTGTGATGCAAAGCTGAATTTTCAGCATCATTACTCCAGCCTTCAGTGTCACATGTAACATCCAGTCTATCACATGATCATTTAGAAATCATTCTAATATTCTGATTTATTATGAGTGTTGGAAACAGTTCTGCTGTCTAATATATTTGATGAATAAAAGGTTAAAAATAACTGCATTTATTCAAAATAAAAAACAATTCTAATAATGTATATTCTAATAATATATTTTCTTTACTATCACTTTTTATCAATTTAACACATCCTTGCTGAATAAAAGTATTGATTTTATTTAAAAAAAAAGAAAGAAAAAAAATTACTGACCCCAAATTACTGAACAGTAGTGTATATTGTTATTAAAAAATATTTATATTTTGAAAAAAATACCTTCTTTTTTTTTTTTACTTTTTATTCATCAAAGTATCCTAAAAAAGTATCACATGTTCTGAAAAAATATTAAGCAGCAGAACTGTTTCCAACTTTGATAATGAATCATCATATTAGAATGATTTCTAAAGGATCATGTGATAATGATCCTAAAAATTCAGCTTTGCATCACAGAAATAAATGATAATTTAAAGTATAATAAATTTAAAAACAATTATTTTAAATTGTAATAATATATCACAAGATGACATTTTTTTTCTGTATTTTTGATCAAATAAATGCAGGCTTGATGAGCAGAAGAAACTTCTTTCAAAAACATAAAAAATAGTAATGTTTCCAAACTTTTGGTCTGTACTATATATATATATATATATATATATATATATATATATATATATATATATATATATATATAAAATCTTATATTTGTATTGATAACTTTATAATAAATATTAATTAAATATAATGCATTAATTTTATAAATGCAAAATCAAGTATATAAAAATTATTTTATACTTAAATTATTTAATATAAATATATTTTATTTTTTATTTATCTACATTTACTGACATTTAAAATATTATAAGCTTGTAAATATAAGATAAAATTATAAAAGAAAGAAAAAACAGAAACTGGAAGTAGCAATAGAGCACAATTCAATTCAACAAGTGACCTTTCATTTATGTACAAGTAAATCACCTATTTTCAAGACACTGTAACAGTAAGATAAAATTTTTGCCAAGTGGCTGGCAGATACATTTCAAAGTAATGTGCGTTTTGAGAGCTACCATGTTCCTGCAATGAAAAATATGGGACAAAGAAATTGGAAATGACAAAAAGGCTTAAAATGGAAACCCACAATTTACCATCCAACAGAATTATTTAATCTATACAAACACCCAGCCCTAAACATCTCCTTTGGGTCACTTTAAACATATTCCTGGAAAGAATGGAAAATTTAACAGACTAAACAGAGATTCGGTCTAAAAATGACGTGAAGGATATCTTTTACAGATGGGTGATGATTACAACCTAAACTTTTTTTTTTTTTGCACTTTTAGAAAGAGAAATAAGATCTCTAGGGAGGATATGTTGGGTGAATTATAAAGGCTCCTCTAACATGTAACCTCCTCATTGGCTGCCGACCAGGCAAAGCCAACTGGAAGCAACAGATAAGAGGCCAGAAATATGTCAGAACGATTTCCACAGAGAGAGAGCGAGAGTGAGTGTGAAAGAAATAGAGCGAGGGAGAGAAAAAGCGAGAGATATGAACGAGTAAAGAGGTGCAGTTTGAGTTTGAGGGAGTCAAACAAACAGGACACAAAGGTAAAATCAATGTCCCCTTTAAGTCATAATCGATAGTTTTCACTGTATAAAACACAAGAAAGAGAAAAGGAAATCAGCACTTTATTGTTCCCCATTCATTACGGCACATTCACACACACACACACACACACACACACACACACACACACACACACACATATATATATATATATATATATATAGATAGATAGATAGACAGACAGACAGACAGACAGACAGATAAGTACATGCTCCCACGGCACGCTCACCAAAGTAATTATTAATAACTGTTAAATTGTAAAACACAAACCATGTGGTGAATTTATGGTTTATCTCCTACAGTGAGCTCAACCAGGAAGCAGATGCAGAAGGAGACTCAATCTGCTTAGGTTTTTTGGTGACATGGAGGGCCCTTTGAAGATCAAACGCTTTCAGAGGGAGTATCGGGGCCCCTCGGTCGAGCGTAATTAATACCTGGGTGAGATAGACATGCAGTGGAGCGATAATGAGATGAGGCTGTTTTTCTGCTAATCCTCACTAATTATGTTTAGCCATAAGGTCGGGCCTCCACAAACAACAAGCATCGCCCTCTAAAAGATCACATACCAGAGCTTTCTTGAGCTCAGGATTGAAGAAGCGTCTTATTGCTCATCTATGACACGATCTCTGCATGTAAATCCTGTCCTCAAGCATTTTCAAAGAACATGTGAAGCACACGTCAGATCTGGACAAAAGCAAATGTAGAATTGACTGGCTTTCTGAGCTGCCAAAATCATCTAGGGGAGACTGGAGCTAGTCGTCACATTTTGTACTTTGATTTTACATCACACATTGTGATTTGTTATCTCAAAATCTTAACTTTATTTTTTGTTATATTGACTTGAACTATATCTTAAAACTGTGACTTAAACTCTCATAATTGGCTTTAGATTTCAGAATTGCAACTTTATTTCTTGTATGACTTTATAGCTCATAATTAGTACTCTGTTTCTCATTTTTGTTACATCATAGTTCACAGCTGCATTTTTATAGCTCATATTTTTATATACCAAAATTTAACTTTATTTCTCATAATTGTCACTTCATAGCTCACAATTGCAACTTTGCAATATATCTTACTGTGTATCTCAGAATTGCAACTAATTTTTACAATTTGGTAATTCTGATAATTGACTTCATATCTCACAATTGCAACTGTTTATCTCATAATTGACTTCATAGCTCACAATTGCAGCTTTATTCACTATAACTGTCACTTATACTCAGTTATTTATCATAATTGTGACTTCATAGTTCACAACTGCAACTTTATATCTCATAGTTGACTTTATATATCAAAAATGCCAGTTTACTTCTCATAATTGACTTAATATTTCACATTTGCAACTTCATTTCTCATAATTGTTACTTCACAGCTCACAATTGCAACTTTGTAATATATCTCATAATCAGGACTATACATATATCAGATTAGGAACTAATTTTCCTATTTCTCATGATTGACTTCATATCTCACAATAAATCTCATAATTGACTTTACAGCTCGGCATTGCAGCTTTTTTCTTGTAACTGTAACTTATACAGTTATTTCTCATAATTGTGAATTCATAGCTCACAATTGCAACTTTATATCTCATAATTAACTTTTTTCTAAAAAATGCAACTGTATTTTGATTATGTCTCACAGTTGCAACTTTATTTCTCACAATTGTTACTTCATACCTCACAACTGTAGTTTTATATCTCATAATCAGCACTGTATCTCAGAATTGTAACTAGTTTTGATAATTTGACTATTTCTCATACTTTTCTTCATATCTCACAACTATAACTTTTCGTAACTGGGACAGTATTTCTCATGATGTGACTTAAAATGTTAAAGTTCCTGAAGTAGTATGTGTGACAACTAGTCCCGGTGTCCTGTAATATTTTCAAATGTTTTTAACATCTTTAGCATTTAACAAAATAGTGTCATGCAACAGCCCATGGTTAAAAAGAAAGCTTTCAATTATATAATTGCTAGCTTTCCTTGTAAATGCTAGCCTGCGAATCTGTCAACCTTTACCACAAAATCACGTGGAAATGAATAGACCATTTACAGTGAATGTAAGCCAATCAGCAAACTCGTGCAGAATAAGGCCTAGCCTCACAATCAGTGACATTTAAACACTGCAACCAGCACATCTGTACAAATGTCAATAGTTTAATTTTTACCTTACTCTAGAAATGTGTTCAGCAGGTACAAGGGTGAAGTTGACAAGGCTCATTTGCAAACTGCATGATAGATAGATACATGGTTTGTACACGAAACCTGCGTACACACACACATGCAAATAAACAGTTTTATGATTCTGAAGGCTCTAGTGAGGTTATCAAGTTCCATAATGGCCAGCCACAGTTTAATTAACATCATGGCAATCAGCGCCCCCACCTGGAAGAGTAAAGATCCACAATTATAAGAAACAAAATAAAAACAGTTGCATTCTGAAATATGAAATTACATCAGAATGTGAGTTGTCCATGTGGTAAGAAAATGCTTAGCAACCCACACTGGATGAAGATAGGTGTTCAGTGAGAGTGCATGATGCTCTGTAATGAGATCCCACCACCGTCTCTCTGTCTTTCACCTTCCGTCATGAGGTGATGTGCGAGGAGATGGTAATAAAAGTCGAAGTACCTGCTCCTACAGGGCAGGCCCTTTTCCCTATCCGCTTCCCCGCAGGCCAACCGGCCTCCAAGCCTCTGCTTCATCTCATCCAGCCTTGCTTCTAATCAAAATCCTTCAATGTTTCTCCCTTAGTGTTTCATGGAAGATAAAAAGTCACCAAGTTTTCATTTCTGGATGAACTTTTCCTTTAAAAGACCAGTTTCCCAAAAGCCTTCATGACTTTGACAGATAACAACAAAGCAGAGGTCTGCTAACATCACTGTATTCAAGAACAACCTCTCTATTTGAACCAAATTAAATAAGGAGACATGCGGGGAACGTTAATCAGGTTTGATGTTGATTTAAGCCATTCTAAAAAGTGCCCCTCATTCTGTATGCCCTTGATTTTGGAGGGCACTCAGATAGCTCATCTCAGCATCTTATTCTGATTGGTAATTAGATAAAGGGCATGTGTTTGATTGGTTGTAAATTCTGCTCGGATTATACCTTTGAGGAGAAATGGTGTGAAGTGGAAAACAACAGATATATATATATATTAAAAACAAAGTACTGGATGATTTTACTTGAGTATTTCAGTTCCACAGGCAAAGGCAGTAGAGAACAGACTGTGAGCGTCTGCTGGATATTACTCACAGTGGCCCCAAACCTTGTTTTGAGTAATATTGCATGATGTTAATAGCAGCCCTACCATGCATATGCTCCTTGCATAACTATTTCCTCCCCTCGATGAACCAGGAAAGCGGTGCCAAGCTTTATGCTATCCCAGTCACAACTCAACTCAGAAAAGTTTCTGCAAGGCAGCTGTCCAAAACACTTGTGCATCAAATCAGAGAAGACTGAGGATAAGGTCGCCGTCTGGTCGGTGTCGTCTCTGGTGCTGAAACACAGAAGAACATTTTTCTCTCTCTCTCTCTCTCTCTCTCTCTCTCTCTCTCTCTCTCTATATATATATATATATATATATATATATATATATATATATATAATTTATATTAACTCTGGATCTAAAAAGGTTTTAACAGGTCAGAAGTAGAAAAACTTAATTTTATGCAAATTCAGCCGATATTTGATTAGATTGGCTGAACATTCAACTCAGAATTTCCAAAAATGTATGCATGATCTGAAATTTGAATAATTTAGAGTACCGGGAATTAAGAGATATATAAAAAAAAAATCCACTTAACCAAAGCCTTGATCAAATTACTTGACATGTAGATTTGAGCAAACTTAAACATTGCGTTTTGGACTGTCGAGCTTACATTTTCTTTTAAACATCCAGCTTATGAATTGTTGATGAACGTCAAGCAGCTGCTGGACAAAATTAGATCTGAGTGAAGTGATTTTGCCATGACTGCAGCTTTTTGTTCCAGACTGTAAAATAAATAATTCTGCACATGATCTAATTGTCCAAACACGCAGAATCGGTACCAGAGGAAAAAATCTATTTCAATAGGCTTTTAACCATAAAGGTTCCACTTAGGCTTTACACGGTAATGCTACAGAAGAACAGTTTTTTACATAATATATGTGTGTGTACTGTATTTATTTATTATGTATATATAAATACACAAACACTCACACATCTTGTCAGTAAAGCCGTTTCTGTATTCAGCGTTAAATCTCCATCACCTGGAGCAGCATTAACTGCACAGAGCCATTGTTCACTGACAAGCTGCGCAAAAACACGATCATATTTTGTGCATGTTTTGCACTGCTTGTCAGTAAACAACTGCTCTGTGTAGTTAATGCTGCTCCATGTGAAAGCGTGCAGGTGAAAGAGATTTACTGCTGATTACATACATATATATATATATATATATATAAAATAAACTGACAAACCCCAACTTGGGAAACCTTGTCGTAATGTAATGTTTAACTTCATGGAATATTTTTTCTTTCTCTTTGTATTTTTATATCAGTATGGTAAAAGATTATGCTATTTATATCAATGGTAATGTTAAATTAGTGAGATCGAAAAACATCTAAAAGTAAGCAAAATGTAGTCTGATTACATTACCTAAAATGTGTAATGTAATGGATTGCATTACTAACTACAATTTGTAAGCAATCTGCCCAGCACTTTATGTGTGAATTGATATACACAGGTATTGTGCTTTTCCCACAATGTACTGCTGACACAGGGCCAATTACAGCAACTGGAGGCTGTAAAGCCATCGTGGCCCTTCGTTCAAATATTTTGCACATGCGGCTGTTTTTTTTTTGTTTTTTTTTCAAAAAGGAATATCATGCATTGACAAGATAATTTAAAAGATAAGAACAAATGTTAGACACATCTGACAGCTATTATTGTATGGCAAAAATCTAACTTCGCCCACATCCACCATGACAATGTTGTACTATAATGTAAAAATAGGTTACTGAAATGGACTGCCACAAATAACCATGAAAAGTTCTTAAATGCTATGAACAGATGGACCCGTCAGCAATGATTATGCTTTCTCATTCTCGCTCAAACCCTCAACCATTATGTGGTGTCACACAAGCCTCCGATTGGCCTGATTTGTAGATGTACTTGCAGGGCCGCTGTTACGGAGAGGAAGGTTAGGACAAAATACCAAGGCCCCGAAGAGGGAGAGGGGGCCCAGAATGTGATCACGGAGGGGGCCCAAGTCAAAATGCTGTTCAGGGGGCCCAGACACCATAGCAGCACTTACTGGATATACAGCTCGGCTGGGTCGCACACACACCTGTCTGCACACATTATGACAGGCAAGCGGCATGAGGTGATGTGCTGAGACAGAGCACCTGAAGCCAAACCCTGCGTTACGTCTGTTTGTGAGTGAACGAGGCTCGGGTGACTCATCTACGCACCCAAAGACAATCATTATCATATTACTGCTGCTGCCAGTCGCTGGGTTTGCATGTGTGCTGCAGGCTCACATGGTTACATAACACACGATTGAATAAATGTTTGTCAGGTCTTGCTGTAAAAGGAATCATTCCATGTATTGTATTTTATACAAATTCTATGTTTTAACAAAATATTATATTATAGAAATGTATATATTATAGAAATGAAAACTCATCGCTGTTTATGTATGATTAGGCATTGTTAGTAGCTTTTTAGTCTATTTTGACTTTCTTTATGCATACACTTTTTAATAAATTAAAATCTAATTATTTTCTATTACTATTTTTGTTATAAACTTTTATGCATGTATTTAAATATAGTAATAAAATACTTTTTAATATTACTTTTAATAATTACAAATTTTATACTAAATGAATAAAATAATATTTACACATAGTAATAAAAATATTTAAATATTTATTATATATATATATAATATAATAATAATAATAATTAAAAATATTATAATAATAAATTTATTTTTACATAATAGAATAATGACAGTATATAAGTAATAAAATAAAAATGTATTATTCATGTATATATCATTTAGATTAAATATTTAAATACAATAAATTAATAAATGTAAATACACTACAACCAAAACACTCAATAAAATAGCTGAATAAAAATAAACTTTTAATTCACATAAACACACATAACTTAAATTTAATTCAAATAAATTAAAAATCAAAACACACTACAGTAAAAGCATACATACATGCATACATACATACAAACAAACAAATACATATTACATTTTTATTATTTATATTTATATTAGTGGTGGGCCGTTATCGTTATAAAACAAATATCGCCGTTAATCTATTCTCAAAGTTGGGTTGGGAGCTGGGTCTATACTAAGCAAGCTATGATGACTTTCACCTTGATATTTTATATAACCGACTGACTGAGGCCAGCCTAAAAAGATGCTCAGGACAGTTGACGGGCCACTGCTGTTCATCGTCACGAAAGCTTATCTTTTTCACGTGTTTTTAAGCCTAACCGCTTGTCGATTTAAACATTAAAGCATCCAAACACAAGACGCGGAAAAGCTGAACAGGTAGCTGGTTACTCGCGCGCTGTGTTCGGTGTGCACGAGAGAGAGAGCCGTGTATCACGGACAGCGACACTGAACTGAGCTCTCTTCTGCGAAGTTCTCCTCGAAGTCCCTCCTGCACCTGAACGAACAAATACAAATCGCAGTTTGAAAAAACAAAAAGATGTGAAAGAGCCCAATTCAGTACTCGCGGTGTTCTGGTGTTCAGGACTCACGCAGAGAAAGGCGTCTCAAAACGCTTGAACATCGAATTTGCTTCTTTTTGCTCTTGTGCCGACAAATACATACAAAATATGTCAAAATATCCACCTTGGAAATGATGCTCGAAAAAACTGTCAGTTATTTCTTAAGTGAAAGTAAACAGTTGAGGAAATTGGATGCGTTCATCGTCTCTTAAAGTGACCGCGCTTAATTTAGCTACTGGCTGCTGTAATGTTAATCCAAGAAAATGAAAATCACTCACTGCTCTTGACTGAATTACTTTGTAGTTTTAACAGTCAAACCAAAAATTATTCAGACACCAGATATCATTTTTGATATATATAGCAAAACTGTAATAATGTGAGAAATGTTGAAGGTGTCTGAATAATGTAGGTTTGATTGTATATTTCATTTTTACATTGAAGACTATCCAGTGCTATTTTACATTTAATTATTTGGTTTCTGTACCTTGACACCTACAAACTTGAAAAAAACGTAAACATTGTGTAAATAGCACAAATAAATAAAAATAAACGAACATACAAATTAAACAATTTCAAACAGGGCCCACTGGTACAACCTTCACCGGGTCCCGGCTGACCCCAGCTACGGCCCTGCTCACGCCTGTTTCACACATACTCCGTCTGCAGTGCGTATGCTGTCTGTGTGCGTTACAACGTATGTGGTGCAGCAAGGACTTGATGTGCTTTCACACAGGACGCGTTTGCAGTTCGCTACTCGGTACGTAAACGATCGCTGCGATGCTGCAGACGCAACACTCCTGGAACGCAATAGGAATGCGTTAACATGGGTGCGTAAAAAAAAAATGCAACGCATACACACTGCAGACGGAGTATGTGTGAAACAGGCGTAAGGTTGTTTGCACCTTGTGCAATGTGGAATTAGTTTACAGCTTTTTCAAGCACTTTGTGATGCATTTTGGAAATGTTTTCTAATGCACCACCTAGCTTGATAAACCCCTTCTCAAAGACTTACTGTTTGTCAATTTTATTTGGGTAACACACATATTCTGAATGCCTTCGGCAGAATTCGAATGAGCCATTTTAATCTAGATTAATCTAAATTAATCTAGATTAATTTCAAGATCATAGTGAGATTAATCTAGATTTTAAAAATTAATCTATGCCCACCACTAATTTATATTATTATCTGATGATAATATGATATCTTATATATCTTACAAATTTAAAAAAAATACTATAAATAATGTTTGAATTAAATCACAAAAACTACATACAAATTTAAAGAAAAAAAAGATAAACAGAATTTATATATATATATAATTGAAATTCAAAAATAATTTATTGTTAACAACAAAACACTTACAAATATTAATACACACATAAAATGTTAATATTAATCATTAATTAATTATAAATAGTGAATTAAAGTATATGAAAAAAAATATTACATATAAAATCATCATAATAATTATAAAACTAATCAAAAATTAGTTTCAAAATAAACTAATTGCATGCATCAAAAATAATTATAAAACATTTGAATGAAGGAACACAATGGCTTCACAGCCTCCCTTCCATTAGAGTGTCAGCAGTGCATTATGGGAAAAGCAGTCCCAGCTCTAATTCCCATTTCCGAAAACATAAATACCCTGTTCTCTACTACATTTATTTGTACATAAATATACCTAAAGCCAAACAATAGTGAAAAAATGCCCATCCAGCTCATCTTTAAGTTGACAGGGGGATATGGAGATACTGAAGACAGGACAGGACAGGTGGCAGCCGTATTTTATTAGCTATGGTGCCTTCGGGGAGCTGACTACACTGTAAGTTTGTCATGCAGGATTGATGACTCTTTTCTATCTAGAAAAATATTTAAATAAGATGCTGTAATCCCTAAGGATGTGACGGCCACAATGAGCTTTAATACTGCCTGCGGTTTTCGGCTGCAGATATGAGCTTCATTCACAGTTTACTTGCTTTTTTATTTCTGCTGTCATATCATTTTAAGCGCAGAATCGACTTATACCTTGAGCCAAGACCACATAAATTAAGAGCCCTGCTATTTTAGGCTGGTGGAATCTGCACTTTGTTTTTTGTTTTTTCCTTTCTTTTTTTTTCAGCAGCATTGCAGGTGAAACTTTACAAAGGTGGATTTTTGCTCCCCAAAAATCTGTAAAGTGAAGTTTTATTCTGCCTACTTTTATTCCATAGACTTCCAACAGCTTCCAGTTTCCATAGTGACAGTGCAAGCTGAGATCCTAAGCTATGTGAGGAATGTTTGCATTTTTACCATCCCATTGCACACATATTATAGCTTTAAAACAAAATGATTGTCTCAGAAAACCCTTATCTCAGGGGGTTTTGAGGGAATACAGAAAAAGGACAAAGAGAAAAGACATCAATCAAATGGAAAAAAATGTCTATTTTGTATATATATACACACACACACTCATATATACATGTGTATGTGTGTGTAGCTTGTGGCTGTTCTGTAGGTAAGCACCAATGACTTGATGAACTTAATGTGAGCTGCGACTGGAAGCCAGTGAAGAGGGATGAGAAGCGGTGTGACATGGGTCTCTTGGGTTCATTGAAAACAAGATATGCTACTATATTTTGAATCATTTGCAGAGGTCTGATTTCACATGATGGAAGTCCAGCCAGAAGTCCTTTTGGATCATCTGGTTGAAATGAGAGGTAGAGTTGGGTCTCATCAACAGAACAGTGGTAGGAGACACCATGTGCCTGTATAATGGGTCCCAGAAAAGGAAGGGTCCGATAACTGATCGCTGAGGAACCCCAGTGACACAGCTGATATGATTTGGATACCTCTCTTCCCCAAGCAACTCTGAAGGACCATCCTGTGAGTCAAGTCAAGTCAAGTCACCTTTATTTATATAGCGCTTTAAACAAAATACATTGCGTCAAAGCAACTGAATAACATTCATGAGGTAAGACTCAAACCAGTGAAGTCCATTTCCGGTCCATTTCCACCTAGTGAAGAGAGGGTGGACAGAAGCATTTGATGATTAATAATGTCAAAAGCAGCAGAAAATTCTAGCAGAATGAGAACTGATGATTTGGGCTCAGCGCTTGAACTCCTTAAACAAGTGAGGTGTCTAGTGTGGGTTTTGAGCAATGGGGTTACTCGAGCCTGCTTGAATGCAGTGGGGAAAATGCCAGTGAGAAGAGATGTGTTGATGATGTGTGTGAGAGAAAGCAGAATTCAGGGGAAATAGCTTGCATGCGATGTGAGGGCATAGGGTCCAGAGGGCAGAGAGACTTCATTCTTCATCCTTCTGTGAGATAAGCAAAAAAAAGAGAGAAGATGGTCAGATGTGTGAGTGTTTGATGTGAGTTTGTGTGGAGCTGAGAACTGACTACTGATGGAAGTAGTTTTGTTTGTAAAGTAATTAGCAAAGTCATCAGCTGTTAAAGACGTGGTGGAGGTGGCGGAGGGGGACAGAGGACTGAATGAAATGTTTTGAAGATTTTCCATCTGTCGGATGCGCTGTTTATCTTGTGACAGAAAAATGAAGTTTAGAACCTTGGTGGAAAATGATATAGCAGTGACCACCATTTTCTCTCCACTGACCTTAGTTTAGTCAATGACACAAAGAAAGTCGAGAAGGAGAAAAAGATCTAAGGTTTCTTCTAAATGAAATTAGCAGAGGGGTTGATGGTTTAACTGAAGGTGGATATAGATTAAAAGTGATAATGAAATGAACCGAGATGTGCAAAGGTTTGACCAAGAGGTTATCTTTGATACAAATGTATGTTAAGATGAGATCAAGCTGGTTACCTGTATTATGGGTACCTGTGGTGTTGAGCTGCCGAAGGTCAACTAAGAGAGAGGCTAAGAGAGAATGAAAGTCAGTAGCATGTGGTTTGTCAAGGTGGATGTTGAAGTCACCGAAGAGAACTAGAGGAATGCCATTATCAGGGAATAAAGACAGTAACATATCTAGTTCTTTTAGAAAGCTGCTCAGCTGACGTGGAGGGCGATAAATAACTACAATGTGGAGTGTGACAACATGAAATTCAAAGGAAGTACTGTTAAAGTTATTGGAGCATGTAAGGTATTTCCAGCTTTTTGGAAATTAGAAGACCAACACCCCCACTTCTACCAAACTGAAGGGGTGTGAGAGAAAGAGAAGTTATTAGAAAGAGCAGCAGGGGTTGCTTTCTCTTCAGGTCTAATCCAGGTCTCAGTTAAAGCCCAAGAGACTGAGAGCTGAGTAAGTAGCTAAGGCTGGAGTGAAGTAAACTTTGACAATTCCAGAGGCCCATAGAATATGAAAGAGGTGCATTTGAAGAAGTGTGTATATGGCACAGGTTAGCATAATAATGACGTCTTCTGCATATGATGTTAGAGGTGGCTTTCACAATGGGCTCATTTGCTGTTGTTCAAACCCGAATGTGATTGTTCACGGAAGCCCAGGAAGCATTGGTCTGGTTTCACACTCTCTTGATTCTATCGAACCCAATATATTGACCCACAAATGGTGCATTTGTGGTCATCTTACGTCAACACAAATGTTCACAACATATGATAGAAAACAGAACATGGGTCAATATATTGTGTTTTTTAATTCATTTGGGGATATTATGTGCAGCAGAGTAAACGACACATGGGTTTACTGTATGTGTGTCGACAGTGGATTACCATTTGTTTGCCCCTCTGATTGCAGTTGCTACATGCGAATACTACACTGAAGGTTCACTCTCTCTCGAATCCAAGTTAAATCAGGAACACTATCATCACTTATATGTTTTATTGAAGTAAATGCATTGCATTAGGCTAAAATGCATGCGCAGGATACTTTACTTCTTGAACAAGTGCACACCTGAGTCTGTGTTGCTTTCATATTCACGTGAACCACACAACAGTTCAAGTGCTATCGAACTCATGCACACCTGCGTTCACATGACAGCTTTCACACTAGACAAACATAGCAAACTCTGACATCAGTCGAACCCAGGAGCAAACCAAACGTGCTAGTGAGAAAGGGCCTAGTGTTTTCATTGAGAGACAACATGAATATAATGAAAGCAGTGTTAAAAGTGGTGGAGAGAGGAAAGGAAAGGAAGTAGAATAGGAAAAAGATACTATAAAGTGACTCGCCGGTGTCCATGCTTAGTAGAGTTGTGCAGGTATAGTCGCATGTCTTTACCTCATCGGTCTTCAAACGAGGAGGGCTGAGCACAAGGATAGATGCTTCCATGCTAGCACACTGCCTCTGCTTAAATGCAAGGCTTTCCCCGCTTGAGTGAATATAGCTGTTGACGTCTTTCTAATTAGCACAGCAAAGTCTATAGCACGCAAATGGCTTGAATTTGAAACTACTGCGATACAGTTTGCCACCTAAGCGCAAATTAACAGATAGCAAAAAGTCCTTCTTATAGATTCTAATTACAGCTAATTAATCCTCCCTACTAGCAGATATTTATTCTAAACGACAGAAACAGAAAACTAATATTATGCAAATCACTGACAGTATGTGCTCATGTCCTGTCTACTGATAAATGTTTTCTATACATACTGTATAATAAATAACACAGTGATATTTTTTTTATTACATGTATACTAACACAAATATGTAGCCTATATTATTATTATTTATTTTTTTTTTCACAAGTGTAAAATTCACATATTAATCCAAATATATATTTTAGATTTATATTTTATAAGTTTTGTTTAATCATCTAATTTAAGATGAATGGAAGAAACCCCTTCTGGAAATGAAATTGGGGGTAATATACAGAGCCAATTTCCCTTTTTACTGTAACAAGTAAATCATGTGGCCCATTTTGCCGCTGCAGCTAGTGAGGCATGTCGTCATGTTTGTTGATTGCTGGTCTCAAGGATAAACCATTAATCTTTGCCTCTGATGTTGTGAATGATCTGTCGACTTCCTCTTCAAAGACAACAGGAGGGTGAGGCGGGAAGGCAAAGCACATCTCCTCCTTTTCTTCTCCTCCACCTTGTTTTATGTTAGCTCTTGATTTATGGAGAGCAGGTCATCGCTGATTGAGATGAGTGTTTGTGTTTCAAGAATTATGGATTGTCTCCTCACCTAACTCCAATTCTTCCACTTCTTCCTGAAATCTTCTTCAGGATGATCCAATTTTCTCTGGCTCTTTCCCACATGTGGAGCTCATTTCCCTCTGCTGATGCCAGATAAATCTGCAACATATTTGTAGACATTTACGGCCATTCTGTGGAGGAAGTAATCATATGATCAAATCTAATCATAAAGTCTGACTTCTGTATTTATGTTTTTTTTTTTTTGCATTTACCAATCTGCATAAGCAATCGGGGTGAAAGTGACCAGATTCAGCTCAGGATAAGAAGGGATAAGCTTTCAATGTCTACATTTTCTGCGTGTTACTGAGGAAAGCCTCTGGTAAATAGCAGGAAATGATTTGTTGCTATTCTAGAGAAGAATTATCAATAAGTAAAGATTTCATGCTGTCAATAAATGAAATGACAACTGATTAACATGTTAATTAGACTATACAAATGTCAGCGGGAAAATGACACTTACTGGATCATGGAGCCACTGATAAAATAGAGGAATAAACCATATTTATGCAATCATGTAGAAATATCTTTTTGAATTTCTGGCTGCTAAAAACTAAATTAATTAATACAAATAAAAAATATATAAATAAATAAATAAATAAATAAATAAATAAATAAATAAATAAAATGATTTTATTAAATATTTTTCAGAAATTTAAATATGATGTATCATGTATCAATTTACCAAAAAACAAGATACATTAATCACAAAAAAAGTTTGTTTTTACTTAACATATGTGTCTGAATAATTTGTTTACTATGTGTGTGTGTCTATATATGTGTTATATGCTATATGTTTTATTTTATTTTTTTACCTAAAATTCAAGACATTTTTACAATGGATTTCAAAACATGTACTGATGCTTCAGTAAAAACGTTTGAATATAAGGTAAACCCTTTAGTCATTTCATCCTCCATGCTTTTTTCACCCTCCTCTGCATCACATTTTTATTTTTCAAGCCCACATAACTCGAGAAGATAAAGTAACAAAAGGAACATGAAAAGAACAATGAGGGAGAACATGAAGTCGCCCACCTTTCATCTTAATTCGTATGACTGTAGACTAATTTAAACACACACAAGCATTATTTCCTGATGCATTAGGCCACAAAAAATGCAGACCACAAATGTGGCTAAAAATCTCCCACGGCTTTTCTCGGGCCTCGCGGCGGATTCTGAAGCCCCACTCAGTCCAGCAAGAATCTACCAGCATGAATCAACAGATACACAAATCTGTGCTGATACGGGCCGGCTGACAGCCAAAGTGCTGTATATGAAAGCAGTGATAAAGTTTGTTAGTGCTGAAGCTCAGGCTGCAGGTCTGTGGGTGGAAGAGTTACGGGGGAGATTTTTTACTGCATTAAAGCATGAAACTGAGGAATTACTTCAGGATCGTGCAACTATATTGCATCAGATGTGGATGGAAAAGTTTTACCTATATCGTCAACTGACTGAACTGCAAAAAAACCCCAAAAAAACAAGATAAAGTATTTGCTTTATATAATCAGTATAAGGTACTATGATAATACAAGACTTTTGACTTGGAAAGATGTAAAGGATGCTTTTATTTTACATTTACTGAAAATCACTAAAATACAAATGTATTTGGTAACACTTTACAATAAGGTTCCATTTGTTAACTATTTGTATGCATTAACTAACAATGAACAATACATTGTTACAGTATTTAAACTTCGTTAACATTTGTTAATAAAAATACAACTGTTCATTGATAGTCTATGTTAGCTCAGGTGCATTAAATATACATTATCAAAAATCAAAAGTTGTATTTATTAATGTTAAGTTGTAATCAATAATAAGTCAAATTAATAAATGTTTTAGAAGTATTTTCACTGTTTGTTTATGTTAACTTATGCAGTTAACTAATGTTAACAAGTCTTGCAATATTTCTTTTTTAATATTTGTAATATACAAATATTAATATACAAATATTTTTACATGAAACGTTTATAAAAACAACCTAATATGCGTAACATATTAAAAATAAGATACAACTTAATTTATTTGACCAAATTCAAGTATGATCAACTAATACAACAAGTCATGTATTTAATGCACTTTTCTTTTTTTTTTGGACTTCCAGAAATAATCCAAAAACTTGATAAATGATTTGTTTCTATCATATTACAAGGCTTTTTACTTGAAAGGATATAAATTATGCTTTAAAATTACTTAAAATCACTAAAATCAAATAACAATCTATTTATATTATATTATATTATATTATATTATATTATATTATATTATATTATATTATATTATATTATATTATATTATATTATATTATATTATATTATATTATATTATATTATACAGCACTATATTATATTATACAACTAACTATACAGCAAATAAAAAAAATAATGCCATGACTGATAATAAAAATAAGAAAAAAAATATTTTTATTAAATTCAGTCGTTCAACAAAAAATAAATAAATGAATAAATAAATTACTTAATCCACATTGTGTTTTGAAAACATATTTAAATCAAAATAAATGATTTTCCTTACAGTTCTATAATAAATGGGTCAATAATGAGTCAAATATCAATAAATGAAAATCTGAACAAGAGTTACTATCATAATACAAGGCTTTTGAATTGAAAGGATGTAGTTAATATAATTGCATGCAAGCCTATTAATATCCTGCTTAACATACTTCATCTTAAATGATTAAGCATGCACACTTGAGTCTTCCTTTCTTGGGCTGTATCTGATTACATCTACTTTCTTTACAATCCTCTTCAGAAACTTCTAGAATAATTGCAGCCAGGTGGTGATTATAGAGAGAGAATGTGTAGGTAAATTGCTTAACTGAGCTGATAAGTGGAACAAAGGCGATGCATTTGGAGCTTTATTACTCTCCGCAATAATTCACTTTCGTGATTAGCTGCAAAATGAATCCTGAGCCACATCTTTCTTTAAACAACAGAAGGCAAGATAGTTTTCTGTACATAAATGCATATTAACAAGCATTGCTAGCTATGATTATATTGGTGCTGTGCTGCTTTTGAAAAGGTTTTAAAATACCAACATTTTTCAGAAAACTTGGTATTGAATTATTAAAAATATTAAAGTATAATTTTCCTATAGGTCTAAAGAGTATGGCTCTTGAGAAGAAATTGAATGGTTTTGTCAAAAATGTAAAACAGGAGTCCTATATTGTCACATTATATGGATAAAGATTTGTTTCTTGACCTTGAAATTAAATTAAATTAAATTAAATTAAATTAAATTAAATTAAATTAAATTAAATTAAATTAAATTAAATTAAATTCAATTCAATTCAATTCAATTCAATAATTACAAAATAAAATGAAATGTGTTTCTTAATAATAATAATAATAATAATAATAATAATAATAATAATAATAAAGAATAACATGAAAAAATAATAACATAATATAATAAAAATAAATAAATAGATAGATAAAAATATTTTAAACGTACAGTATGGGATTTTTGGCCACCAGGGGTCACTCAATCAAAATAATAACATAAGACGCACTTTGATGATGTCGGGAAAGAGCGTGGGCTCATGGGAGTTGTTGTTCATTGGAACACGCACTCTGTTGCTCCCCACATTCTGCACTCATTTTAACTTAGTATTTTGACAATCACGTCTTTTCGAACGGAGAGATATATGAATTATCAGACCCCTATCAAATCAATATTCCATCTAGCTAGTAGTAATATATGTTTAAAAACACGGTCGCCTTTCGTTAATAATTATAATTACGTTTATACTATGATATCGAACAAGATAGTGAACTGCATTTGAAGCTACTTTATCCAGCTAGATATAGAACAAATGTGGATTTACATTATACTATACATGAGAGCTAGTCCGTCTGCGTTTTACACAAGACATCATCGTTTCACAAAATATACGGATAGATACAGTTAGCTGAATGGATGCATACCTGTTTATTAGAATGCAAGCGAGTTCGGCATCTCTCTGTAGTTTCAGCTTGTCATGAAGCTCTCTCCATCTTGGAAATACAGCTCCAATATTTACCCGTGTCTCGTTTCTTCTCTTGTCCCAAAACCTTCTCAGGTCATTTATTTCACCCGTACGTTTGACTGCGCTTCACAGAACGTGCAGGCAAAGCATAATCATGATCCATAACTAAGTTATTGATTGAGGTATAAATACTAATATAAACAATATAAATATAAAATATAATAGTCTCGATCAAGGCTATCTACTACTTTTTCTTTTTCGTCTCTTCTTTGCTTCTGTTCACCTTTGTATTTGGAGTTCCGCCGGGTTCCGCAGGAAGTTAGATAAACTAGAGGGGTCAAAGTTTATATGACGCCATAGACGGGCGACAAAACGGAAATAAAGAAACGTGCCGTGTCTTCTAATTAAACTATAATTTTCTCCGAATTTGAAAGTTTGTGGAAACTGTTGGGATAATGTAAGTACACAACTAAAAAAAATATATAACATAGATATAGTGATTTCTGCTATTTTTAAAGCAGAAAGATTACATATTGTGCATTTAATAAAATGTGTTTCATGGCCAACAAAAAAAAATGATTAAATAAAAACAAGAATAGAAAAAAAAGAATAACTTAACATAAAAAAAAAATACAAAATGGAATTAAACAGTTTCAAAATCTAACATTAAATAACCTATGAGAAATCTTCCATTTTAAGAGAGTTCACTTGTAGGGAGAAATTACTGAGAGTCGTTGCTGTTGTTGCCAATGCCTCTGACTAGTTCGAATGTACATAAATAATATAAAGGTCTATTTAACATTATATAAACGCATTTGATGACAATTTCTGTGGCACCTAAAGTAGATTAGAACTCACAGATTTGCAAATAACACGATTAGAGCAGGATGGATGCAATCGGATTTCTGTCTGTCTAACAAAGACACATTTCTGTGACTGGGTGTAAATGTGACATGCAGACATTGTATATTATCCAGATATGATGAGGATACTGAAGAGTGTAAACAAGGCCTTTTAGATTGTTCAAGGGTCTTTGGGATCAGCAGCAGAAATCTAAACAGAGGCTATTTATAAGCACACAAACATTGCTCCAATCAGACAGGTTAGAGGATTTTCCCTTCTGGTCTTAAACTGTCTACATGTGATTTGGGAAGTGTGTACACATTAAGAAATATGAAATTATGCTTTGCTTAATGAAAACAGTCTACTTTTAGGATCTGTAAGATGTTTTGAATAGTGAAAATATTTTCATTTCACTTCCTAAAATCAGATCCCTAAAATCTCATTATCAAAATATTAGGCAAAATATTATAATCTCATTATATAATACATACATACATACATACATTTGAAGCGTTTAGGGAGAAAATGTGTTTTTATTTTTCAAGAAAATAATGCAGTGCTTAAAATATAAAACAATATCTGTTATCTTTTTGAAACTAGATTCTTATTTTTCATTGATTTAAGGCTGAAACGTGACCTTTTCATTATTTTCACCCATATGAAAGTCATCTCTGTGGTGGTCTAGGAACACACTAGCCATGAAGACACATGAAGACACTATTTACACTATATTAGCTGGAATAACATATGGCACACAACATAAGGGAGCTTACAAGTCTGCAAAAAAATTTATGAAAACCAAAGAACAAACCCATTAATCCAGACAAATAATGTTTCCAGAAAGATTGAGAGAAATAACACTCTGATAAAAAGAAGCTCTCTTCAAATAATGCCCTTATTTGATAAATTACATTAAGATCTACCATATCAAGTAAAAAATATATTATGATAAACATGTCACATTTCTATTCAGAGAAATTTGATAGTCCAATTTATTCATCACACTCTGCTTTCTGAAATCCGATGAGCTGGTTTGCTTCGCACCAGCACCGACCAGCGCTTTTCATTGTCTCACGGCACGTTTGCCGGGAACACCGTGCCAATTCGTCAATCAACTCCATTCCAACCGGCCGCTTCAGATTTGAGTGTTTAATGCATCTGTCCAGGCAAATGGTGATGAGAGAGTGACAAAACAGATTTGTGTAAATAAAGATGGAGAGTAAACGGACGTGGCAATTTTTAAATTGGGACAGTTGTGACAGACACCAATCTTTCCTCCAGGATGGCAGCTGGGCACATCCAAAGCCTGCTTCTTATTTCTATTTCCACGCTCCTAAAATCCTGTCAGCTCCCTCACACATGCAGACAGGCCTCGCATTTCACACCGAATTTCCGTCCTGGTCTCTGGAAGCACTTGCTCGGTTTGTGCTGAGGGTGAGAGAGAGGGAGAAAGAGCGCTTATCTAATCCATATTCACTGACAGAGAATTGAAAACCTAGACATAATGAGTAAACACAGGTTTTGCAAATGTCTGCAGAGGAGATGTGAACGGTGATGAATGTTTGTGGCCCTCTGTGATGCATTGGGCCTGCAAACATGAAAATGTGACATCTTGCCCACCATTAGCTCAACAAATCGCCCGCCCTGAGTCCTCTGCCATGATTCATTCCACCTTTAAAAAGAACAAAGTTAACGCACATGCTCTGACACACTGAGCTTCAGCGCTCATGCGGCCGATATTTGTTTGAGTCTGGCACATGCTATTTCTAGAGTTGGGTTATAGTTCTTCATAGTGTTTCTTAAAATCCCCCAGAACTATAGTGTCTAGTCCAAATCACAACTAATACTAAAATAAAATAAAATTAAATAAAATTAAAAAAAATAAAATAAAGTGTTATAAAGTTGTCATGTGCATACAACAAACAGTGGATGAGTCTATTTGGAGTTTAATACTTAAGGTTTGGACAAACTCCTAAGAATAAGCAATAACAGTGCTGCTTGCCCAAATGAAAAAGCACAACATTCTATGAGAGCTGTCCAAAACAACGGCCTTTTGATTGGGGTAATCACAGACTAGGTTTTTACTGCTGTATACATGGACTTGCTTTCCTCTGGAGGCTGGAATAAGATGGATGAGAGGGTCAGTTGAGCAGCATAGATCCAGGCCAGAAGGTGTTAATCCACTAGGGGATGATGAGGACCCTGAGTGGCATCTGACAGCCCCCTCTCTCAGCTGCGTCGAGTGCCTTGTTTTCACACATTGTGAAATACACATCGCGCTCAGGAGTAAATGAGATTCTGCCATCTGAGAAATTACAACTGCACAGGCCGTCCAAGAACTCCAGCAAGAGGTAGTCACGACAGAGCTTACATTTTTTTTTTTTTTTTTTTTTCGCAATACCACCCACTCCAGCACGGAGAGAAAGAGACTGGAAAAAATTAGGCTGAATGGCTTGTTTCATTTCTGGCACTTGGGTATGACACTCAAGAGAGAAAGAGAGAGAGGTGTTACATTTAAAAGAAGAAAAAACAAATAAACAGTGCCCAGCATATGTGGCCGAAGACCCATGAATTATAGAGAGAATGGAGTGAACACCCAATTGAATAAAAAAAAAGTAGGGGGTGTAACACAGCTGTATCTATACTGGGATGATATGCTTGAGAACAAGCAAATCCGAGATTTGGAAAAATGAAAGTTGAAATGTATGAATCCCTGTAGCTTTGCTACAAAAATCCTTCTGTTCGTCCACAGTACACTCTCCTGAACTCTAAAACAGGCAGCTTTGGCCAGTCTCTGTCCAGAATATGATATTTTTCCACAAAATTGAACTTCGTCAAACTTGAAAGTGAAAGAAATGAAGCAATAAAAACAACTTAGGTTCAATAGAAAATGTGCCCCATCTACATTTCAAAATTCCAAAATCAGGCACCACCTTTAATAAATTTGAGTCTAACATGTTTTTTGTTTTTGTGATGAAAGTAGTCTGAAGTTGTGGCAATCATGTGCAAATTGTGTGCACACCAAATTTGTTCTGATGAATATGGATCATTTCGAAGTGTTTATATCCAAACAAACAAGATTCTCTTCTACCTTTATATTGTTGTGCGCTCTGATCAGAGGGTCGCCTCTGGTTCCGTGGCTTGTAGTTTGTACACACAGTCATGTGTGGCAGGTTTGTGGCAGTCCACATCTCAGCCCATTCAACAATGCTATTTGTTGCTTTGTACAGTATCTTCCCTGATTCCTATTGGTGGATTACTGAAAATTAGAAAATATGTCCGTTATTTCCGTCTCTGCTCCCTCTTCACAACGAAAGCCTTTGCAAGACACTCTTGTATCTTCAGGTTTGTGCAGTTTTGGTATTTTAAATGTTTAATATACACACCAATCCTAAATACACGAAGCCAACAGCCAAGCAAGGTGTTGAACTGTAAAGTTTAGTAAATTATAAACACTTTTTGTTGTATAAATCACCTAAATTGTAGTCATATTCATTAAAGATGTCTGTAGCTGTCTTATGATTATTCTGAAAACCCTTCCAGTGTGAATAAAAGAATCCATTTGATTCACCTCGGCATTATTCAATACAAAACTAAAAGAGATTTGCATACAGGTCTAGGTCATTGCTGAATACATCAAATAACTGCATTCAGATCCTAAAATACTCATCAAAACACATTTTCTTTGATGGTGATACAAAGCTGATAGCATAAAACACCAAATCATTCTGTTACTAATTCTGGAGTTAATTAACAGCTTCTATCCAGTCATCCAAAAAAAGTGAAAATAATCTTCTACAGTAGCATCATTTCACATTGGGCAAGAGAGCAGAGAAAAAATATATATAAAGATAAAAAAAAACCCTGTCTGACTTCATATAATCGCTGAAAAGATAAAAGAGCAACAGATCTGAAGCAGCTAGCTCTTGTGCTAAAGGCGAAACGCTTTGATCAGTTCAATGTAAGCAAAACGACAATAACTTCTTGTGTCCTTTTTGCTATTATGTTGGTAATATTCAAGAAGTATGTGGTGTTATGGAGTCACATTTTGTTTTTGTTTTAAACTGTGGCAACCTCAAGCATTTGTGTTGACGCTAGTTTAACGTGCAAGCTAATTCTGTTTAGCTGCAACTAAAAAGATCTGTAGGTCTCTGAAGAGATGGGTTGTATCCCATGCAACGATGCAAGGCTATAAAGACAGAACTGTTTTTTTTCCCCAACATCAAGATGAATTCGTGATTAAACAGTATGATTGCTACAGTAAAGTATGCAAGAAACACAAACAGGAAATGGGAGTCAAAAGTTTTTTTTTTTTTTTTTTTTAAACGATTTAGTTGTTGTAGATCTGTTTTCATATCTTTACAGGCTTATTAATGTATAACTTTGGTGTTTTTTTTGTTTTGTATTTTAAGTCTTTGATCTGGCAAAGACCATCCAAAGTCTTTTGACTGACTGTCCAATGCATACTGCACACAAAAAGAACTAGAACTGTCTGAAACAGCATGTAGGACTGTTAAAGTGACGTGACATTCACCCAAGTATGGTGACCCATACTCAGAATTTAACCCATCCAAAGTGTGTGTGTGTGCCCGCACGCACACAGAGCAGTGGGCAGCCATTTATGCTGCAGCGCCCGGGGAGCAATTGGGGGTTCAGTGCCTTGCTCAAGGGCACCTAAGTCATGGTATTGCCGGCCCGAGATTCGAACCCACAACCCTAGGGTTAGGGGTCAAACTCTCTAACCACTAGGCCACGACTTTCCCTAGATGCCTATGAGCAGAGATGCACATCTTACTATTACACAAACCCACAAAATAAATAAATAAATACAACTCATAAGAGTCTTTGTTGGAGAATCAGACTTCACTGGTTGTGCTTTATGTTTCTGAGTCACTACAAAAAGAACTGGCTCATAAAAATAATTTGTTCATGAATCAGGCTATGTTTCTAATTCATTCACTACAAATAAATAGTTCATATGAGTCATTTGAGGATCAGACTACACCTGTTGCTCTGTATGTTTTTGATTTACCATAACTCTTTTATAATTGGTTGGAGAATCAGACTACACAGGTTGCACTGTACTGTACAGTATGTTTCTGATTCCTTTAATATTACTAAAATAAAATACTAGTCATTTGTTTTTATCAGACTTGCCAAAATGACAAGTTGTGGGTACAAGTGAAATGGGTGAAAAGAAAGACATTGAAAACATTTGATACAGTGTGCCAGACATTATAATTTTAATACATTTTTCACATTGGCATCACCTGCCCCTAAAAATGAACTATGATTGATCCATTTAAATGTCAGTCTGATGCTCTCTTTCTCTCTAATTCAGCAGTTCTTGGCCAGTAAAAAGTCTGGCAACACAAGAAAAGATGCCAGAGACACCTGTAAACTAAATTTGAGGGAATGTAGAAGATTGTGCTTTAGAAAAACTCACAGAGGCCGGGTTATTACTTTATACCTTATCACAGGACCATGAGGTGTGACTGGAGCCAAACTTGTTTCTCTCTCTAGGCTCTCCTGTTCTCTTCTTCAGTAATAACTCAGCATTTCGTTCCTCACCGTTCTTGCATGAAATTGGCTATTAAGTGATTTTCTGGGATGGACAGCACTTGTGACACTTACAACCGAAATTGCATTGGCATTATCGGTAGCTAGATGTACGGTCAAAAAGTACACTGTCTTCTATAAGTAAGCACTTGTGGTTTGTGCAGGTGTTCACAAACAAGACTATCATCAAAACTACATTTATAACATCTGCAGAAAAATTTTCACAACATGAAAAATATGCCTGAATTTCACCACAGTGACTGAATGCTTCACTGTGTCCTAACAACTATGTGACTTAAAATGGGGGGGGGGGGGGTCCATAAATTACACACATCAAAAAGAGATCCATCTTCCATTAAAGTGTTTTCATACACAACTGCACCTGTAAAAGCAAGACCCTATAATAGCAAGACCACATGAATAATGAATTAAATACTCACATGCACATTTGTACAAATCTGAGTCTGTCTGAAGAAAAGTACTTCAGGGAAGCACTTTACACAAAGTCTGTGTGAAGAAAAGTTCTTCTGAGAAATGTTACATCAAGCAACTGTATTTTCAGAAAGTTAGCAAGTAGCTAGCTGAATTGTAGCCACGCTACCATAAAGACGTTAGCTACTGTACATCACACAAACAAAGCTTACAAAATGTAACTGCCTCAAAGCTATTTAAAAATCCCAAGAAATCATATTTGCTTGTGTGTGGATTTTAGTACTATGTGTTAGCTTTAAGCCTACTTGTATGTTTATAGCTAAACATGGCCAGATATAGCTACGCTTTTAAAATGTAGGGGTGTTTTTTTTTTTGGAGCTGTTTTTGATTCATTACAGTGACAAGCATATTCATTACAGTGATTTGCATATTCATTCAGTGAACAATTCTTCAGATGACATGTTAATGCCAGTAAGTGGCGACAAATACACATCTTTAAAAACGCATTGTTAAAAATTGATTGTCCCATAAATCTACTGATCGTTTTTCTTCCACAAAACAAGGCAATCTATTTTGTGATCTGCTTAGCAAGACTTTTCTCAAGCTATACAAAAAAATGGATGTTATTCCAAGTAATTTAATTGCAGAAATAATCATATTTTTTTCCATCTGATCCTCTTGGGATTCCATTAAAGTATTCCACCGCTATCTTATGAAGTCCCATTATTTATTTAGAAAAGGGGAAACCATGTGATGACAGTATATAGAGTATGTGGAGCAATATGGCTTAAATCCCTAAATGAAAAATTTAAGTCACAGCCAAGGCACATACAGTATAGAGGGAGAAGGGGTCCTTTCACTTTGATTTACTTGGGCCCATCACTTATCCTCACATTGCAATTAACACAGACCTGGGCTGGGCATGACCCCACCTCAATCAAGTTAATGCAATCCAATCGCGGGGCCCGACCGTGTCGCCTCTGGAGCTTGCTGTTCACAGCCGAGGTGCAGACATGTCAGAGTTGGATATGAGTGTCACGTACATCAAATGGAAAATGATGAGGTGGACACACACTGTGCTGTTATTTCATTCTGTAAAAGACAAAAAGCTATAATTCACTTTCCACATAACGATAGTACACAGTCACCATGACTATAGAAAAGGGTAGCTCACCCAAAAATATTCATTTAGTAATCATATATATATATATATATATATATATATATATATATATATATATATATATATATATATATATATATATATATATATATATATATATATACAGTACAGACCAAAAGTTTGGACACACCTTCTCATTCAAAGAGTTTTCTTTATTTTCATGACTATGAAAATTGTAGATTCACACTGAAGGCATCAAAACTATGAATTAACACATGTGGAATTATATACATAACAAAAAAGTGTGGAAAAAAACAGAAAATATGTCATATTCTAGGTTCTTCAAAGTAGCCACCTTTTGCTTTGATTACTGCTTTGCACACTCTTGGCATTCTCTTGATGAGCTTCAAGAGGTAGTCACCTGAAATGGTCTTCCAACAGTCTTGAAGGAGTTCCCCGAGAGATGCTTAGCACTTGTTGGCCCTTTTGCCTTCTGTCTGCGGTCCAGCTCACCCCTAAACCATCTCGATTGGGTTCAGGTCCGGTGACTGTGGAGGCCAGGTCATCTGGCGCAGCACCCCATCACTCTCCTTCTTGGTATATATACACACACACACACACACACACAGATTATATATAATATAATTTATGTGATTTATTCTATTTAAAAAAAATAAAAAATTATTACCTTTTTGTGGGAAATACAATATATTACATGAAATCATAAGTCCACAGTTGCCATGGCTGTAAAAGGAGAAGTTCAGCACAAGATGGAAATTTTGTCATTATTTACATAATTTATTCAGTTTGAATCTGGTGTTGCAAAGAAAGAAAGAAAGAAAGAAAGAAAGAAAGAAAGAAAAATAAAAAAAATTTCAAAACTTTTTTTTATAGACCCAGACATTTAAGAAAGAGAAAACAAGTATGTGAGTATGAAAGAGGGATGGAGATGGAGTTAATGTGGCTGAACTCATGTGTGGTTCCTCTGTTTGACCTCACTCAGTTGACGACCTCTTCCTGATTAAAGAGACGACTGCAGTCTTAAGCAAGAGCCGCCGTGTCACCTTGTGCTGTAATTAACATTATCAGTCCTTTCATTTACGTCCATTACGATGACATATCTGTGTGAGCAATTCAATGACATGGCCGTGCGGGTGCATTTTTTAAATTGGCTTTAATATAATACAATTTTCAAACTTACTTCACAGCAAATTAAGTTTGGATAGTTTTGGATAGTTTTTTATTATTATTATTTTATTTGTCTTTTTTATTTTTTTAATTATGGATATATTTTATTTAGTTTGAATACATTTTGTTTAGCTTTCAGACAGAAATGTAGCATATGTGAAGACTTTACTCTTACACAAGTAATGAACAGCTGAACATCTTTAAATCGAAAACAACAGCATGAACATTTGGCGAAACATCTTCTATCGTGTTCCGAAGAAGAAAGTTTCTTTAAAAATATGCAAAGAATTACCAAAAAAATCTTATTCAGCAGAAAACTTTCACAGGAACAAACCTTAAGAAAAATAGGTTTATTCAAGTGTACTATTAGTATACTTCTTTTAAACTAAACATAGGAAAGTATGCTTTTAGTTATCGGAAATGGGCTTTATGTATTCCTCAGAAATATACTTAAAATGACATTTAAGTATACTTGACTTATACTTACAAAAAGTCTAAATATATTTGAGCTTTACTTGTGCACCTAAAATCCGTGTTTTCATTAGTATATGGTAGAGGGCTATCTTCTGTACAGAATTTCCACACACAAAAAATACCCAAGTGAAGAAGAAAAAGAAACAACAGATACTTACACATGTAATCTAACACAATCATCTGACATGAAACATCAAAACTGTAACGTTATGGAATAAGATGTCGACTGATGAAGAGGTAATAATTACAGTCAAGCTTTGGGATGTTGATCGACTCCATCTACGTTTTGATTATAATTCAGTCTTTTTTCAGCTTTTTCATCAAAATGTTATTTCTTTATTTTTTATGAAACACCTACATTAAAGTAAAAAAAAAAAAAATGCATGAAGCTAGGATGAAATGTTTTTTATTTGTTTGTTTACAAGCAGATACTCTGTTCTTTCTTTGGATGTTTTGTATGTTCAGATATTCACATAAAATATATTAGGGATGTCCAGATCCGATCACGTGATCGGAAATCGGGCCCGATCGCGTGGTTTCAGACTCGATCGGAATCGGACGTTACCTCCCGATCAGGACTCGGATATATATATATTCTCATTAATTTTTAACACATCTTTTGTTATGCGGTGGCACAGAGTTAGACCCTTTTGACTCCACACAAAAACAGCAACGTGTGCGGCATGACATCACTTTGTTTTCAAGAGCTGGTGTGAATAAATATAGATTCAAACTCAAAGAGACATGATAGTTTGCGCATGACCTGATATTTCATTCGGACCCAGGATACAGCGAGATGAACATCACAGAGCGCTAAACTCTCATGCAGTGTGTGTTTCATTCATACTCGAAGCCGGAGTGCGCTCTCGCGCTGATATCAGGAAATTCCTAATATGGACAAAAGCGTCCAGCTATGCTGTGGTGCTCACAGGAAAACAGAAACTTATGCAAACACGAAGACATTAATATACGATCACGACAATAAATTGTTCTTCAAGTCATCTCCAGCAGGTGATAAATAAAGTATGAACAATGCAGTGCTGATTGACATAGTATTTATTACAGTATAGAAACTATTCTGCATTATTATGTGATAAACAGTGTTTGTAGTATATTAACAAATCATTATTATTTGTTATTGTCCAGCATTTATAGATTTCTAAGCCAATTAAAAACTAGAAATTAGAGAAAAATTAAAGTTGCCTATACTACCAGTCAGAAGTTTTTGAACAGTAAGCTTAAGGTTTTTTTTTTTTTTTTTTTAAAGAAGTCCCTTCTATTCAACAAGCCTGCATTTATTTGATCCAAAGTACAGCAAAACAGTAAGATTTTGAAATATTTTTACTAGCCTATTTAAAATAGCTGTTTTATATTTGAATATATTTCAAAATGTAATTTATTGAACATCCTGGATCTGTTTTTTCGCTCTTCTTTATTCTTTTTTTATGTATTATAGAAGTATCGGATCGGGACTCGGTATCGGCAGATACTCAAAATCAAATGACTCGGGGCAAAAAAACCTGATCGGGACATCCCTAAAATATATACAAATTAAAACCTAAATAGGGTCATTAAAACTTACTTAAAGTATGATGAAAGTTCACTTAAAGAAAATTTATGAGTACACTTGCAGTATAAAACTACTAAACTACTAGTTTACTGAGACTATACTTCAAAGTGTACAAAGTATTTAATTAGTTAACTATCAGTGTCCGTAGTAGTACAATTGCAGTGCAAACTACAAACATAGAGGTTAACTAGTTGCATACTTAAAGTATACTTAAAGTTATACTTGTATATACTAGAAAGTGGGCCAATTTAATCCCAAGGAGTATTAAAACAGTACCCTTACAAGTATATTACTAGAACACTGATATTTGTATACTTGCTACATAAAGTATGCTTACAAATATACTTGAACTTTACTAAATCTACTAAATAAAATAAATTTGAAGTATACTACTTTTTGGTAAGGGAAAGCAAGCGTCACAATCTGTGTGTTCCAATCAAACCAGAGAGAAGGCTGATGAGATTCTTCTTTTTCACACCAATCATGTTAGTGCAGGTTGTATAAATTCCCCTGGTTGGCATTTCTGCACTGCATGTTCTCTATAAAGTGTTGTCGTAGCAGGTGTGTGTTTAATGTATTTTTCAGTGGCCACACCATTGTGATTAGCATAGCACAGCTAATTAAATCTCTGACTGGGTCTTAATCCAGGAATGGTGAGAAGTTCTTTTGTTCCCTCGTGGAAACATATAAAACATGCCTCATTCTTAATTAGCTCAAAATAAGTTATAAATAAATAAGTATATTAGTGCTGTCAATCGATAACTAATTAATCACACATTTTGTTCTTACTTTTATATCGCAATAATTTCACATTCAATCTTCAAATTAATTTAGAAACAACATAAAGTTGCGCATTCTTTTATATTTGTTTAATGGCATCTTTTTTTATGACTGTAGGCAAGTATCACTGATGCCAACACTGTGTTTTCTTTTTTCTAATGTTTAACCATTGATTATAGCCACTGAGAGCGATTCATTTTAACATTTATTAGCCTTCAAAAAAGAAAAAATTCTAATTTAAATGAACTTAAACCAATTCACGCATAAACCCATTATAATACATGTAAAGATCTCCGTATCCTCAGGCTACTGTGCCGAATTCTGACACCGGCGCAGATGACCCTTTCTGGCTGATAGAGACAATCTGTATTGACAAGCCAGCCACACTGGCATAAATCCAGGATGAAACACTATGCAGTCATTGCCTGTTGGCGCAGAGCTCGGGCAACAGCGGGTGCAAGGGGAAAGAGAAAAGAAAACATATACATATTCATTCCTTTTTGAAGAACTTGCATAAAAGAAACACACACAAACACGCAAGTATGGAGTGTATTTGAGTCCCTCAGAGGAGTGGATGATTTTTGGAACAGTGAGCAAACATAGCCAGAGGATTGCATTAATATTTAAAGTTATTTAATAAAATGTCCTCTCACGCGGGTGGAGGAGGACAACTTGGACCGGATCTGCGCTTTTCGAGACCCCCTGTCATCACCACCCACACTAAACATACCCAGGAATGACTGAAGGGAGTTATCTATGTTGGACAAGCATTTAAAATACGAATTTTTCACTAGCAGCCTTGGGAGGAGATGGGACGCACAGTGAGGGTATCATTAAAATGTATACATAATGTCGCATGGTAAAAGACGAGCACCTTCGCTCAGTCTGGTGGTATTGTATCTATCTTCAAGGCTCATTGCCCAGGGTGCACAACGTGAGCTGATGAAGACCATATAGCGGAAGACTGAGAAGCATACGGACAGCGAATGTTAAAAGCTTTAAAAACAAGCACACTAACTCATCCACACTCATTCAGGCTCTCTTTGAAGAGGTCAAATGATAAGCTAATGGTGACATTTACGATCATCACACAAATGGATCTTTCTACAAAGTAAGTGGCATTTGTGTCTCCCATTTACATGCACAAAAATTTACTTAAAAAAAATAATAATATTTACATATTAAAAGAGATATTATATATATATATATATATAAGGTTTCCTAGCAGATATTCTACCATGAAGGCCTGATTCACACAGACTCCTCTTAACAGTTGTTCTAGAGATGTGTCTGCTGCTAGAACTCCGTGTGCCATTGACCTGGTCTCTAATCTGAGCTGCTGTTAACCTGTGATTTCTGAGGCTGGTGACTCGGATGAACTTATCCTCCGCAGCAGAGGTGACTCTTGGTCTTCCTTTCCTGGGGCGGTCCGCATGTGAGCCAGTTTCTTTGAGCGCTTGATGGTTTTTGTGACTGCACTTGGGGACACTTTCAAAGTTTTCCCAATTTTTCGGACTGACTGACCTTCATTTCTTAAAGTAATGATGGCCACTCGTTTTCCTGTACTTAGCTGCTTTTTTCTTGCCATAATACAAATTCTAACAGTCTATTCAGTAGGACTATCAGCTGTGTATCCACCTGACTTCTGCACAACACAACTGATGGTCCCAACCCCATTTATAAGGCAAGAAATCACACTTATTAAACCTGACAGGGCACACCTGTAAAGTGAAGACCATTTCAGGTGACTACCTCTTGAAGCTCATCAAGAGAATGCCAAGAGTGTGCAAAGCAGTAATCAAAGCAAAAGGTGGCTACTTTGAAGAACCTAGAATATGACATATTTTCAGTTGTTTCACACTTTCATATTTTCAGTTGTTTTTTGTTATGTATATAATTCCACAAGTTTTGATGCCTTCAGTGTGAATCTACAATTTTCATAGTCATGAAAATAAAGAAAACTCTTTGTATTAGAAGGTGTGTCCAAACTTTTGGTCTTATATATATATATATATATATATATATATATATATATATATATATATATATATATATATATATATATATACACATACATAAATACACACACAAACACACACACACACACACACACACACACACAATGTATTAACATTAACATCCAAACACATTACTATAAAGTTATTAATCATAATTGTATTTATTTATTTATTTTCACATTTTAAGTAAATATTTAGCGTGTGTGTGTGTGTGTTATCAGTAACTGAATAAATTTATTGTGAAATAAATTAAATTATTAATTAAAAAAATATTAAATTAAAACAAGTGAATGAGAGAGAGAGAGAGAGAGAGAGAGAGAGTCGATTTTACACACACACACATACACACACACACACAAACACACACACATTTATCTGATTCAATATTTAAAACGTATATCAGATCTGACTGAATATTTAGAATCATATACATTTTTCTTTTAAAAATCATTTTACCAAACTGGAAAAGTCACTGATTTCAGAGAATGTCCCAACTTTTTTGTGCAGCTGGAAGGGCCAATCACATTTGTCTGGTACTGCAGCCGCTCCATCTGCTGCACCCATAATGCAATTCTCCTCTAATTTCCTAATGTTCCTCTAATGACCACGCCGGGTGCAGGAAGTCTAATAGAAGGTCCGTTTGTACTGGCCTATCCTGGCCACAGAGTTTAATAAGAACCAGAGAATGAAAACTACATTATAAATTCACAAGACAAGAATATTCTATTACAAGAGGGAAGGCCCTGAAATGCTCATTACGGAAGTAAATATGCCACACAGGTTCGTCCTTAGCCTTGAGCAGCATGAGGTCATGGTTATCGTTGCACAACCAAAGAGTCGCCATGACGAACAGAATAAGGAAGCTGCTTTGTGCAACCAAGGTGCTTCAGTATATAAAAATGAGAATGTAAAGTTGTAAGCAAAAAAAAACCACTTCATTTTTCATGCTGTGTTGACTATTAATATTTATACTGTTTAGCATAAATAGCTCTTACCACTCACTTTTTTTTTAAGCACATCAGCAGTGCATTCATTAGCAAAAGAGCGAGACATACTTTCTGAAGATGTTTTCACCCATGAATCGTAGCTCTTTTCAGTCGCTCTTCAAAAGGGGATTTCCTTTAGATATGCTTATGTATGCTGTATTTTAGATCATTGGCATAAAGCCCTGGCACAGAGCAGAGAAAGCCCTAGAATCTGTTCATTGTATACGTGTATAAACTCAGCAGACCAATACACTTTATAGACATACACACTGGTAATATAAAATAGGCTTGGAAAAGCTGGCCACACAGTTAGGTAACATAAAAGTAAGGAATCTATTAGATCTTAAAGGAATAGTTTTAAAATTTAAATTTGCTGAAATATTTACTCACCCTCAGGCTATCTAAGATCTAGATCAGTTTGTTTCTTTATCAAAACAGATTTGGAGAAATGTAGCATTTCATCACTTGCTCACCAATGGATCCTCTGCAGTGAATGGGTGCCGTCAGAATGAGAGTCCAAACAGCTCCAGTCCATCAATTAAATATCTTGTGAAGAGGAGAGCTGCATGTTTGTAAGGAACAAATACATCGAGGCAACTGTAAACTGAACTGTAAATTGTCATTTCTGGCAAAAATAGGAGTCCGTAATCCATAATAACGCTTCCTTCAGTGAAAAAAAAAAAAATTGGAATGACATTTAAAAAGTTTTAAATGACCTGTAAGTGGTGTGTAGTCATGTCATACTGAGACTATTATATTTCCTCCAGAATTAAGAGAACAGTACCTGAACAAACGTGCAGAATGCGTGAACTCTCCAGAACAGCCGAACTCCTGCAGCGAGCCAAAACCAAACAGCAGGTGCCTTTTTAGTTTCCTTTTAAGTTTCAGAAAACATTCTGTAATTAAATTTTAGCAAGCATATATACAGTATTGGTGTGTTTATGTTAATGTTAACCATGTTAAGGACACATCATGCTGACTCTAGCCCCAACCATGAGAAAAGAAGATATTTTGAAGAATATTTCAGTTCCCATTGACTTCCATAGAATTTGTTTTCTTTTTTTTTTTTCTTTTTTTTTTTGATCATTCAAATAGGTCAATGGGAACTGAAACTGTTTGTTTACCCACATTATTCAAAACATCTTTTATGTTCCACAGAAGTAAAACAAAAGGTCATACAGGTTTGGAACAACATGAGGGTGAGTAAATTATTTTTATTTTTGGGTGAACTATCCTGAATGTTCCTGAATTTGAATAAAAACAAGTAGAAGGGTTCTCAACAGTCCTTATGTATAAATCACAACCAGAAATAATTTATGTGTATCTAAAATATGAAATATTTCTGATGTATTTTTTTTTTTTTTTTTTTTTTTTTTAGAATATATTCCCACACAGTCAACTTTATATATATAAATCAGCAGGCTTCCTCAATGAATATATTATTTTATCATTCACAAGGCTCTCATGAGTAACAGGAAGTGATGTGTCTTGACTTCATTTCATTTAAAAATGTATGTAGGACATTGCTGGAAACCTCTTTCAGTGTGCAGGACTATCTCCTGTACACTCGATTGTGAACAGTCATTAATATAGTGGTACATGCTTGAGAAAGGCTAATTAAATTTCAGAGATTATTGAGGGCAGGCAGTCTAGCAGACATCCTTGGCATTTTTTTACTTAACCTTAATTAAAAGAAAACAAACGGGCAACAATACCTCTGATTCATAGATGTCTCTACTGAGGCGGGGAAAAGAGTAAAACGTGATGTGGACACTTGTGTGCCATTGGCAGCTGAATGAAGTGTTCACCCCTCTACCAAGTCTTGAAACATTAACTTCTGAAACAATAAACTTTCTAATCTGAAGAGAAGATCTCTAAGAAAACCATTTGCTCAACAGTCAACAGATGAGGATATTGAAAGACAATGCCGTATGATGTATATGCAAGCAAATATACTTATACGTACCATATTTTTCGGACTACAAGTCACACCTGAGTAAAAGTCGCATCAGTCCAAAAATACGTCATGATGAGGAAAAAAACAAATATGAGTCGCACTGGACTATAAGTCGCATTTATTTAGAACCAAGAACCAAGAACCAAGAGAAAACATTACCGTCTACAGCTGCGAGAGGGCGCTCTATGTTTTCAGTGTAGACTACAGGAGCACTGAGCAGCATAGAGCGCCCTCTCGCGGCTGTAGACGGTAATGTTTTCTCTTGGTTTATTTCTCTTGGTTCATTTCTCTTGGTTCATGTCAAATTAATTTTGATAAATAAGTCGCACCTGACTATAAGTCGCAGGACCAGACAAACTATGAAAAAAAGTGTGAAATGTATGAAAAGTATGAAAATACGGTAAGTTTAGTTTCTGTTCAGATGAGGTGAAGGTGTCACTTTTTAAAGCATATTGTACAACACTTTATACTGCTCATCTGTGGTTCAACTATAGAACATCTAGTTTACAGAAGGTGCAGGTAGCTTATAATAATGCAATGAGAATTTTACTAAAGAGACCTAGATGGCATAGTGCAAGTGAAATGTTTGTGAGTGCTAGAGTAATCACTTTTAAAGCACTGTTACGAAATCTTATGTATAGATTTATCTTGCATTTTGTAACTTTTGTGTATGGTAGATGCAGTGGGTTGTCTTTTTTGTCCTGTTGTCTTGGTTTGTGTATGTTTGTTTTTTTAATTTGGACCTTGAGTCTGTAATAAAAGATTAATTGATTGATTGATTCCCTCCGCCCATCCTTAAGACCCTCCTTCCCTCCTAGGTTATCGAATTAACCAATCACAGCCAAACATAAAGAATCATATCCAATCATGTCAAGATGGAGGCATTGACTCCTCTCGTGTGACTTTCCCTCATTCATTCTCAGTTACCCCGTGCTAAACCCACAGCACACTAAGAGGAATCTGTTGTAATTCTATGGACTGAAGGGAGGGAAGCCTCTATTGTACCTTTACCTGTGGGTGTCGCTGTTGTAAAAAGTTACTTCATAAAAATTTGTGACTTTTATATATTTAATTTCATATTTAGTAATATTTGTTTTATATCTGTCATATCGACCCTTTCCTCAAAGGTTTGTTTTTTTTTTTTTTTTTTTTTTTTTTTGAGGAGACACTGCCTCTCTTACCTACTGGTAGGAAACTTACAACATATACAAATGAAATTACATGAATTCATCTGCCACCAATTCAGCAAAATATAAATAAGTTACAAATTACAATGAGCTTTATGTATGTATGCTTTAAAAATATATATATTATTATAAAGGTATTATTATTAGAGCTGCCAGATGTATAAACCTGAAGAAAGACAAACAATTATGGTTGTCATTAGACAAAATAATTTAATAGAATAAAATAAAGATTTCTGACCAGTCTTTAGGAAGCAAAATTAAAAAGTAAAAAGTGTCAAATTATGTAAATACATAAAATAAAACAGATTTTAATTAAAAAAAATTAATAATAATAATGTCAAATTCTGTGATTTTTTTTTTTCTTTTACAGTAACTAAATTTTCACTGAATTTTTCAGACGACTCCCTAGTACCAGCTCACATAAATTCCAATCTTCCAGTAATATTGAAAGGATTGAAAGGAAAGGAAAAGAAAAGAAAAGAAAAGAAAAGAAAAGAAAAGAAAAGAAAAGAAAAGAAAAGAAAGGAAAGGAAAGGAAAGGAAGGGAAATCTCAGAACACGTTCTGAATATGAAAGTACCACTCATATTTTCTTTGAACATGCAAAATCCAGCATATTCTGACATTAAAGTGATAAAAAGAAATTTAGTAATTGGCAGAGGGGCAGAAGATAAGGAAACGGGCAAAGACTCACGTCTCAGGGCACTGCATGACATAAGCCAAGAACAAAACAGTTCAACTGGCGGCAGACCAACAGTTGAACATAATTTGCTTTTGCTCATGCTGTGGAGGGAAATCTTTGATTGAAACAATAAAATCTTGGTGACTGGCACAGAAAGACATGGAGAGCTTTCCTCTGGGGCTTGTTTGGACACGTTTGGTGAACTCAAGACGCTTCTGATCTCGGTTCAATTTCTGGGAACTGAAGTTCTCTTTAGCGTAACATTTAAATGACAAAGTGGCCAATTTGACACGACGCCACACAGTCCGTCTTCTCTCATCAACATGTTTCCTGAATTTTCTTTGATCTCTTCAAGCTTGTAATCACATTAGAATGCATTTAAAACCACATCGGCTATTTACATATTATCACATTATAGTGATACAAAACATTTACTTTCAACGGAAATTCACTGGACCTTATTTCCTTTCCCCTAGGAATGAAAATTTACTCTCCCTCAGGGCCATCCAAGATGTAGATGAATTTGTTTCTTTATTAGAACAGATTTGGAGAAATGTAGCATTGCCCCTGATCTTTTTGAAGATGTAACTTGTTTCACTTCCCAAATAAAATACTTTTAATTTGTTCTCCAAGTATTAGAAATTCATGACGAAAAGCAGTCTGCGCTGCTGGCTGTAGTAGATTACCGAGGATTAGCACCAGGGCTACTGCTGCCTTCATGTCCATCTGCATAGTGTTAACCCCAATTGCATTATGTTCATGACAGCACCGGCATTGCAGCTGTACTGGACATCAGTACTAGGTGTTGGCATGTTGCTGAATGGCTGCTGTTAATGCAGTCTGGAGACGAGCGCCGACATGAATACCGGCAGTGAGTGTATGGTTAATTCAGAATGCAGAAAAGACAGCTGTCCTTTATTCTGCAATGTGTTTGCAGCAGTCTAATGCTTGTGCAACTTTCTCTTATAGCTGCTATGCCGCTAAGCTAATGAGGTCTTCCATTGCATGAAGTACTTTCAGTTGAGGTCAAGGGCTTTGCTTGCAGCTGATCTGGACCTTCGCTATCAACACGGCAGGATTTTATGAGATCCCCATATCGACATCTTCGATGACGCAGTGTCGAGAGACGGACATGAAAGGGAACGTCTCTGGTTACCTAACGTAACCTTGGTTCACTGAGAGGAGGGAACGAGACACTGCATACGCTGCTGTGTTAAATAGCTCAGAGTCTTTGTCAGCTGCACTCTACTTCAGTCCAAATATTCTGAGGCAATCACACGCTTGAACACCATTGGCGGGTGAGATTTCATAAGGCTTCAGTAGATTTGAGGAAGGAGGGAATAACCCCATAGCGACATCTTTGGTGATGCAGTGTCTTGTCCACTCCTTAAAGGGAACCAAGGTTACGTTAGATAACCGGAGACATTTTCTCTAAGATATAATAATTATTATATTAATTCTTAAATACTCGGTTTTGTATATTTCAGTGAAACCTCGTTCTTACAATAGTGATATTTCTTATTTAGTTTAATGTTTTATATAGTAACAATATTAGATCACGAATTTCCTGTTTAAGTGATGAACTGCAATAGGCTACTTGTGGTTGATTTTAGAAATGGTAACATGTTTTATGTTTGGGCTCTCATTCTGGTGGCACCAGTTCACTGAAGAGGATTTATTGGTGAGCAAGGGATATAATGTAAAGTAATCAAACATTACTCATCAACATTTATTTTCAAACATTAATATTTAGTAATAGAGAGAAAAAGTAAATATAAATATGCAGCTTTAAAAAAAAAAAAAAAAGAATTCTCCCACGTTTTTCAATTCTCTCAAATTTTTCTTTCTTATTTTTCTCTTTAACTTAATTTTTCTTCCTTAATCATTTAGCTCTTTTTATTGAATCTGGGATCATGGATCACTGTGACCCATGCAAAGGCAAAAAGAAATCATCTAAAAATAAAACACTTGATACGATTTAAAGCTTTGATTGATTTGGGGCTCAGATGTGACATTTACCTTTTATTTATAGTTTCCTGTGCCCTTGGTGCTCTAGGTCTTTCCACCCTCAAGTGAGATGTGTTTTACTGTTTCTCTTAAATTGAGTAAGGCTGGGATTTGGATTGCAAAATGTGGTCCCACATCAGCACAAAGCAGCTTTTAAGCTGAGGCAGCACAGATCTGGCTTTCTTCGCATTCAGTAAATCTTCAACTCTTCTTTTATATGAGAGATGAAGAAGTTACACAAGCTGTAGAGATAAAACCTGCTGCTATTTTGAAAGAATAATCAGAACAAAAAGAGCTGAAGGATGATGCAAGTGCTTTTTTTATTTTTATATAATATCTAAAATATGTATACACTACTGTTTAAAAGTTGGTATGCAAGGTTTTTAAAAACATCTGCTCACAGAAACTGCTAATTTAATAAGAAATAAACAAACAATAATAACAATACAGTAAAAACTGTAATTTTGTGAAATATAATTACAATTTAAAATAACTGTTTTGTATTTGAATATAAATTAAAATTATTCCAGTGATGCAAAGCTGAATTTTCAGCATCATTACTCCAGTCTTCAGTGTCACACGATCCTTCAGAAATCATTCTAATATACTGATTTGCTGCTCAAGATGAATTATCATTATCACCACTGAAAACAGCTGCTTCATATTTTTGTGAAAACCCTATCAACATAGTATTATTTGTAAAACAGCATTTATTTGAAATATATCTGTACTATTATTATATTCACTGTCACTTTTATCTAGAAAGGATGCATTAAATTGATTAAAAGTACTAATTTTAACTTTTTAAATGGTGTATATGCTCGCTCTACTCTTACTAAATATCAACAATTTTCTCATTTAGGAACAGCTGAATTTATCCCATCAAAAAAAAAAGAAAAAAAGAAAAAAGAAAAGACAATAGCCATCCTTGAAAAACTCCAAAAACAAGATTTGGCAACTCAAGCCATAGTCTCTCAGAAGCAGTATGTCAGCCTTCAACATGATGAAGAGGTTCAGAGCTGCCCAATAGGTCAGACGACTCATCATCTTCATCAGCGACAGCTCAGGAATTGAACAATCTCTGGGGAAGGAAACCCTGGTCAGTATGATGTGTTCAAGTGTGGAAGTCGTTTCCGCACTCCAGTCGCAATGGCCTGGAGTTTGACACTCGCCGACAAATCCTGCCATGGCTAACAGATGAGCAGTCACAAGCCAGCCATTCGAAGTAAAGAGCATACTGTATAGGAAAGAGGTGGAATGGTTCGCTACATGGCCAATATGGATTTTATAACTTTAAGCACATTTTTCTTTTATGGGTATAAATAAACCCTTCATAAAACTGAACATAAACACAGTGGTTGCATTTCATTCTCAGAATCAAAACGTCCAGTCCAAAGTCATAACTAAAGTCCAAATAGTTTAAAAACTCATAATTTTTGTAATTCTCTTTATTTTTCCATTTAGTGTTCAAGTGGTTCTCAGACACATTACATCCCCACATGGTCGTCCACAACACTTCAGCTGAGAAACATAATGAACTGTGTTAGTTACTTTTATGAACTACAAATAGTCACTAACTTAACTGCATCTTTTATCAACCTGACCATTTATTATCTGTTTTCAAAATGCCTTTTCCAGTAACAAGATACTTTTTCCAAACGGGTGGCAGTGTAATGTTATATACACAAATAAAATGTATATTTTCATGTATGATTGTGTGACTATGTCTGGTATTTGATTCGATTCATCCAATTTGATCTCCTGTAACCCCTTCATCATCTTGTTTACATTTGTTTATGTATTTATTTATTTTTTTTGCCGTGTTTATTCCTTTTTTTATGAACTGATTGATCAACAAATCAGTATTTTACCAAACTCTAATCAAATCTTAATATTGTGCATGTACAGGTCCTTCTCAAAAAAATAGCATATTGTGATAAAGTTCATTATTTTCCATAATGTAATGATAAAAATTAAACTTTCATATATTTTAGATTCATTGCACACCAACTGAAATATTTCAGGTCTTTTATTGTTTTAATACTGATGATTTTGGCATACAGCTCATGAAAACCCAAAATTCCTATCTCAAAAAATTAGCATATCATGAAAAGGTTCTCTAAATGGGCTATTAACCTAATCATCTGAATCAACTAATTAACTATAACACCTGCAAAAGATTCCTGAGGCTTTTAAAAACTCCCAGCCTGATTCATTACTCAAAACCGCAATCATGGGTAAGACTGCTGACCAGAAGGCCATCATTGACACCCTCAAGCAAGAGGGTAAGACACAGAAAGAAATTTCTGAACGAATAGGTTGTTCCCAGAGTGCTGTATCAAGGCACTTCAGTGGGAAGTCTGTGGGAAGGAAAAAGTGGGGCAAAAAACGCTGCACAACGAGAAGAGGTGACCGGACCCTGAGGAAGATTGTGGAGAAGGACCAATTCCAGACCTTGGGGGACCTGCGGAAGCAGTGGACTGAGTCTGGAGTAGAAACATCCAGAGCCACCGTGCACAGGCGTGTGCAGGAAATGGGCTACAGGTGCCGCATTCCCCAGGTCAAGCCACTTTTGAACCAGAAACAGCGGCAGAAGCGCCTGACCTGAGCTACAGAGAAGCAGCACTGGACTTTTGGACAAATTTTGCATGTCATTCGGAAATCAAGGTGCCAGAGTCTGGAGGAAGACTGGGGAGAAGGAAATGCCAAAATGCCTGAAGTCCAGTGTCAAGTACCCACAATCAGTGATGGTCTGGGGTGCCATGTCAGCTGCTGGTGTTGGTCCACTGTGTTTTATCAAGGGCAGGGTCAATGCAGCTAGTTATCAGGAGATTTTGGAGCACTTCATGCTTCCATCTGCTGAAACGCTTTATGGAGATGAAGATTTCGTTTTTCAGCACGACCTGGCACCTGCTCACAGTGCCAAAACCACTGGTAAATGGTTTACTGACCATGGTATTACTGTGCTCAATTGGCCTGCCAACTCTCCTGACCTGAACCCCATAGAGAATCTGTGGGATATTGTGAAGAGAAAGTTGAGAGACGCCAGACCCAACACTCTGGATGAGCTTAAGGCCGCTATCGAAGCATCCTGGGCCTCCATAACACCTCAGCAGTGCCACAGGCTGATTGCCTCCATGCCACGCCGCATTGAAGCAGTCATTTCTGCAAAAGGATTCCCGACCAAGTATTGAGTGCATAACTGAACATAATTATTTGAAGGTTGACTTTTTTTGTATTAAAAACACTTTTCTTTTATTGGTCGGATGAAATATGCTAATTTTTTGAGACAGGGATTTTGGGTTTTCATGAGCTGTATGCCAACATCATCAGTATTAAAACAATAAAAGACCTGAAATATTTCAGTTGGTGTGCAATGAATCTAAAATATATGAAAGTTTAATTTTATCATTACATTACATTCAATATGCAAATTTTTTGAGAAGGACCTGTATAATTAAGTCTATATTTAAAGAAACTTTCCTCTTATACATATGTTCAATGTTGCTACCTACTTTTGTTAGCAGCTTTTAGTGTTCTCAACTACTTTTCTAAAGGATATCAACTGTAGTTTAACTAAGCGGCTATACTATTATAAAAGCATCTGTTAAATGATTAATTGTAGCTGTAACTATTATGATTAACATGCAGGATAGCGAGTTAAAATAGCTTCCGTGACACTGTTCTATGCTCAAAGCCTGTAGTCCTTGAGAAACGGGAACAGGGAAGCCTTCAACACTAAATTGAGGTTAGCACGGTTATTGATTCATTAACTGAACTCAACTTCTGGCAAGATAGCAGGATTTTCCCAGATTTTCTTTCACTCTCTCTTTTTTTATCAGTAAAGGAAGTGGTCCTATTTTTATTTCGGCCCAGGTTAATACCTCAGGTCATCTGCTTCTCAAAAGAAGGCAAGCCTTGAAATATCAGAGCGTGTGGCTCCATTACTTATTTCAGATAATACATCTTTGTATTTCATAAATCCAGAGCTCACTTTCCAACTAGTATGCAGTCCAAGTCATACACAAAGATAACAGGCACAGAGTAAATGGGTACCAGTGCTGTGGATTTTGAATTTACTCTCTTTTTCCCGGAGGGGCGGATTTAGTGCATTTTTTATTGTGATGCTTGCTGCTGGAGAATGGGGCCCCACAACTGTGTCCAATATTTCTAAATTTTTCATGTACATGTTATAATGGGTTTCTTTCATGTTGTAGACCACAGAATAGCAATTGATTTACAGTTGAGACACTGGTCAAAATGAAAATGCCATCAATACTTTTCTGAAGGCACTGGGTTCCCTTCAGGGGTCATTCATATAAAAACATGAATTAGTGAGAATGAGAAAAGTCTGAAAAAAAAAAAAATCATAAATGAGTAAGTGGCATATCAAACAATAAACATAAGAGTCTACGCACTGTTGCTCAATATTTCATTGCAACTTCAGATGCATGATATATTAATTTGCTACAAGCAAGATAAACAAGAAACATGTTCAATGTGGACACACGGCTGTCGTGGTAATAAACACCGCAAACAGCAACAGTTCATATGTCTGCGCTTAAAGCGTTAGTTCACCCAAAAATGAAAATTAGGCTGTGTTGTTTTACTCACCCCCGAGGCATCCTAGGTGTATATGACTTTCTTCTTTCATAAAAATCCAGTCGGAGTTATATTAAAAATAGTCTTGGATCTTTGAAGCTCTACCATTGCTGTCAGCAGGTGTCGCATTGCTTCAGTCCAAAAGAAGTTAAATAAAAAGCGCCCTTCCATAAAAAAGTGTCTCACATAGCTCAGAGGGGTGAATAAAGGCCTATTGTAGCGAATCAATGTGTTTTTTTTTTATTGTTTTTTTTTTTTTTTTTTAAGAAAAATATCCATATTCAAAATGTAATAATCACTTGAATCTAGCTTGGGCTCACTGTTGTAAATGAAGCAGTTCCGGGCGGATGACGTATGAGGGCAGCTTTATGGACGCAACGCTCAGAATTGATGCTAGCGGAAAAGCAGCAGAGAGATCAAAACAAAACAACGGTCACTAATTAGAAGTACAAAACAATTATTTGTAAAAAAGCATGGAGGATTTCGATATAAGCCAAGAGGAGAGTGGTTTTCATTTACTAAAGTAAGGAAACTTTGCTTCTTTTGATCCTGTAAACAAACACTGGTTTTCACGAGACTCACCGGCGCATGCTGACCTCCATACATCATGCTACCAGAACTGCTTCAGTGTATAACTGTTGGCGCAAACTAGATTAAAGTGATAATTATGTTTTATATATGGATATTTTTTCTTACAAAACTGCATCAAGTTGCTACAGGGGGCCTTTGTTCACAACAACCCCCCCCCCCCCCCCCTAGAGCCATGTGAGATGATATGGAAATGATAGAAATGATAGAGCTTGAAAGATCAAAGACTCAGATTGGATTCGTCTGAAAGAAGAAAGTTATATACACCTAGGGTGCCTCAGGGATGAGTAAAACGCAACCTAATTTTAATATTTTGGGTGAACTAAGCCTTTAATACACAACTCGTATATGAAGAGCATTTAAGGGGGCCTTTGGTTTTAGGGGACCCAAGGCAGTCGCCGACCTTTGCCTAATGGGTAAGTCTTCTCCGCTCATCCGAACACTACACCGTATGTGCTATCCTCCTCAATAGGGATAAAAGTCACCTTCTCCAAATCTCAGTGAAGGAAAAGTCGAGCTGAAAATAAAAGCCTCAATCTATTCTGCCAGCACACTGGGTTCAAGCTCAGATAGGAGTGGGCCCCTCTGCTTTTCAGTTCCCTGCAGTCAGCAGGATAGTGGAATGAGACATATGAGGGGGGGGGGGGGGGGAGAATAAAGAGCTGAAGTAGTCAAGAAATTATAAATAAAATTTGACTTCTTTTTCCTGGTTTAAAAGAGAAGGTTGTATCCTGACTACAGCATCTTTCTTTCTTTCTTTCTTTCTTACTTTTTATCATTATTAATATTATAATTTTTTTTTTATGAAAAGCATTTAGAGAAGTTTCTTTTAAATTACAAGTTTACAAGAACATTACACATTTGGACAAGTCCTCGGATGAAGTATGTGTTTCTCTAAGGGTCTGCAAAAAGACTTTGTCCTTTAAGTAAGAAGCACCCCATAATTTTAGGAGGCTCGATGTTCGCAGTAAAACCCCCAAAAGTGAAGTTTGCGTCTGATCTGTACATCTAGTCCTGAGATATGGATAACTAAGTGATTTGTGCTGATCTGATGAACCCAAGACTCTTAAAACAGGGTAGGCTAAAGCAACTGGTATGGGGAATCTTCTACTTTATCATATTACTTTCAAAATGAATTGATTATTCAAAAAAATCTATATTTTACCCAGCTCTAATGAAATCTTAATATCACATGTATAATATCACATGTATGATCACAAATACAATTAATAAATGATGGCCAGTCTCTGTCTGACAGGCTACATGTGAGTTTCAATCATATATTCCAGTCATGTGCTGATTTAAAAGAAACAGCAAGAATACTGGTCTGCTTGACCATTGTTTCCATGGGAACAGCGGTCCGTGTGATGGCTGATCGATGGGTGTAGTTATTTGAGGCCTGATTCACCTCATAACATCAGCTTAACTCTCTTTTATTTCACTTTCGACTGACAGACAATGGCGTTACAGTGGAGATGACAGAGATGAGCTCATTATGAGGATGAACGCCGCCGACCCCAAGCACCAACTCAAAAGGGTTCGGCCAGCGGACTTCTAGTCCTTTTGATCTGAGGTGTCGGACATGAGTGGACTAAAACGAAAAGTGCAAAATGAGAGATGAGGCAACAGATGATAACATTTATGCAACCGAGATCAAACATTCATCTGAAGGTTTTAGCGGTTTTTGTGTTATTTGATTGCAGCCTGAGAGCTGAAAGATGGAGAATAATCAAGCAGTTTTGTTCTACTTTTCAATAAATATCTATACAGCCTTCGAGGGAACATTGGATGCCCATTTTCCACAAGTTGATATGATTCTTTAGGAACTAAATGAAATGTCTGTAACATACTCTGGTTAAAATTCCGTATGGAATGGTCAAATGGTCGTGTAAAACACCCTTTTTACCTTGTCAAAAACAGCTCAGTTCACAGCGACCTGTTTTCGTGCATGTCTTTTTAAATGCTAAAAAGCAACTGCTTGTGGCGTCGACACAGAACACATGAATTGCTGCCTTGGACTATATTACTCGGGGGAGGTCTTATTCAAATAGGTAGCTGTCTACTTAAAAACGGTCTGCAAATTTAAACAGCTGGCTGGTGTGTTTTCTTCTCAGCTTTTCTGAGCTGGCAGACATGCCAGAAACCTAACTAAATGCAAAAAAAGCTAAAAAAAAAAATAAGTGAAAAATTAAATCTGATGTCCCCTTTTAAATGAGATACAGTTAATTTAGAAGAAAATTGCATAAGATAAAACAATTGGGCCAGTTTTGAATGCTGCATTTCTGCACAAAATAGAGTCTGATAAATAAGTACCCACAATGCAGTTCAACCAGCCAAAATCAAAATGCGCGCCACATTTGAATTCATCATCGCCATTCCTTTTAAAACAATAAACTGCAACTGTTTATATAAATGAAGCATATTATAGATTGATTTACAAAAAATATACCTGCAAAATGGAAAATGCAATGCGTAATTTGTGTTCAGGACCTGATTTGCTCGATATTCTTTGCGAATCAACATTAAGTAGGCTATGTTAAAAAATAAATAAATAAATAGCATATGCTACTAAATGTTGCCAAAACAAACAAACGTGTGCAAATAAATAATGGCCACAAGTGAACTTCTTCCCCTAAGAATTGACCAGAAAATGTAATATACACACACACATTCAAATAGAAAAGAGTTATTTTGAACTATTTATAATAATGGTTAAGAATAATGTTTTTGGTTGGGAGGTATAGAGGTTGTTCGTTGTTTTGTTCATTAAAGGAGCTCCCGCTCGTCTCCCAGTGATGCGCAGTTGTCAGTCAGTAATTATTAGGGGAAACGTAACCATGGCAATAATTCTGGGATGCAGGAGTGATCTCCGACCTTCATATTTTCGCTTCTTCCTCACCACTCCTCTCTCATGGTGTCCGTCCTTCTGCTGCCGCCAGGTTGTTCTTTCACTGACCGTGTTTCCTGCCTTGCTCATTTATCCAGAAAATGTGGCTGATTGTCTCACTCTCCCCACTGACGCTGATTACATGCACAAACAATGTGTTTACCGAATTCTCCCCGTAACGAGGCGCAGCTAAGTACAATATTGTCGGTCTAATGAGCTCGTAAATGCAATATACTGGCATTCTGTGACAATCAGCAGGCTGGCCTGTAATTGATGGATAGACCTGTAATTTTACAACGAGGCAGGAAGAACTTTAAGATGAGTACAAAGGAGGAAACCAATGGAGATTGTTCAGATGCGCAAACAGTAACCCAAAAGCCTGACTATATGAAATTCACGCCCACTGTATTTGGACTACTCTATTAATTGTACTGGATTGTGGTGATTTGGTGTGAGAGGGGTAATTAAACAACGTTCAGCTTATGACAGTGGAAGGTGACTAATATAAACAATGACTAATATAAACAAGTTAGTTGAAAATTTAAATTAGCTGAAAATGTACCCTCGGCCCATGATGTAGATGAGTGTTCTTCATTAGAACAGATGTAGAGCTTTACATTAGCTGCTCACCAATGGATCCTCTGTAGTGAATGGGTGCCGTCAGAATAAGAGTCCAAACAGCTGATAAAAACATCAGAACAATCCACAAGTAATCCACACCACTCCAGTCCATCGATTAATGCTTGTGAAGTGAAAAGCTGCATGTTTTTAATAAGCAAATCCATCATTAAGATGATTAACTTAAGTTTATCTTAAATGTAGTGCTTTATCTATATATCAAGCACTGTTTACAAGCTATAAACAACTGTAAAAAATAAATAAATAAAAAAATAAAACAACTGTCTAAAGCATTTCTACACAAATATGTGAGTGGATTTTGATTCGAGAGGACTGCAGGGGAAACAGCAGTTTTTTTTTCACTAGAGGAAGTATTATTATGGATTATGGACTCATTTTGGCCAGAAGTTTAAATTTAAAACACCTTGATGGATTTGTTTCTTACAAACATGCAGTTTTGCACTTCACAAGACGTTAACTGATGGACTGAAGTGGTGTGGGTTACTTATTGGAATATTGTGATGTTTTTATCAGCTGTTTGGACAGCACTCATTCACTGCAGTGGATTCATTGATGATGAAATGCTAAATTTTTCCAAATGCAATAAAGAAACAAACTCAGCAACTTCTTGGATGGCCTGAGAGTGAATAAATGTTAAGCAAACAATTTATTTCAAATGGGCCAAGTTGTACCATTATAGTTTTCTACTTACAATGCATATATATATTTAGTAGAAATTTTATTAACAATATTAAATAACTTAAAAAGAGTAAATTATTATTCAGTATATATGTGTGAGTGTGTGTGTGTGTGTGTGTGTGTATATATGTGTGAGTGTGTGTGTGTGTGTGTAAACAAAAAGGTTTAGTTATGTTTTACACTGTATATTTATTCATTTAATTATTTACTTTTAGTTTTATTTAGTTTTAGTTAACTATAATAACCCTAATATACAGTAAATGCTTGAAGGCTCTACCCTATAAAAATAGGTTTTGTTCAGCAAGAACATAAATCACTGGAAACATTAAATATGAACCTTTTAAATTCATGTAAATTTGAGCGTCAAGCTGTTTTAGCATTCATGCAAGAGAATATTCAGAGCCATGCACATGCTCGCCTGACCCTGCACATAAATAACGTCACAGATCCTGCCGCCTCGTTCTGGAGGGCAGAATAGTGCTGATCGACTGTTCGTGACTCCACCTTCTCCCTCTCAGTCTCTGTTCTCAGAAAAACCCTGATCCACTGACCCATGAAAGGCGCATCCAGAAGTCAACAGCCCCTGAAACTAATGAGAGAGGAAATAGATGCTGATTGCAAAAAAAAAAAAAAAAAACACTCCTTCATCCACTCATTAGTTTTTGCCTCTCGCTCAGTCTCGCACTCGATCCACTTCTAACTTCCTGGTCGTTTGCCCCTGCTGAAAAATACCCACTGGCGATCCGGCTGCCGTGCCAACTCTGTGCAGCTGCTGCCCAGTGCCAGTCCCTCGCTCTTTCTCTCTCATGCTCTCTGCTCAGGGCTTCCTCCCATTCACAGCATCAAGGAAACCCAACACCAGGATGATGGACTCTTGCAGCCATGGGCATCATACACCTATTTTGCTTCATTTAAATTTTCTTAAAAATGAATGTACTTTAAAGAATATTCCGGGTTCAGTAAAAGTTAAGCTCTTAAAAAAAAAAATTATGCTGAGGCACAGAAAAACAAGGCGGAGGATCACGTCACTTTCACTTTTTTTTCACTTGCAGTTAGCATTGATTAAGAGCATAAATAAAGAACTAACACAGGGCAAACAAACCAGAAACACAGAGCAGGAGCAACACCACGAAACAAGGTAAACACAGGGGTATATATACAAGGGTTATTAAAGTTAAAAATGGGGTGGAACCAATGAATCACTATGAACTGGATGATGACATCATAATCATTAGTGAACTGACTTTAGCTGAAAAGTTACTCTCTTATTGTCTTCTTGCATCATTGACAAACTACAATATTTCCTGTTTGACTCTGTAAAGCTGCTTTGACACAACCAGTATTGTATAAAGTGCTATACAAATAAAGGTGACTTTACTTGACATGACAACAAACAAGGTAGAATAGGAAACACAGGGAGCAGAAAACACTTCAACATAAAAGTTTTTGAACACAAGACAGTGGAACACAGACTGGGAATTGTGACAGTAACAGCTCAAATAATAGTAGAATGTGAAGTGCATTTTGTCATGTAAGCATAAATTAATAATACTTTTGTGAGGTTAATTCCTTAAACCAGAAAAATTTGCCAAATGTGGTAACCTAAAGGGATAGTTCACCCAAAATGAAAGATTCTGCTATTATTTACTCATGTTGTGTCAAACCTGTGTGACATTCTTTAATGTATTTCAGTATATCAATCCATCAGTCTGATTGCAGTGTGGCACTTGCAGTGTAAAGTAAGTGAATGGGACTGGTTTGTATATGTTAAAATTCTCACATATTATGCATTTTAAAAATGACTTCAGTGTGAAAACCCTTGTTAGCCTTTTCTGTTTAAGTTTATATCCATTTGTACAACTTTGTTGCAATGACAGCATAAAGTTTCAAACCTTAAACCAATTGCAAAAAAGATTTAAACAACCGTACAGCTCAAATAATACATGAAGTTTAACATAAGAATTTGTGTATGTGCTTTTACAATCAAATATATATTATTTTACAAATATATCAACTTATTCTTTGATATTAGAGATATAGATAGATAGATAGATAGATAGATAGATAGATAGATAGATAGATAGATAGATAGATAGATAGATAGATCAACCCAATCTCACTGTAATTAGTTACAGTTACTAAGAAAAAATGAGTAATTAAATTACAGTTACTTATGAAATTTTTAACGATTACAAAGGGGATTACATTTGAATATTTACACACATCCACATACAGATTTAACTGATTTCTTTCCCAAATTGCACTGACTATTCTGAGACATACCGCCCTAATAATTTCCGGGATGCGGAAACACAAGTCTAGTTTGTAGAATCCAGTCATAAAAACGAAATGCCTAACGCGGACGGAATATGCCACATTTTGGATGACTAAATCAAAAGTAGGTCAGTACACTTGAATCAAAACATGACATGGACTAGTGTCTGTGAATATTAAGCCCCAAAAATGCAATATATGACTCCTGCACGTTCTGCGTGTCTGTGGAAATCAGGCGCGGACTGGACACCGGGAGAACCGGGACAATTCCCGGTGGCCTGGCAGCCGATTTTGCCCCACTATTTAATATCATTAAAGTATAATTGCCTGCCGAATGTACTAAAGCGATCATTTGCGAATCCGCCGTTTGATAATTAAATCTCTAATAAACCATGAAATGTTAGTCATGACTCGCGCGCTCTCCGCGCCTCCGCCAAACGGTTTGGATCAGACTCAGAGTAATCAATGCGAGAGAGAGGGAGAGAGAGAGAGAGAGAGAGAGAGAGAGAGAGAAAGAGAGAGAGAGAGAGACTTTGACTTTTAAAACACTTTAATTATATAAATCAATACAAGTTTAACAGCAAATCCAAAAAAACATCAAAATAATTAAACCATTACCAATTAAAAACCAAACTGCCTGAATTACACACAGTCACCAAAGCTCCACCAACACCCCATTTCCATTCAAAATAAAGAACATTATTATTATGTTGATAGTAAGTATATTCAATCACCACTCTTGACTCTACTAGAGACTTAAACAGAGTTACTATATTAACATTTTCACCAGTATTTTTACACCGATGAAACTTTAAAATAACAAGTTTAGCTTGTCCTATTAAAAAATTAGCAAGTGTGCACTGTTGCTGCCAAGACCTTTTATATCTGCAACCCAAAATAAATAAACTGTTGGTGAATGTAAAACCCAATCTTACAATCATTTTTTCCAATACTGAAAATAGTGAGTTAAGTCTAAAACACTCACAAAACATATGAAAAACATTGTCAAGAGCATTACAAAAAGGACATACTGGTCTCGTTAATTTTAGACACAAAGGAGTTTGTGGCTATAATACAATGTAGTATCCTCCACTGAATATCTCCACATCTCTTAGAGATAGAAGGCTTATACAGCAACCTCCATGATGGATAGATCTCATCTGAAAGAGAAAGGCACGACCTCCATTTTGTATCTGATCTATGCTTTAACTGGTCAAAATGTACAGTTTTGACACAAACATGGTATAACATTTTTTTCCCAATACAATGAAACACCATAGCACTATAACCTTTCAGCAATTTGGTCTGACTGTTATAATCAGATTCCCAGTCTTTGGGAACTACCCTGAACTCAGGAAAGGTCTGAGAAATAAAACCAATCATAAAAACATTATTAATAAAGGAAATGAAAGCCTGAGGGAAAGATGACTTAAGATCCCCAATTAATCTCTCCACAATTCTTACGGAATTTATTCCAACTTGATCCGCAATTGCATGTACAGTTCTCCATTGGCCATTTTTTAAATCAATCAAGTCCATGACTTTTGTTACCCCAGCCTTCAAAAACTGATTGACTAAAGATGACGACACATTTGTCAATAACTGAAAAAGAGGATTAAAAAAAAAGAGGTTCTGAAAAGCCATAATGCTCATCTTCATGTCTCAATATTTTAAAACAATTCCAAGATTGAATCACTCCTAAATAAAAACTGAAAGGTAAAGAATGCACGTTTTCCACCAATGTCTTCTGCATTAAGAACAACTGTTTATCAAGACCAAATCCTCCAATATTCTTGAGTATATATAAACCAAACCCACCCCAAGACAAAGGGTCTGGACTGTACAGAAGTTTTTGTAATGTTTGCAACCTCATTGCCAGGACTTTTGATTCCAAATGTATTAATCCCTGTCCTCCCTCTGCCACAGGAAGATAAAGGATACCTGGAGGAAGCCAATGGCAGCCATCCCAAAAAAAATTAACGAATGCTTTTTGAACTCCACAAAGTAACTCCTTAGGGGGATCTAACACAGTAAATTTATGCCATAACATAGAAGCTGCTAAATTGTTAATAACCAGGCATCTCCCCCTAAAAGAGAGATGTGGAAGAATCCATCGCCACTTCTGAATTCTGAGAATTACCTTGTCCGCTAACCCCTCCCAGTTCTTTTCTGTATAGCTATTAGTACCGAAATATAAACCAAGGATTCTAAACCCATCTCTGGCCCATCTGCATTGCTGGGGCAGCTTAGGGGGTCCTGTAGCCTGCCAGTCGCCCAATAGCAAGGATGCACATTTCTCCCAATTAATGCGTGCAGATGAAGCTTTTTGATATTTATTTAAGGAAGATATCAAACTTGTAACATCTTCTGAGCCTTTTATAACCACTGTTATATCATCAGCATATGCTGTAAGTTTAACTGAACCTACACTGGGGTCACTAAGAATATTAAAACCACTTAGCTGCCTCCGAAGTGAGACTAATAAAGGCTCAATAGAAATAGCATACAGAAGTCCAGAGAGAGGACACCCTTGCCTTATCCCCCTGGACACAGAGAAAGGCCTGGTTAAAGACCCATTGATCTTCAACATACTAAAAACTTCATTATATAGCATTTTGATAAGAGATACAAAATAAGGACCAAAACCAAAAGCTTCCAGAGATTTAAATAAATACTGGTGATCAACCCTGTCAAACGCTTTTTCTTGATCCAATGAAAGCAAACCAATGTCTAAATTGTGCATTTTTGCCACTGTAATCATATCCCTCATCAAAAACAGGTTATCAAAAATTGTCCTTTTGGGGACACAAAATGTTTGGTCCATATGAATGACTGATGCCATATATTTCTTAAGCCTGTTAGTCAATGATTTGGATAAAATCTTAAAATCAACACATATCAGTGATACCGGCCGCCAGTTCCTCAAACACCCAAGATCCCCCTTTTTCGGAATTAATGTAAGAATTGCCCTTCGACAACTCAAAGGAAGGGTCCCTTGATTGATGCATTCAAGAAAAACTTCATACAAGTCTTGTCCTAGTAGGTTCCAGAAGGATTAAAAAAATTCTGCACGAGAGCCCGTCCAATCCAGGTGACTTCCCAGAACACATTTCCTGAACAGCTTGTGAAATCTCTCCAAAAGTCAACGGCCTGTCCAACTCATTACTTGCTTTTTCAGTCAATTTGGATAGGTCACGTAAAAGTTCATCAGCCACTGCATCGTCACATAATTCCGAATGGTATAAATCCTCATAAAAAGAGAGAGCATAAGACTGAATTTCCCGTTGATCCGTTATAACTCCACCACCTGGTATTTTTAACTGATGAAAACTCTTCTGTTCCCTTGGGGGTTTTTTTTCAAGACCAAAGAAGAATGATGTAGGAGCATCCATGTCATTCAGCTGTGCAAATCTGTTTCTCAAAAGGGCTGATCTTCCTCGCTTTTCCAATAAATTTTTCAAAAGGAGTTTATCATTCGCAACAGAGTCAATGAAAGTTGAATTATTATGGGTACAGTCACTGCTTTTCCCAAGGATAGCTTGTTCAAGGGACTTCATTCTTTCTTTGAGCATCCCAGCATTGTGTGCAGTATACTGTTGGCAAAAAGACTTGATTTGTGTCTTACCAACATCCCACCATTGACTTAGTGACTGAAAATTACATCTCTCCTCTCTCCAAGCTTTCCAGAAAAGATTAAAAGAGTGAAGAAAAGTGCCGTCCTGCAATAATCTATTATTAAATCGCCAATGTGATTTGTGAGATTTAGAAAGAGAAACAGATACTAAAATAGATACATAGTGATGATCTGACAGAAAAGATGGTGAAATCGAACTACTAAAAAACCTACCCCTATTGGCCTTTTCCACATAAAAACGGTCAAGCCTAGCTCCTGACATAATATTAGAATTAGCTTTTAACCATGTGTACTGTCTGGCCATAGGAAAGGCCTCCCTCCACACATCAACTAAATTATGTTCATTAATTATTTTCTTTAAAATCTCAGCAGAAGCTTGGTGAGGTTCATCATGATTCCTGTCCAAATGTGAATTAACAGTACAATTAAAATCTCCACCAAGTATAACAATATTTCCCTGAGGACACTTAACTAAAGCATCAGAAAGTGTTTTGAAAAATGAGATGCGTTCTTGACCAACATTCGGCGCATACACATTAATTAAAGAAAAAGGAGTATCACCAAAAACAACATCAACTCTCAACATCCTACCAGGTATTATTTCAAGGACATCTGGCTGTATGCTAACAGATGGAGAAAAAAGGATGGCAATACCCGCACTAAGGTTTGTACCATGACTCAATACAACACTGCCTTTCCAATCACCATACCACTGTGCTTGATTTTGCCGATCTGTATGCGTTTCCTGCAACAAAATAACATCTGCCTGTTTTAACCGCAGATAATCAAACAAAGCAACTCTCTTCCTTGTACACCGACAACCATTAACATTAAAGGTCCCAATGTTTAAGGTTGTCATAACGAAAGGTAAAAGAATGCAAAAATAATATATCACCTTACTATACATAACCGTATCAATGTTTTTTATGACACGTGTTTAGTCGTTTTTTAACGGCACTGACATGTTTCTTTAGTCTATATCTTTTAGGCTGATCAAGCTCCTCCAATGAAGCTTTTCTCATAGCCACAGCGCATGAATCAACAAACAGTTGTAAATCAGAGAAATGCTTCTCTAGTTGTGGCCTTCGCTGATTAAAAGTGTCATTGAGAAAATTATTAATTTGTTGTACTGTGTAATAAGGTGGTTTTATTTGCGAACTGCATTTTTTCTCCGCAGCACTTCCTTGTGAGCTGACATCAGTGAAATAATCCACAATATCAGATTCCTCACTGTCAGAGTTTGTGATTATGGACTGAGCCTCAGCTCTCTCAGACAGCTGATCCACATCGACCTGTGACAGGCCAACAGATGATAGTGAGTCCCGAGACTCTTCGACTGTCACGAGCTCATCTGGCTCTCTGGAGCGCTCGGAGTCGCTGTTTCCCGCAGCGCCAGTCTCAGCACCGATCGCCACACAGCGAACATCAGCGCATTCATTAGCGTTCAGCGAACACTCTCCCTCATTCTCAGCATGACTGATTACTGCCTCTTTCGGATTTTCATCATATTTTGACAGTGGATCCGATTCAGCCCGCTGATCAGTTTTATCTTTGCCATCCTGATTACCATTTTCCATGGCAGGAGCCACTTGCTCCAGAGGTGTTTTAGGCTCAGTCTCATTTTGTTCAGTCACCTTATTATTAGTACATTTCAATTTTGTATGTCCAAAGGCCCCACAGGAAAAGCATTTAAGTGATTCCGTGCTGATAAAAATCGTATAATCTTTACCTGCCAAAGTCAATTTCGCCGACACGTCCAAGCACTGAAAATCTGCATTCAAAATCATAGCAGTTTGACGTCTAAAAGACATAACGTGTTTTAAATCTGGGTTTTTAACACCAAGAGGGATCATTTTTATCGGCATCATCATTTTACCATAACGGCTAAGTAATCGCTCAAGTGAATCGTTAGAAATGAACGGAGGCACATTGGAAAGAGTTACCCTCTTTGAAGGACTTGACAGCGGTAAAACAGGCAGGAAAACATCTCCAACAGATAAACCAACTTCCACTAAATGGTGGACCATAGATTCTTCCTTCACAAACACAACAACAGCTTTGTTCATTCTAGATGCCGACAGAATATTCCTAGCACCTATTTCGCTACTAATAGCAGACAAACAGTCTTCAACAGTGATTGTTTCATCCGGCAAACATTTACAACCGTGCCGGGCTGTTAAGGCAGCAAACCCATCAGAATCTGCCGGCATTTTCACAACCCTCAACTACGGCAAACTAAACAAAAACTAACTTTTCAAAATAATAAAGAAAAAAAGGAATGAAAACTCACTCAAACAAGCCGCCACTCGCTCAAACACCCACGCGCCTCTCCCAGGAGTTCCGCACTTGCGCACACACACAGAGAGAGAGAGAGAGAGAGAGAGAGAGAGAGTGGACTGTGGAAGCGCACAGCAGGAGCAGAGAAGCAGAACTACTGTTCAGGGTTCCAGGTCAGTTTCATCTGTAAAGATGCTTTTTTGTCTTTGTTTTTTTATTTATTTAATCAAGCAGCAGCACGTTGCTCACCAGTCAAAATACTATATAAAGCACATCATTATTATCAGTTGTAATGTTACAGTAGTAATTTAGCTGAAAAACAGATCAGATTTTTTTATAGGTTTAGGGGGAGCTACGGACAGACAACAACACAACCCTTACGAAAATTAATGTTTTAATATATTTCTATAAATCCATAGAAAATAGTTACTATTGTTTAACTGTGGTAACCAAAAATTTAAAATGATTTTACAAATTGAGTTATTTAAAAATAAATACAAATCCATTTGCAAAAAACAAAACAAAACAAGGTTAATTGTATATAGGCTATAAAAAAAGCATGGTCAATTTTTGTAAGGAAAACATGACTCGTGTACAGTATTAGGATTTTTCTATAAAGATATTGTATTGTAAAGTATAGTTTTGTTCAATCTTGAGTATTAAAGTCATGAGAGAGATGGATAACAGGGCAAAATAAAGAGATTGAAGAGAAAAATGGAAGTGAAGGTGCAGTTCAGGAGAAAACTTTTAATTATTTAGCATGTCCCCAAATTAAAGATTTAAACCTTTTTTTTTATGTCAGGTCCATACCAAAAATAGTTTTGTCCGTGAATTTGTTTGTATGAGTTTGAATTTTCCAGTCTGAATTTTTTTCCCAGTTCCCATTTACTCCTGTAAATTAATGGCAAAGACATGGTTTCATTTACTACACATAGGCCTACTGAAGCTCGCAGTGTTTTCAACCTCTGCTGCCTCAATATAGGAGTACACGAGCACATAAACATAATTTCTAGAACTGCTTTGTGTCACTTCATGTGCATTTTACTTATTTTGAGAAAACTATCATCATATACAAAGAGACCGCAGTTTAAAAAAAAACACCAATGTTTCAGGAGTTTATTACACAGAATACGACACATGCTTATTAGATAACTGTATTTGAGTTGATGTATATGCTTTTATTTATTATTCTTTAATTTTCACAAATTTAGAAAAGTAATCAAAAAGTACTCAAAAGTAATTAGTTACATTACTTTAATAAAGTAATTGAAAAAGTTACACTACTATTACATTTTAAACAGGGTAACTTGTAATCTGTAACCTATTACATTTCCAAAGTAACCTTCCCAACACTGACAGTACCTGCTGAACTTTGTAGGTCCTCAGCCCTCCCCCATCCATGGCATGAAAATGCTCCTTATAACAGCCATTTCTGCTGCTTCGTGTCTTTGTTTCCTGCAAAAATATTAAAAATAATCAAAAATAAGATTAATATACTGTACTAGAAAACAAGACAAAAATACTGAATAAAGAATTTCATTTGTATTTTTTTTTTCAATGCAATGAACTTGATCTGTTCCTAAAGAGGGTGAGTATTAAATATGTTACTATTAAAAGCAACCCAGAGAACCTTGTTTATAAAACCCTAATAGTTCCACTTTTCCCGTCCACTTGATCGAGAATAGCTACCCAACAGATCCCATTAAATCCAGTGTGATACAGCCTGAGATGATCTAACTTCTATACTCTGCTCTGTAAACATGAATATGCATGGTTTGCTCCTTTGGGAGAGCCAAAGGTAAGTGCAATAGTGCAGATTTTAAACAGAACTCTAAACAGTACACCCATAAATCAATCACGCTGAGTTATTGTGCTGTCTGTTGTGTTGGTTAAAGATCCCTGCTCTCATCCTTCACCTGAGCTTTTCCTGTGTCCTACAAAACTCGACAAATAAATCAGGCATGCTGCTACCATTTGTGGGAAAGGATTTGCTTATGGAACACAGGAATGAGATCACGACCCCCTGCAAAAGTCAAGGATGCTGTGAAGTATGCGCTATGACGTACAGTATGCACATTTTTGTATACTTACTTGAGCCAATTCTTATGCTGTTTGAGTGATAACAGCAGCTGGCATGAGTATTTGTTTTCCCTTTTCTTTTGGATGAATGGCATCTTTTGCAGGGCCTTGCATGAATGTGTTTTAGTAGAAAAAACAGTCAGCATAAAGGCAGTCAGTTGCAATTTGGCTGTCTTAAACAGATATAAAAAGAGCAATGCAGTTAATTAAAAAATCTTTATTTGCACGCCCTGTGCTGTCTTTGTTTTAGCACTCGATTCGCGTAATTCTGCTAATGAGTTTTGTGAATAAGGCTAAATCTAAAAATAGGCATAATAAGCTTAGGATACATGTTTATGCTGTAAAAATAATAATGAATCCTTGGTTACACTGGATTATGGGTGGTTAGTGAATCAGATGCAAGTTTTTGTACTAAAATACCACCCATTTGAGGGAAATTAAATAAATTCAACAATATTCAGGGAAATTGTATATCTTATAAGACTATAATATAGCTAATATAGATTTATTAGAGTCAGATATTGTATTGATTAATATTGTTTAAAAAAACATATCCAATACTTGTGATCGAATAAAATTAAATGAATAACATCTCGTTTTAAAAATAATTGATCATTTTGTACTTTATGTATTTATTTATTTATTTTTACATGTGCTTAAATAGAAATAGGTACAAATCCTTATTTGATCATAATTAACTGGAATAGTAGTGGAAATTAATAATCATTTTCATATAAGAAATTTTTCTAAATGTGCTCAGCTAAAAAAAATATAATACAAATCCTTCTTCGATGATTGACTGGAAAGTCATTGAAATGAACAAAATCTTATTTAGAGTAAATAAATAAAAGGAATTGAAATGTCTATCATTTTTATGTACATTTTTCTACATGTGCTTGAAATTGTTAAACTCCTATCCGATAATTATGGTTGGCAAAACTAATATATATATATATATATATATATATATATATATATATATATATATATAAATTGTATTTGAAGTTTTTTTTTTCCTTTTACATTTTTTTTTACATTTTCAATCTAATCATTTTCATATACGATTTTTTCTTGCACAGCTAGAAATTGTTAAAAATTTTAATCCAAAAATTATAATTAACTGCAAAAATTTATCAAAATCTTAAAACATCACTGAAATTTCTATTTTCTAGAAATTCTTAAAAATCCCTAAAACAGTAATCACAAACAGGAAGTCTCACTGAAACGCTCTGGTCAAAAACAGTGGGAATATTAAATTGGGTAGAGGGGGTGTTGTGATGGCAGCTGGTTGAAGTCTTTCTTTTTATCTCCAGCTTTCCCCATCCAGGATGCTTCCTGAGAAGACTTGATAATACATATTAACTTCCCAGCCACCAGAATCTACATTCCTCCAAACTCCTGCTCTCTCAGTCAAAAAGGGAGACAGGTACATCAAAGCTAACATTAGTGCACATGTGTGTGTGAGCGGGCCCATACTGTGTGATTGTATGGTTTGGTTTGCTAAGAGATAGAAAGTAAAGGCATGATTAAGTAGAAAGAATGAAGAAAGGACAGTAGAGTGAGAGAGAGGACGAGCAGGGTACCATTAAACCCTGGCACAGTAAGCAACCTCCTTCCTTTGAAAGCTTTGGTCGCATAAAGGCTGTAGCTCCGAGCAAGCCTCTTTATATGTTTCCTACCCACCGCATACAGTCTACGCTGCATTCAGATGAAATATGAAAAGAGGAAATGCTTCGCTAAGACTTCCTGACAAGATGCCCAAAATCCTTCCCCAGCTAAGGCACGCTTGGCCAAACAGCCTTATCTGCCAGTCTGGAGTCTCAGCATAAGTTCCTTGGTATGTTTTCTGTATTTTTAAACATTACTTGCTTGAGGGTTTTTTTTTTTAAAGCCCCAGAAAGGAACTTAATGTAAAGTATTTTTATATAGTTAAACGTCCTAATAGTCTTAACTTTTTTTGGAGTCCGGGCAATTATATTGGGGAAAAAAATTAAAATGTCTAAAAAGTCTGTGTATTTTAGCAAAAGTGCAGGTGCATCAGTGGCAAATAGCCACAAAAAGATCCAAAGTTTATTTGGATCCCCCTTTAGATGAAGTACATATGTTTGGATCAGAAGCAAACAAACTAGTATACAGCATCAATTTCATCATTTTGCACAGAGCATTTTTACGGAATCGCAAAAAAAAAAAAATAAGGTCTATGAAGTTTATGAGAAACTGATAAAGACACTATCCAGTTATTGCTCATTTTTATTTATTGTTTTGCATTGTCAGTGCAAGAGAATAAATAAATAGGCTAAATAAATAAATAATGAAGCTGTGAGTACTATGCTCTTAAGACATGATCACATGTTGCTGGCTAAGAAGGTCTATTTGTCCATTATCAATAGTGTAGCAATGAATAAAGCACCACTTACTCACGTCACTGCTAAACTAAGCAGCTTCATATTGGTCAACGTTTAATTCAATTTGAAAATCAGGTGGGGAATTTATTCATTTTGCAAAAAATTCCAGATAGCGTGGACAATAGAGATGACTGGATTTTGCCCACAGAAATTTGCCATACAATGGTAATTGTGACCGCATCCTTAATGGTGGTGAAAAGTATTGTCAATCACACGTCAATAGCAACCCTCACCCGATGTGAAACTGTTTGCCTGGTGGCAGCCGCACCCCTGATTGCGGCCCCCATGGTATATGAAAAGCTGCTCTGACTTACACCACTGGCTAGTGCGGTGGACGTAAATCTGAAGAGAACGTACTGGACACAGTAAGTGAAGTCTTTCCTGCTCTGGTGTTGTAAATGGCGGAGGACAGAAAGCTTTGAAAATGAGTAGGATGGACATCCAAACTATAGAACCTGAAAAATGTGTGCGGAAAGGACCAACCTGCCACATCACACACTTGAGCAGTAGCATCCCTCACCCAATGTTAAACTGTTTGCCTGGAGGAAGCCAAAATATTTCCATATATACATATGGAAATATTTCAATATGAAAATACACGTCCTATAGATCTGGATTGGACGCAGCCCCCCGTCTTTCTTGGGAATCAAGAAATACCAACTGTAATAGCCTGACTCTCTGTCTGACAATAATTCCTGTGTCAACAGATATGCACGTGTCGGTTTCACAGAAGTGGAAACCACGCCATTGAAACACAGAGAACAATGTGCAAACTGAAGCCTTAGCCTTAGCCACTACAGTTCTTTCTACTCATGCGGAGATATTTGGCAGTAGCTTCCACACTGCCAGCTTCTCCAAAAGGGGCACTAATTTTGACACTTTTTTTGTTGGTGGGGGGGGGGGGGTGTTAGATGTCAGGTGTCCTGAAACGTGGCAGGAAGCAACAGAACATGTAACATTTCACTGGAGGCCACGGTGGTGGTGGAGGTTTTTCAGTGATCACCTAAGGGTGCCAGGAAGGAGCCTTACATTTCTGTTGGAATTTTCCATGGCCCTCCCTGAGGGGACACACCCTTTGTCCTGGGCACAGCTTAAGGCCCTTGCTTTGGTCGTAATGACCGTACTTCGGTCCAGCTCCATCTGCAGCTGTCAAGTGCTACAAGCTGCTCTCCAGTCTTATGAGGGGGCGCACAACTCGCCACACTCTCTCTTTGAGCCTCCTGCCCCAGAAGAGCTGGATCGAGTCGGTCCGTTTTATTTATGTATTTTTTGACAGCCCCGACACTTGAGCATAGTGAGGTAAGAAACATATTAAAAGTCTCCTCCTGGCGCTCAGATCTTTAAGATCAGCCTGATACGCCTGCAGAACCCATGGTGTGCAGGGCAGCACTATTCTGACCCACAGCATGAAATGCGTTCCATCCGAGTGTAGATGTTGCTACAGTACGTGGCTTGGCAGGGAACAATTGCGGTCTTTTTGTATATATATATATATATATATATATATATATATATATATATATTCAGGGGCAGATCTACCAGGGTGGCATAGGGTGGCAAATGCCACCCTAAAAGAAAGCCTTGCCACCCCTGCTGCCACCCCAGTTGGCAGCAACAAATTAAATGTTATGGCCAATTTGAAAATTTACGAGTGCGAATCTCCAATGTCCGACTGCAGTGAATGCAGCAGCACGAGAGGACGCCAGAGCAGCAAGAGACAGTATGCAAGAGACTGATTTGTTTGGAAAACTTTCTCAGTGCGCAAAGCGAGGGAACCATGAGACACAGGAGGAAAGACGTAAAAATGGATTATATCTATCAATAAATGAAGCTTTAATGAAAGCACAGACTTTGAGATGATAAATAACTAATGTAACAGTGGTGTAGTCTACTACGTGATACGTTACCCACTTTTAAAAAACGTGAGGATAAGTAACAACTTCGTTTTGTGTCAGAACTTTCACACTTTCATTCATAAATTCACCCCGTCTGTGTTTGCAAAGCGACAGGGATTGAATCGCGGAATTCAGTCACAAATGGAACTTGCTGTATAAAGCAGAACGTCACGGAATTCGGCCATTTTTTAATGAATAAATCAAAAGTAGAGTTGTACATTTAATCAAATCTCCATATTGACTAGTGTCTGTGAATATTAAAGGTGTTCAGTACCGTCGCTCCCTACACGCAGAGTACGCAGTCTGCGTAGGGCACCAACTCCCAGAGGGGGCACCATCTCAGTTGTTCAAAAAAAAAAAAAAAAAACACTTGCGCCATTCTCCCATCCGCGCTCGCACCTCATGTTTGTGGCTGAATGTTCATAATTGATGGATAAACATCTATGCCCGGGTAAAGGACATCAGCAATCCAACGCAGAGAAAAGAAAACTAAAGTAAAAAAAATAATAAATAAAATATAGTTACATGCGATATTGTTATACACTTTTCTAACATCAGTAGCATTTGAGGAGAATGACTTACAGTCTAGAAAAAAAATTAATTGTTTAATTGTTCATTTAGGTGTCAGCTATAATGCACAATTGAATGTTTGACATTTATTAAAATAAACTGTAAATCATATGTAAATTATGCTACTTTTTCACATGGGCTCAAACGCAAATTTGAAGCTCAATAGCATTTGAGGAGAAAGACTTGCAGTCATAAAACAATTGTAATGTGTTCATTTAGGTGTCAGCTACAATGCACACCTTATACATTTTAAATATATATATTAAAATATGCTTGATCTGTCCGCTGCTTTTGACACGGTTAACCACCAGATCCTCCGATCAACCCTACTGGCAAAAGGCTTCTCAGGAACCACACTTCAATGGTTTAAGTCTTACCTATCAGATAGGTCCTTCAAAGTATCTTGGAGAGGTGAGGTGTCCAAGTCACAACATCTAACTACTGGGGTACCTCAGGGCTCAGTTCTTGGACCACTTCTCTTCTCTGTCTACATGGCATCATTAGGTTCTGTCATTCAGAGACATGACTTTTCATACCACTGCTATGCTGATGACACTCAACTGTACCTCTCATTCTATCCTGATGATCCGACGGTTGCTATTCGCATCTGTGACGACTGGGTGAAGGAGGAGCTGGAAACAAGTGAGAGTTAAACAGTTTAATGAATATGAAACAGACAAACAAGGGTACAACACAATGCTGTGAAGACGACAATCCAAGACGGCGGTGAGACGGTGAGGAATCCGGATGGTGACGGTGAGAAGGCAGCAGGAGAGGATGGCACAGGAACTGCGGGGAATCGAGCCGAAGGTAAGTCGTGATGCTTTGTTGAAGTGCGGAGAGTGGATGAGGTTCCGGGGGAAGACACGGACATCCAACGCAAACAACACAGAAGCAAGAGACAGAGATCAGACATGAAACAACGTTCTCACAAATACAAGACGTGAGACAAGCCAATATATAGGGAGTGTGTAATGAGTGACAGCTGCTGCTGATGACAATTAACGGAGACGCCCACAAACTAATCAGTGCAGACGCAAAACACACAGACTTCACCACAAAGTGCAAAACCCAGAGATCACGGTTTACCAACCGTGACAGCTTCTCAGCTTGTCTAACAGACATTTCTTCCTGGATGATGGACCATCACCTTCAACTCAACCTTACCAAGACTGAACTGCTTGTGATTCCAGCAAACCCATCGTTTCATCACAATTTCACCATCAAGTTAGGCACATCAACCATAACTCCTTCAAAAACAGCTAGAAGGAGTTATGATGGATGATCAGCTGACTTTCTCAGACCACATTGTTAAAACTGTCCGATCCTGCAGATTTTCTTTATTCAACATCAAGAAGATCAAGCCCTTTCTTTGGAAACATACTGCACAACTCCTTCAAGCTCTTGTTCTGTCCAGGCTGGACTATTGCAATGCCCTCTTGGCAGGTCTTCCAGCCAATTCTATCAAACCTTTACAATTAATTCAGAACACGGCAGCAAGATTAATTTTTAATGAGCCAAAAAGAACAGACGTCACACCTCTGTTTATCAATTTGCACTGGCTTCCAATAGCTGCTCTCATAAAATTCAAGGCATGTTTGCCTACAAAACTACCACTGGCTCTATACCCATTTACCTAAATTTGTTACTTCAGACTTATGTGCCCTCTAGAAGCTTGCGTTCTGCAAGTGAACGTCGCTTGATTGTGCCATCCCAAAGAAGCACAAAGTCACTTTTACAGACTTTTAAATTAAATGTTCCCTCCTGGTGGAATGACCTCCCCAACTCAATCCGAGCAGCTGAGTCCTAAGCCATCTAAGGAATTGGCTTAAAACACATCTCTTCCATCTTTATTTGACCCTCTAACTTTAATACTCACTATTCAAATTCTATTCTTTAAAAAAATCTAACTACCTTTCTAATCTTTTTGTATTCTATTTTCTTTTCATTTATTATGCAATTGTATGTGTGTGTGTGTGTGTGTGTGTGTGTGTGTGTGCTTGCTCTATTCCTTTTTTATTCTATCTGTTTTCTTTTTTTCTTTTCTTTTCTTTTTTCTTTTATTTTATTTTATTATTGTATTATTTAAAATCCCATGCTACGTGTACTGTGTTAACCTAACTGAGACTCATTATAGCACTTATATATCTTTTTTTTTTTCATTTTCCCTTACGAAAATTACTCATGGTTTTAACAATAACACCACAAATAATCCTTCTTGTAGCCATGGTAACTGCAAATTAACCATGGTTATGTTACTTCAAATAATAATTTACAAAGAAGAATTAATATACTGTAATATTTTTTGATGTTGTTGTTGCTATAAAAACAGACCTTAGCCATCAATAGCCTTTAAAATGACTTAAAATGCATTATATAAAAAACAATGAGGCAATAATGATTGGTTAATAATAAAACTGTTAAAATACATAATGTAGGCAAATACAAAATAAACAATTTAAGTACATGTTATTACAAATGCTTGCGAAGGGAGCCAAATGCCATGTAATTGCTGCTGTTACACTTACAGGACAATCAAAACCTTTTTTAGGCTACTAATCAAACATTTAATTCAAATATTCACTTAATCTTATAGATGACACAGCCTTTATAATTTCTTCAACAAAAAACGTGCATATCACAACCCTTACAAAAATAAACCATGGTTTTATCAAAGTAAAACTGCTTAATTTCCTTTCGCATGATTTCTTTATGCTTGAGACTATAAAATAAATTGGAGTCATAATAAAGCCACAGGTAAATGTCGAGAGCTACAATTGTAATTTGTAAATAATAAAATTTATTCATTTAGTTTTTTATTTGAATAAAGTTCTTTTTTCACCCCTAGGTGTTTTTTTCCATCATATTTGAGGAAGGGGGCCACAACAATACAATCCTGCTTAGGGCACCCATTTGGCCAGCAGCGGCCCTGAAGGTGTTGTTATACACGTCTCTGGGAATGTGTGCTCTACTACACACACACACACACACACAGACACACTGAAGCACGCGTGGTGTTTTCAGCTCTTCACTATATTGACACATGATGTAGGCTACACATGTGCACAAGAGCGCTATATGAGGATTTCACCATTTCTTTTGATAAAACTATCGTCATTCATTCGTATCGTATACACAGACTGACAGAAACGGCAATGTCTTTATGACAACCTGTCAAAATAAAATTTCTGTATAACTTCAAGAAATTCAAACAGAAATATAGTACTATTGCACAGTAGAGTATGCTATACTTCAAGTAGGCCTATTAGCTAATAATAATAGTTTATTAAAAAACACAGAAACTCTGTCTACAACCCACCAACATAAAAGATTAGTGTAACTCAAAGAAATTATGTAAGAAATTGCACAGTAAAATATACTTTAAAAAAAGATATACTAAAGCGTTATTTTAAAGGAATATCACACAAGTTTTCATAGATAGAGTTTTAATTTAAACTTGCCAAAACAATAACACCAATTTTTTCAAAAACAATTTCTAAAAGTACATTTGTATTTGTGCCTATGTTTATTTATTATTAATTTCAGCTAATAAAACCTATGCTTCAGGGACCATATTCATATAACATCTAAGGCTAAATGTAGTTCTTGACTCAACCAGTTAGATGGTGATTAACACTAAACAGTAAAAAATCATTTGAGTCTCCCCATCTGTAAATGTCATTGACTATTAAAGTCTTGTGTTTCTTATAATAAATTGACGTATTGATAACACTGAACCTTTTATAATGCTCTTAATTACATATCGATGCATACTGTATGCATTAGTGAGTGTGGTGGTGTTTATGGGGTATGGTCACTTATTCCTTATATGAACTGTTTGCAGACAAATTTTAAGATTGTTCCAAAAATTTGTGCAGAAGAAATCCAGTCATCTCGTAATGAATTCTAGATTGTGCAAAAATTGTGAGTGCGAGAAATTGTGAGTGCGAAAGATTTCCCCATTCAGATTTCAAGTCAGACACACTGGATTGACAAACACAAATTGGCTTGGTTGAAAATGACTTCAGTGCGAGCTATGCTTCATACATTACTACACTATTGACAATAGCCTTATTTCTCCGCAAACTTTTGCCAAAATTTCACTGTAGTGACTTTACATTTAGTTGATTAGGCCATAGAAAAAGCAACCTGGAGTGTAGAACAATGAAATATTACTCCTAAGTAACTAAGTAACTAAATAACTCCTGTAGTGTTCGCCTTGTTGTTAGGTTGAAGGTTTGCTTGACTATTTTTCTTAGAGGTAGCTTTAAGCTAATCTATAACGGTAATAAAACAACTTCAACTCAAAATCAATATTTCATGTCCATGTATTTATTTCTTTGGCAAGTTGCTGTGTAATGAGCAGGCTAATGAACAGCCAGAAGGACATTAATGCAAAATAAATCCCTTGATGGATGATTATACAATACCCTTACATTTTCTACTTGTCATGTAAGATTTTAAAATTGTTATCTTAATTATAGTTTCCGAACCAAAAAACACATAATTTTGTTATTTGTTAGTTTTGTCTTAATGGTCAAAAGAAAGTCTAAATTGAGTATGTAAATGAGCATTGAATCAACTCTACACATGTTTGCAGTCAAACTTAAAGTCTCTCAGCAGATGCTATTAATGCTAACAGCAGGAAGTCTTTTTCATTTACTCTGCTTCCGGATCTGGAGGCCAGATCCAGCCGGGGCTCAGACCACTCGCTGAGGATTAGACTCTAGTCTGGGCTTTTGGATCATTAGCCAATTAAACTAATCATGCCCATTCTCAAGACTTCTGGCGAGAAGGACAGCATTGATTTTTTTCTGGTTTGATGTGCACCTCCTCTTCACCCTTCTCCCTTACTGGCCATTTAGACAAGATCAGAACAAGCATCTGGTTAACCAATCCAAGTGATCAGGAGAATGATATGGTCACAACCTTATGTCTGCCAGGCATCTAACTCCTTATGGATCAGACTAACCCCCATCTTCACAATACTGAAGGAACGTCCATCAAGGAGAAAGCCAGCTAATCCATATTTAACAAGGATTGGTCAGGGTTGCATTCAACAGCTTATTTTTGTTGTTTATTTCATATGGCATCATAGGAGATGCTGGATGCTGGAGAGAATGGTATTGGATTTCGATGACTATGCACTTGGACATTAGTCTCAATTTACACAGCTGAAAACAATTAAATGGCAAACTTGGTTAGCAAAGTTAAAAATGTTACATTGGTTCGTTCTGATTCAACGGGTAAAGAAGAGTTGAATAAATACAACATAATAAGTGTTAATCTGTTAACGTCAAGCCTGTGTAATTAGGGTCTCACATTAGAAACATTTCTGTGATATTTTACTTCAAAAAAGGTCCATTGATGAACAGTGTTGGGGTTAACGCATTACAAGTAATTTGACTTATGTAATCAGATTACTTTTTTCAAGTAACTAGTAAAGTAATGCATTACTTTTTAACACACACACATATATCCTATTTATTAACTGACAGATCTCATGTCCCCATGGTAAAGAATGAGAATTCGGGAGTAAGTGGTGCAGAGGTGTTGTGTGCGCTGTGCGCTAAACATAGTGGTTACTGTAGTTATAGACTAAATGTAAACATGCTGCATGCATTTACTCATCTAAATTGCACAAAAACAGTATTCCTCAAAATTAATACAAAGTGCAAAATCAGAATACCATGCAAACCTGTAGTAATTAAATGTATTATGTATTTAATCCCATTAACCAATGTCTTTACTGCTGACCTTCGATGATGTCTTATTCTTCATGCAATCCAGCATGGCAGCACACCTGAAATGTTTGTTTGAGATACACCCTCTACTATAAAGACAAAAATTTACATTTCCTTCAGCCTTAGGCTTATTTAATTCACTTTGTCAAAGGGTTTTTTAAATGTGCTTTTTTATATTAAAATAAAACTAGCAATACCAGCCCAGATGAGAAAAAGTAACGCAATGCGGAGTTGGCGGCTCATGCGAGCGAGGCAGAGACAGGGACCTGGAAGACTGCGGTGGAGCCAGAGCAACTGAGGACAATGGTGGAGCCTAGAGGGATGAAGGGATGAGGCAAAGCCAGAGGAGTGGAATCCTGTAGTGGAGGAAGGTTGACGACTAGAAAATGGAGGGACAATGGAACCTGGTGGAGCTAGTGGGATGACGAGCCACGGTGAAGATGAAGGAGCAAGGAGCCAAGGTGGAGCTGATGGTTCAGAGGGCTGAGGTGGAGTCCGGGAGTGTCTATGTGGAGCTGGTGACTGGAACGCCTGAGGCAAATTTGCACAACAGGATGGAGCAGACGGAGGATAAGATGAGGGACTGACTGGTTCTATGAAAGGAGGCGGAAGAGGGAGGCTGGGAGGGAACATAGGTAAACATGAGATGGGCGAATCAAGCAGAGACCCAAGAGAGACGTAGGAGATTCAGGAGAGCTGGACAGAACCATCAGAGACTCAGGAACATTACCTCCCCAAACCAGTATATTAAATTCACATCAAAAATGTCCTTAAGTTCCTCATAATAAGCTCTAGAGGCCATCCTCAACTCACTCACAGTGGTGAGAGTGTGGGCAGGGCTTCCATCCAAGTCGTTGATCTCTACAAACGCTCCCTTAACAATCTATGATGTTGCTGGCTCACATACCTGGTCTGACTCATCGTGAGGCTCAGGCTCCGGGGCAATGGTCAGCTCAGTCGCTTCCATTTGCGCTGACTTGTGCATTGTTGCAAGCTCAGGCTCTCCATCTTTGGTTGGCTCAAGCAACATCTGTTGTGTCATTCACCAGTGGTGGATGGCTGGTCTCTGTTGGTGATGGAGTGGGGCTGGTGGTCATCCTCCTTAGGGCCGATGGTGAATGGAGAGTCGTTCAAGTAGTCCAAGTAGTGAGTTTGGCATGCCAAATCCCAAAAGTCTCTGGTGTGATCCTCCAAGGAACGGTCTTCCTGCTCGAGGCAGAGGAGTTGGATGGCAGGCAGGTTCATTAGGGAAAAAATAAATAAAACAAAAGAAGGAAAAATGCCTCTAAATATATAAACTGTGTAGGTCGGTTCTTCTGTTATGTTTCGTGTAAGAAAGCTCACGAAGACGCAGATAAACACTAGGAAATAGTCCTTGATAACAAAGATACTGGAGACAGGAATGACACGCCAATGTAAACGAGAACTGACAAACACTAAGGACTTTTGAGCATGAACCAAACAAAGGAACTAATGAGGTAACTTAAAACAGGTGGACAGAATGAACTAAATTAGAACACAGGAAAACTAGGACAAACTAAAAACATAATGGAAACAAATGACATGCATGTTACACCATGATGGTGCCCATGAGTTGACCACCATTTTGGAAATAACATGTACAAAATTCTAAAATGTTTTCTGTCGAGGGCATTCGCGAATGAAAGATTCAGAATAATTCTCATTCAAACAGATGTGACAAATCGGTGGTTAAGATGAAACTGCGGAGGTGTTTGATGGTGGTGTTGCTCAGTATGTGCTCTCTCAGTGTTGTGGCTGAGAAAAAAACAGATTGTTGGCACTTTCCTCTGTCATTCTGGCACACGGTCTGCAGAAGTACAGGCTTCACTAACTACCAACACTGGCCAAGAGGGAGGGAGCCAGAGAAGTGAGAGAGAGAGAGAGAGAGAGAGAGAGACTCCTTGAATTAAATTGATGCATGGTTAAAGGATCAATAAGATGTGTTTAAAAAGCAGATTTAAATTTTGTACCAACTTAATAAAATCAAATAAACAAACAAAATTTTTTTTTTAACAAAATCAACTCAATTGGTCTTATACTCAACATGAAATGTCTTTGCAGCCCATTTATTGACAACACACTGAACAAGAAATGAGTAGGACTGGCCTGATTTTATCCATTGGGTATGAGTTTGAAAGTAAAAGTGGATGTTACATGCCAGTATGTTGCCAGATGAATGGTTAAAAAAAGAGGGCTTGGTGCCATCATCTTAAAAAGAAAGTCATTTAAATCTGTTTTTCTTTCAGAATAACATAATGATGAACTGTGCAAAATAAGACTGGAAACAGGCATTAAGGAAGTGAATCTGATTAATTTCATGCTGACTGTAATAACGATAGTGAAACCACAAAGTAAAATAGTCACAATTATACCAACCTGTAGGAAAAAAAAAAATCTTAAACCAGCCTATGTTGGTACTGGTTTTTGTTGGTCCCTCTTTCTGGTCAGGATGGTCTGTTGGCTGGTTTTAAAGGTGTTTTAGGCACTTTTCAGATGTGAGACCACTTGAAGGCCAGCTTAAACCAATTCAGATCAACAGGAACAGAAATAATAATCTGACGGTTAAATCACAATATAAAATGGTGACAATAATACCAACCTGAAGGAAGAGAGAGAGATACAAATCATCTTAAACCAGCCTATGCTGGTTTTCTGGTATTTGTTGGTCTCCAATCCTGGTCAGGCTGGCCTGTTAACTGGTTTTGGAGGGGTTTGGGGCACTTCCAAATGGGAGAACATTTGAAGACCATCTTGACCCAGCTGGAAGAACAGTCTAAATCAGTTAAGACTAACAGGAACAGACATTAAGGAAATTAATCAGATCAATTTTATACTGACTGTAATAACAGCCAGTAAAAACACAATGTAAATTAGTTCAAATTAAACCAACCTGCAGAAAACAAAACTTCTTAAACCAGTCTATGATGGTTTACTGATCTTTGGTGGTCTCCCATCCCGGTCACGAAGTTGAACAAGACCGTCAACCAGCTTAGGTTGGTTTAAACAAGTTTTTAAACAAGTCAATTGACTTTCATCCAGCTTTACCATAACATTTTCCACCACATTTATTTTTACTCTTGAAATTAGTTTTTGAAACGTGTTCATTTTTTTCCACCCAAACAGCATCCTACTCTCATGAAAAACAGCAGTTGTACAGTGCAAACAAGCGTAACAGACTTTTTAATTGCACTCGTGCTGTGATATTGTTCTGTCTTTGTTTTTCTCTTTGTGTAAAACCAAAAGAGTCACCAAAGTTACATGAATGAATTAAACACAATACTCTTGTGCGCAGTGGAGGGAGAGACCGAGCTCAGAACGCCTTCAACACTGAACTCAGAGATTCAGCAGAGACGTGGAGGCCATTGTGCTGGATGAGGCTTCATGAATTATTTCACACAGGGCACCTGTTAAGAGGGCCACTTTGGCTTTGACTGCCTCACAGTACTGTAGGTGTGTGTGAGTGTGTGCATGTGTCTATGAGACCACACTGACCCCTGCTGGTTAAACAAACACTCCATCAGTGCTTTGACAGACAGGACGTTATTATATTAACCTCCATGGTCCATATTGATGTCTTGTTTATCATGAAAGTGATTGACGGTTTGGCATGAATAAATGTCTGTGGGAGACATTTTCTCAGGAACATGGGATGTGTGGGAGTGTTTCGATGTGTGGGAGTGAGGGGGAAAAAGAGAGAAAGGAATGTGGCCTTGATGAATTACAGATATGATGGAATTGAAACACATGCAAACGCACCCTGGATATTATGTTCTTTATGTGTTGAGGGACATATGTGACAGGAAATTAACTGCTTCTGTGTGACGTTAAACTGATTCATGTCTACACAGTCTTGCAGTGTTGGATTCTGGTAGATTTGTGTCAGGCTCCTCCCAATAGTAGTGAGGTTATGCTTATGTGTTCTTACCTGAGCTGTAATCAATGCGTTCAAATATACCAAGTGTAATTCTATTTCTGATGGAGATATACAATATGCACTCAATATGAACTCTGTGTTAGCAATTCAGCAGTTTTTTTAATATACATCTTTTATCTATGTATTTTCTCAGATTATTATAAATTATTTTCTCTTTCTAATATTTGTTATGATGGTGACCACAACTGGAAATAGAATTGAGACTTTATGTATTCAAATTGCTGTTTATTTCTTACATAAGCATTTTTTTATATTTTATATAACTTCTATTATTCATTTTTCTGACAATTAAATGTGTCAAACATGATCATTAATATCTTGAAATAGTGAATTTATATGAATACAAATTAAGTTAAAACATATTTGCGACTATTTAATTCATTTTAAAGGGATAGTTGACTTTGAAATTAAATTTTGGTATGTTTTAGCTTACCTCAAGGGCATCCAAGATGTAGGTGTCTTTGTTTCTGCAGTAGTTTAAATTTTGATATTTTTAGGTCAAACTGTTCTTGTCTGTGACTCATATAATGCAGGCCTATGGTCACCACCTCAAAGAGCATGCACAGAGAAGTCCAAATTAAACAATTCCCCATCGTAAGTACACATTGATGACCTAAGACGAAACAAGTGGTTTGTGTGAGAAAAGGAAGAGTATTTATATCGTTTTTAACTCTTATACACAACCTCGTCCAAGTGATCTGAGGGGGCGCGCGCTTCCTGGTGTGTGACGTTTGCGCGCATTCTGGCTTAGTCTGCGGAAAGCGCCGGAAGTGATAGCTCGCACGTGTACAGTACGTCACTTATTGTTTACACAGAGATTTCGGAAGTGTAACCTTTCACTGTGAAGATCTAAACATATTTAGACGTACAGGAAATCGCAATGGAAGACGATTTCAATATATCAACAGACAATGTTGAATCATATTTATTTGAACCAGAATACACAGATCAAGAACTTAGAGCGATGGAGGAAGCATCCGCTGCAGCAGCACGTCTTCAAGCCTCAGAGAGACAGATATCTCTTCAAAATTGGTGGTGTTTTAGTAACAAGTGTTGTGAGATGCCAACAGAAGTGGAGAGCATATGTTGTCACGAATGGAACATAGCAATGCCACAGCTACAGGACGATGACGAGGACATTGACAGTATCGCATCACACACCTGCCTGACTGAAGATCCTGAGTTTTCTCCGCTGTTGAGCCGCAGCGTTTTGCACGTTGTGTTTAGTTTGCCACGTATAAACTGGAGGCGACGTCCAAAGCCAGAGGGACCCAATGGTACGCTGTCAATAGAGTGATTAATGTGTTGTTTTTTATTATTATCGCAACGATTATAAGGTGCATTACAAACCAATGAATTAATTACAATTACTGCATTATATTTCAGACAGTACAGCTTGGTGACATATCGTGTGGTAAACAGTAAACAATGAGTGACGTGCACGCAAGAGAGATCACTTCTGGCGCTTTCCGCGCTTGTGCAGACTAAGCCAGAACGCTCGCAGGCGTCACACACCAGGAAGCGCGCTCGCCCTCAGATCACTTGGACCTGGTTGTGTATAAGAGGTAAAATTGATATAAATACTGTTCGTTTTCTCACACAAATAGCTCGTTTCGTGTCTTAGGCCATCAATGTGTACTTACGATGGAGATTTGTTTAATTTGGACTTCTCTGTGCATGCTCTTTGAGGTGGTGACCATAGACCTGCATTATATGAGTGACAGACAAGAACGGTTTGACCTAAAAATATAAAAATAGTAAAAAGTACTGCGGAAATAAAGACACCTGCATTTTGGATGACCTTCAGGTAAGCTAAAACATACCAAAATTTAATTACTTACATTAATTACTAACATTTGTAAAGTTACATCCCGCAATGTGACTAAACTAACCTTTTGTTTGGTTTCCATTCGGGTTTTGAAAATGCAACTATATTTGGGACTTTTTATAATTTTATTGTAACTGTGACTTTATCGCAATGATGAATTTTTCTTATTGTGACTATCAAAAAAATTCTAATTTCTACCTTTATATCTCACAATTACAATAACTAAAATTTTAGAATTTATATCTTGAAATAACAACTTTTATGTCACAACTGTAACTTTATATCTCACATATTTTAACCTGAAAAAAAAAAAAGCTTCCAGACAGGCTTACAACTGCAACTATATTTGCAAATGTATCTCATTTATTATAAGCTATACCATTCCAATTGCAACTTTTTCATAATGGCTATTCTTCCCCCATATAAGTGACTTTATTTTAAGAAAAATAAATTACTTTTAGATATAAAATCACAACTAATAATTGAGAGTTTCCACACCGTACCATACATCTACTGTGTCAATTTTCCTACCAATTTTTTCCTACTGCACTTATATATGTCATGGAAACTGTAATAGACAAATAACCATAACATAATGGTTCCATAATTCTGTGAGGACCCCACATGTGGCGTAAGGGTGTCCCTTATGCCAGCGTGTGTTGTGAAATTAGCTTCCTGTGTCAAAGCAGAGCAGTCATCAAGGACATACTGCATCAACTTAAAGAAAATGGAGAGAAGGATCTCATTGCAGTATTTGAACCTGCTATCCTCCAGTCCTTTCACCTAATGGAAGTCCAATTTTAAAGGCCGACTCTATTCATTTAAGAAAATATACTGTAACCAATGAGTTGAGAGAGCAAGTACTTGCACAGTCATGCATAAAATGACTGAAATAGTTTTTACTTTCGTTTCAAATTGCATTCTTCAAATGGCTATATTCATCGGTTTTATATTATTTTTTGCCCTTGATGTAACATTAAAGGAAATACATCTTATCTACCTGCAGAACTGGCAGGAAAACAAGCAGATAACCTTACGTTAAGGGCTATAGCAAGCTAATATTTTACATTTTCGTATTTTTACAGTGCCATGGCAGAAATAAACGCCACTAGTCATATCGCATCGGTGCACTGACTCCTACATTATTAACCTCTCAATGCATTTACATTTGTACTCAGCTGGTATTGTGAGATACATATTTACATTGCCGTCAATGAAATCAAAGCAAATCCAAGACGCCACGTTAGCATCCAATCAGATGGTTGATGCAATCTGCTTCCCGCTGCTATGTGAAGTAACCTGCCCAAATAACGTTTAGAGATTAGACAAGCGTCATACTGTGCTGCACTGAACTCAGCAGCCGGCAAATCAAGAAGAGAAATTAGCATTTAAAATACGATGAAGTTGATCTGAATAATTATTTTGTTAGACTACAGGATGTTCAGTTTGGGAAGGGACAAATGCCTATTTTAGGCTTGACTGGCTGAGGCATTTCAAAGAGGCTCGGGTAAGCCCACTGCTCAAGAAACCATCTCTAAATCCAGCGCTTCTTGAAAACTACACACCAGTATCCCTTCTTCCATTCATTGCAAAGACACTTGAGCGAGCTGTGTTCAACCAGATTTCTATGTTCCTTGTACAGAACAACCTCCTGGACAGCAACCAATCTGGCTTCAAAAGTGGCCACTCAACTGAGACTGCTCTGCTCTCGGTTACTGAAGCCCTGCGACTAGCAAGAGCAGCTTCAAAATCCTCAGTACTCATCTTACTGGACCTGTCTGCTGCTTTTGACACCGTTAATCACCAGATTCTCCTCTCCACCTTCAGAAAGATGGGCATCTCTGGAACCGCACTCCTGTGGGTTAAGTCCTACCTCTCCTTCAGTGTGTCTTGGAGGGGTGATGTTTCTAAGTCACAACACCTTACTACTGGGGTTCCTCAAGGCTCAGTACTTGCACCACTTCTCTTCTCCATCTACATCACGTCATTAGGATCTGTCATTCAGAAGCATGGCTTTTCTTACCACTGCTACGCTGATGACACCCAACTCTACTTCTCATTCCAACCAGATGACCCGACGGTAGCTGCTCGCATTTCAGCCTGTCTGAGTGACATTTCTAGCTGGATGAATGACCATTACCTTCAGCTTAACCTTACGAAGACAGAACTCCTGGTGATTCCAGCTAACCCATTGCTTCATCACAACTTCTCTATACAGCTGGGTTCGTCAACCATTACTCCTTCGAGGACAGCCAGAAACCTAGGAGTTGTGATGGATCATCAGTTAAGCTTCACAGACCACATTGCTACAACGACCCGGTCCTGCAGGTGTGCCTTATACAACATTAGGAAGATTAGACCCTTCCTGTCAGAGCAAGCCATGCAACTTCTTGTCCAAGCTCTTGTTCTCTCCAGACTGGACTATTTTAATGCTCTCCTGGCGGGCCTTCCTGCATGTACTGTCAAGCCTCTGCAATTGATCCAGAATGCAGCAGCAAGGGTTTTCTTCAGTGAGCCAAAAAAAGCTCACATTACACCTCTCCTCATCAGGTTACACTGGCTACCAGTAGCCGATCGCATCAAATTCAAGGTACTGATGCTAGCCTACAAGACGACCACTGGCACGGGACCAACATACCTAAACTCACTGGTTAAATCTTATGTGCCCTCCAGAAGTTTGCGCTCTGCAAGTGAACGACGCCTTGTGGTGCCATCCCAAAGAAGTTCAAAATCACTCTCACGGACCTTTTCCTGGACTGTGCCCAGCTGGTGGAATGACCTCCCAATCTCAATTCGTACAGCTGAATCTTTACTCATTTTCAAGAAACATCTAAAGACTCATCTTTTTCGACAGCACTTAACCAACTAATACTAGCACTTTTCCTTTTCTTGTCTTTTCATTTATTAAAAAAAAAAACCTGGCTATGCGTTCTATATTAGACTAACTGAGACTTGTCATGGCTCTTGTATACTGTTGTTGTTCTCTTGTTGACCTGACTGCTTCTATTGTTCTCATTTGTAAGTCGCTTTGGATAAAAGCGTCTGCTAAATGATTAAATGTAAATGTAAAGAGATCCAACCAGCAGAGTACAAATGAACACATGCAGAGTGACTCCAGTGCCCATTGGGTCTGACTAGGCCATGCAAACACATTTACCATTTTCTCCTTCAACCACTTTGTGGTAAGTTTTGCTTTGTTGGGTCACTGCCATGCTGGAAGGTAAACCTTCTTCCCATTGACAGCTTTCTGACAGAGTGCAGCAGATTGTGACAGTATTTTGCCCTATTCATGTTTCCTTCTATCCTGACAAGTGCTCCAGTCCTTGCTGCAGAGAAACACCCCATAAGAGGATATTACCACCTCCAGGCTTTACTGTAGCAGTGGAGTCATTTGGATATTGGATTTCCATCAGACATATAATTTGGTGTTGAGGCCACATAATTCAGAATCTGCATCTGAGCATTTTGGCAAAGCACAGTCATAACTGCATGTGGCCTTTCTTGAGGAGTGGCTTTTTTTTCTTGCAACCCTCCCATACAAGCCACAATTGTGAAGAACTTGTGATTTTGTTGTCACATGCACACAATGACCACACAGAGATGCTTTTAGCTGTGTATGCATAAATTTTCTTTCGTATTGCCGTTTCGTCCACATGGATCTGGTATTTTGGGAAACAGAAACCGATATTTTTTTAAACCAGGTCCCAGAGTGGATAAATCTGAAAATGCCACTCTTGCGTTTTCATGTGGACAATGAATCCATATATTTTCTGAAACGATGACCTCATCAGCCCCTAGTCAGAATCCGCTATATCACGTAACAGAAACAAAAACATGAACAAACACTGAACAATTGTCTTTTTATTAACTAACATTAACACAGATTAATAAATGTATTGTTCCATGTTCGTTTGTATACCCCGTGCAAGATTTATGCGCATAGTCCAAGTCTTCTTCTCCATTTTTAGTGTATCTCTGTGGCAGAATTACAGTGCCACACACTGGTCTGGCATGTACATACTACATCATTTGTGTCGGTTTTGTGTGGACGCAGATATTTCTTGAGACGAGGATCGGATAGGGAAAGCTCTGGCTTCCTTTGGATGTAGCTTAAGTTGCACTGAATAAATACAGCTGGATAAAACAAAAACTGTGTGCATCATTTCAGGCTGCAAAGCAACAAAATGTGATTATTTTAAAGGGAGTGGTTCTTTTCTATACTCTATATATATTATATACTATGTACAACCCGAATTCCGGAAAAGTTGGGACGTTTTTTAAATTTTAATAAAATGAAAACTAAAGGAATTTCAAATCACATGAGCCAATATTTTATTCACAATAGAACATAGATAACGTAGCAAATGTTTAAACTGAGAAATTTTACACTTTTATCCACTTAATTAGCTCATTTAAAATTTAATGCCTGCTACAGGTCTCAAAAAAGTTGGCACGGGGGCAACAAATGGCTAAAAAAGCAAGCAGTTTTGAAAAGATTCAGCTGGGAGAACATCTAGTGATTAATTAAGTTAATTGATATCAGGTCTGTAACATGATTAGCTATAAAAGCTTTGTCTTAGAGAAGCAGAGTCTCTCAGAAGTAAAGATGGGCAGAGGCTCTCCAATCTGTGAAAGACTGCGTAAAAAAATTGTGGAAAACTTTAAAAACAATGTTCCTCAACGTCAAATTGCAAATCTTTGCAAATCTCATCATCTACAGTGCATAACATCATCAAAAGATTCAGAGAAACTGGAGAAATCTCTGTGCGTAAGGGACAAGGCCGGAGACCTTTATTGGTTGCCCGTGGTCTTCGGGCTCTCAGACGACACTGCATCACTCATCGGCATGATTGTGTCAATGACATTACTAAATCGGCCCAGGAATACTTTCAGAAACCACTGTCGGTAAACACAATCCGCCGTGCCATCAGCAGATACCAACTAAAGCTCTATCATGCAAAAAGGAAGCCATATGTGAACATGGTCCAGAAGCGCCGTCGTGTCCTGTGGGCCAAGGCTCATTTAAAATGGACTATTTCAAAGTGGAATAGTGTTTTATGTTCAGACGAGTCCAAATTTGACATTCTTGTTGGAAATCACGGACGCCGTGTCCTCCGGGCTAAAGAGGAGGGAGACCTTCCAGCATGTTATCAGCGTTCAGTTCAAAAGCCAGCATCTCTGATGGTATGGGGGTGCATAAGTGCATACGGTATGGGCAGCTTGCATGTTTTGGAAGGCTCTGTGAATGCTGAAAGGTATATAAAGGTTTTAGAGCAACATATGCTTCCCTCCAAACAACGTCTATTTCAGGGAAGGCCTTGTTTATTTCAGCAGGACAATGCAAAACCACATACTGCAGCTATAACAACAGCATGGCTTCGTCGTAGAAGAGTCCGGGTGCTAACCTGGCCTGCCTGCAGTCCAGATCTTTCACCTATAGAGAACATTTGGCGCATCATTAAACGAAAAATACATCAAAGACGACCACGAACTCTTCAGCAGCTGGAAATCTATATAAGGCAAGAATGGGACCAAATTCCAACAGCAAAACTCCAGCAACTCATAGCCTCAATGCCCAGACGTCTTCAAACTGTTTTGAAAAGAAAAGGAGATGCTACACCATGGTAAACATGCCCCATCCCAACTATTTTGAGACCTGTAGCAGAAATCAAAATTGAAATGAGCTCATTTTGTGCATAAAATTGTAAACTTTCTCAGTTTAAACATTTGCTATGTTATCTATGTTCTATTGTGAATAAAATATTGGCTCATGTGATTTGAAAGTCTTTTAGTTTTCATTTTATTAAAATTTAAAAAACGTCCCAACTTTTCCGGAATTCGGGTAGTATATATAATTTGTCAATGAGATTAGCAAGAGGACACAGTGTTTTAAACTGTTACAGATCAAACATTTAATCATTTAATCAACAACAGTGTTTTAATTAAAATACTTTATTACCACCATAATGCGTGTTTTTCATTATGTCTTCATGTGGTTGATGAAATCAAAAACCCTCTTACAATAAACAACATTGGCAGTAATTTCACTGATGTGATTCTTGAAGAATGTCTTTGTACTGGGAAAGGTTCTCTAGTGCTCTGTCATTTTAAAGTGAAAGACATTTGAGTGAGAATTTCTGAGAAAAAAAATAATAAAATCACATTCGATTTCTGTCAGCAGCTTTGACCTCAGATGCGGCAACTATTTTCCCAGTGAAATGCTTTTGAGGACAACCAGCAGAGTTACCGAAAATGCCACACCATATTTTGCTGTTTCTCATTTTGACAAAATGTCTTTTGTTGCTTTAAGTCTTTTCTCAAAGGTGTTGACACTTGGAGATATGATTTGCAAAAGAAGACGAATGTGGAAATGGCAGTTGCTGAACTATCTTTAAGAGACCTTCAGGTTCCCCACTGAAAGACTGAAATACTGAAAACCCCCCACAGACAGAATGATTTTCGCTAGATTTCACACTTTTTTATTATTTTTAACATAATTTAATATTTTATTTAAATTTTATAATCTTAGTTTTAGTTCACTATAACAACCCTGGCTGATAGATGCTAAAACAACACCATTCTACCACCAAAAAGCATTTATCTCCATGCTAATAGGTAGATTTATCCAGATTAGAGACTAACTTGCCACTAATAAAACCCCTTCAATGGTTTTAGTATAAAACCTATTCCAAGAAACATATCAGTTTCAAAGGGATATTTCTAGTGCTAGCCTGTCACTCTCAGTCACTTAAGCAGCATTTGTTCTGCCGCAGTACACTGAAGGAGATGAATTAAAAGCACACAGGATGGCCTCTCAACAGTTATGAGGAAGGTCTGTATATTACTAGGTTTATTTGACACCATTCCCTTGTAAAGTTTTGCCGGTGAAGAGCAGCACCAGGCAATAAAGCATTGTGCACTCCCATGCGCAGGGTATTTATGGGTATAAAAACAACAGGCCTTAAATCAGAGCTCAAATGGAATAGTGGAGCGGCCCGAGTTATGATCCCGCTCATTCTCTCAATCAGCAACATCTGAAGACAGAAACTCACAAGGACACTGGCGGCGATATGGTGTGGAATCTCTAAAAGAGATTTTTGGCTCTGTGGTAATACACTCATCAAAAAACAACTTTCAACGCAACTGCAAAAATAACTTTCTACACACTTACTAGTCTATTTTTGTCTACTAAAAATGTCCAGCCAGGGTAAATAACCACAAAAAAAAAAAAAAAAAACCACCGGCAAAAATTTATATATATTTTTTCAGCAAAATTTCTAATTTTCATTTAGTTTTTTATATAAAAATAATTATATAATTATTTATAAAAACCTATGCAAACATAAAAAGGCACAACTACAACTAAAATTAAAGTGAATAAGGAAAATATAAAAATAAATGTTTAACTAACATATTAACAAAAACTATAATATATCACTGATATTAAAATAACACTGTGCCCAACAGCGTACAAACATCACAGAATAATTCTTCATTTATTCATGTATTGTTTGTGTTTAAAAAAAAATCTGTAATGATTATTTTTAATGTATTTAAAAAAAAAATTATAATAATAATCATCCCTATTTGATATTTAGCTATTATGTATAAAATAAAATTTTGTTAACAAGGGATATTTCTTTGTTTTCTTCAGACTTGTCATGTTTCATATTAAGAATGCCATAATTGTTTCCTAGGTAACTAAGCAGACTAGCTTTGAAAAAAATGTAAAATAATTTGTGGCAAAATTTATGGGTTTCCAAGATATTTTGAATGTGACCTACAACCTTTTGGCATCTATTAGTTTAAAGATGCCAGTAGCAACTAAAAATAAAAAAAAACACGTAAATTACCACTACAGCTACTAAGAGGTAAAAATAAAAACAAGGTTACAATGTGCTCCTTTAAAAATACCTGTTTTGTCTGACAAGTCCTACTTAATAAAATAACGTTGCTCGGTCTCTTGACGTTCTGTAAACAACTGACTGCTCTAGTTCGCCAACATAGCATTAGCTTGTGAGTATTTACCCCGTAATTGTTCCCAAAACAAGCCTGTTCAGTGAGTATTCAAGCAGCCAGAAAGAGCTGTTTGCTGCTCCAGTCAGTCTATCATTCTGGGAAAAAATAAAAGAAGGTTAATAAAATACATCCAACGCTAGTTTTAACAAATCAAGGTGGCAAATGAATGGACGAAAACCTCAGGAGTTTAGACAAAGGGGCGTGGCTTTTTTGCATTATGTCTTAGCTGATTGGCTGAAAAAAACCTGTATGTGGAATTTCCATTGAGGATTATGCACTAGTTGCACAACAGTCATGGAGACGAATAAAAACGCTTATGGATAGCTTTCTCCAGCATTCCTTGGTTTGAATACAGCTTGGATTGCTGTGCAGAATGCATTCCCACCAACATAAATATTTTCATTTCCATGGTAACATCGTTCAGGATGTGATAGTTACACGTAAATGAAACCTCATCTCACAGTTTTCAATTCATACATATGTGAGAGCTCCATCAACAGAGATGCATTTACATTTAAAAAGCCATAGGTTTTATATGGACCTTAGATGGTATCCGCGCGGCTCTCTTTCAATGACACAGAATGAAAGGGAATCTTGGGAACTCAATGACAGGCTGGTGCTGAAGTAACCTGCAGTTTGTGTGAAGAACAGAAGGACGTGTGATCTATACTTTAGACTGCTTGTTGTCTTTAGACTGCTTGTAAAGTGTTTATTTTCCTATATTTACTTCATTTATTTATTTCATTTTCACCTTGGAAATTGCTGTTGATAGATTATATATTCTTCAATATGCTTAACAACTTCAATAAAGTCTGCTTTTGTACTGTACGCACTAAACATAATTATCCACAAAAATCTTAAGGAATTTAGAGTTAACTATTCTGAATATTTTAAAGGGACAGTATGCCCAAAAATGAAAATTCATTCATATAAGTCTGTAAATTCTTTGAGTATTAAAGGCCTTAAATGCTCCCACGCCATATTTAATGTGATGTCTAAATTTGTGTGCGGAATTTATCAAGTCCAGTTGATTTAACTGTAATTTTTCAAACGTTTCCAAAAATATTGAAAAAAAAAAATTATCTTATGCTCACCAAAACTGCATTTGTTCAGTAAAATGCAAAAAAAAAAAAAAAAAAAAAAAAAAAAATATATATATATATATATATATATATATATATATATATTAGTTGCTTTGGATGAAAGACTCTGCTAAATGAATAAATGTAATGTAAATGCAATATATTTTAAAATGTATAATGTCAGATATAAACAAGATATAAACATCCAAGATATAAAAAAAGATGTATAAGCATTCTGACTTTCTCTCTCACAATTTAGAGTTCTTGCAATTCTGTTATTTTCGTCATAAAAAAGTAATTACCTCAATCCTCACTATTCTTCTCAGAACTGCAACTAGCAGTTGATATCCTAAAAATCCTATTCTTAATGAGTATCAGTATTTCAGTATCAGTATTTTATAAGATAATCAAATTGAGAAGCAACATAGTTACTCTTAATAAAAGTCTGCTCAACATACAATTTATGAAAAAGTCTTATGCATTGTGGCTTTTAAGTTTTTTGTTGTTGTTGATGTTTTTACATATGTTAACCGAAAACAAGTTATAAAAAGATCATTAGAAACTCATCCAGAGATTTATTTTTCCTGGCATTCTCAAATATGTCATCAAACTTGACACTTTCATGCAAATTCTGTGCACATGTTTTTCCGCGACTCATCCCTTAATTTAATGTTTATCAAAGGTACAGTTGCATTCGCTGCCCATATGTGGTGGTACTCCGGAGCCGTGGGACTTGCCTTGCCTCCTTCCCGCCCCATTCTCTTTCTAATTACCTTCCCCCTCTGCTGGAAACCAGTACGTGCCTGTTGGGCTGGAAAGGTGAGCTGTTAATTACTGCCAGTGGAGCTGCAATAAGAGGGGCAGCCTCAGAAAATACAACAGGAGATGCCATGCCAACCTCCCGTCTCTTAAGAAAGCCTAACAAGAGCCGGTGGCTGCTGCTCAGAACGCACCTGCTGTCTGATCCTCTGCTTTGCCTTGGCAACCGCTTCACTGATGTGGAGACAGCTGTGAGAGAGGACTGCTTAATCACGCACATGGTGTTCGCTGAATGCATGCACATATAAAAAATATGAATCCAAACAACCTGTTTGATGAGAGCCGAGGGTTTGAATATTTTAGGAGACCCGACAGAACTCTCACTTTGGTTTTAACGTTGTCTCAGTAAATTGAGACTTTTGTGTAAATCTCCTGCTTCTCAAATGATCCTCCTGAGAATATTCTCACTTTTGGAAAATTGTGTGCTTTTTCATAGTTTGGAGACATTACAGAGCTCCCACTTATGTAGATTTACTATAAGTTTCAAATTTGACTCCTGATGTTTTTCCTAAAATGTCTTGAGTCTTAGTCCAGATCGTTTGATCTTGTAAGTATTGGATATGAAATGTTTGAGTTAATTTATGGGAAATTAAATCTCATTAATATCTCCTTGTCAGCAACGATATTAAATGAAGAGCCACGTAATTCTAAGCGGTTTCTTCATCCAGTGATCTCACACACGTCTTCTAGATGTCAAAACATTGCTTCAAATGTCCCATGACACCAGAATCTGCAACATCAGAGTTCTCAATACGAACTCACACATTTCTCGACCAACTCTTTTAGAATCAAGAGAAACATCTAAAATTTTAAAGTTGATCTAAATGTTACAGAGAACTGCAATAATTCTACTGAGCTATGAAAGAGCAACCTGAGTAATTTAGCTTCTGTCAGCAACTCAATCTTTATCAGGATTATAGTTAGTCAGCCCTTCCTGAGGGATGCGGCCCTCCGGCAGTGTCCATTTTTAAAGTTGTTGGCCTTTCCGTGCCGTGTTCAATCTCATTAACATCTCACTGCCTTATTAACGTTCACATCATCCAACTCATTCTATTAAGCTGCGACATCATGTACAAAGTTATACAAGCCATTATATTGAAACAGGAAAGAAGCACTGACATGGGCAAGGCCCTGTATGAAATGTTTTTTTTTCCATAAACCAATTGAGATAATTAGCCAGAGAGGCAGCAAAAGCCTGTACCTATCTCACAATTTTAAATGTCCTGTGAGAATTATTTTCAACAGACTCCAAATACTCCAATCTACCAACTCCAATTATTTGGTTTAATTGTTTGTTCTAATTAGCTTAATGCTTAACACTTCTAACTTGGGCCTAATGTTAAATTGCATCTGTGGATGAACCCGTTCATACCGTGTCACCTGTCACCCGGAATCATGCCTGCCATACCGCTCAGAGTTCTCAAGACGATCTGACCGACTCTGTTAATTCAATAGGCGTCGCTGTCAAACACAGACTACAATCTCTCCTTCAATCTCTCTCCGGTATTCCCTTTTGACTGCGGAGCCAGTATTTTCCTCAATCTCGGGCTGAAGCCTAACCTTTTCTAGCCTTTTAATATGCAGCGTCGTCTTCTTCAGCATGGCTTCCTGAATGTCACTCTCAATCTCTTCTGACATTTGTGCTGAAGATGCCACATTAGGTGACAAAACGCAACACGCGTAACAGTGCTCTTTTAAGACTCTGGTGACAAACACAGAAACACAAAACGTGCCAGCACAGCTCTTAGGCATACACAAGTGATATTTGCAACCATAACTCAAGATTAAAGCAGCACAGCATGAGAAGATTTGGGTTAAAGTCATGTTACCACAAGTAAAACAGAACCAAGTGTACTGACACAAAAATTTGGGCCATTTTTCCATTTGGATTACTCTGCCATCTTTTAACGCTCACTTCCACGAATGGCTGAATGTCACGCCATTTCATTATGTGTCCTGAAAAGAGTCAGAACGAAATAAATCATTTTATTTCATCAATAAAACATATTATATAAAACACACAACACGTAAATATTATTCAGGTTTTTGTGTTGAAATATCAACATTTTAGCTAATTCACTCCTGTCAATCTTTTCAAAGTACAGTACAGTGTTCCCCTGGCATGGAGACTCCAACAGAAGGCCACAGAAACTGTTCTAATCTCAAGCACTGTGTTCTAAAGTCCTCAGAAGTCATTTTCAACAGTAGCTTCAATCTGCCCCTCTGGGCCCAGTGTTACTATCACTGCTCAGAGCCAGATTTGATCTGGGAATCTTGGGACTGGATGTCCTGTGTACTAATCATCAATCTAAAAGTGTGGGCCTCTGGCTTGCTGCGAGATCATTTGTTTTCAGGCCAAAGACTGTCCAGCATAACAGCCAACCCAAGCTGACAGACCAGCCCGACTCCATTACACCATCATTGAGAGAAAGACAGGGAACGAGTGCTCTTTTATCATTATACTATTACTGCATGGACTTTATTGCACACATCTCCTCTCTTGCCAGCATTTAGAGATGAAATGCAAAGAAAATGTGAATTTTTTCTTTCTTTTTAATGCCTCTAGCAGTGTTAAAAGACAAACCTATGCCCTTGCATACTGTACTTCAGCCCAATCAATTTCCAATTTCCAATTCCAATGTGATCAAGGTTATAGATTATTTAGGTCACAGTCAAGGTATATAGGCTTGTTGGGGGCTTGTATCAGAAAAAAAAACATCATGGTCTTGACCAGATACTCATCTTCCCACAGATAACCAGGGGTGCATTTCCCGCAAAACGACGTAACTCGCTGATTAACCACCATAGTACGATGCATAGTTATGGAAACGAACTAGCTAGTCACGACCATGGTACCTGTGTCGCAGATCCATCTCTCAAACTACGTTGGTTTGAGCCGTCGTTCTTCTTCTTCGATCTAATGGCTGACTGGAGCCATGAGCGCATACCGCCATCTACAGTAATTTGGTTTTATTTTCTCTTTTATTTGACTCGAATTACGCCTTTGAAATGACGTTACGTAGGAGTCGAGTAATAACGAATCATTCATTTGTTCTGCAATACATTATACACACACACGGAGTTAAAAATCTGCTCTTTTCTGATCCCAATGTCAATAATTTTGCAATTTCATATAAATACTATTTCTTATTTAATATTGATAGGCTACTTAACCACAATTGAAAAAAGATGGGTTTTGAAAAACTGTGATTTACTGTTGTGGACACCTGTTGATTAATTTGCTCAGTTTTTCCTATTTAAGTCTCCCTGTCATTCAGCCATGTGTTAATGAAATTACACAAAAAAAAAAAAAACATTTTTCAAAGCATGATATTGAAGTTCTTTTGGAGGAGGTGGAAAAATTAAATAAACTCCAGCTATTTTCAAAGCTGCAAAACAGCATTACAAATGCTGACAAAAATCTAATCTGGGCAGAAATCACTCAAAAAATAAATGATGCTGGCTATGGATACGAACAAAGCCCAGAATTAGTCAGGAATAAGTGGAGGGACTTTGCAAGTGTGACAAAACGGAGGGCTCCAGCACGTATGGGAAGCAAACAAGACCGATGGGGTGTCAATTCAGTTCCTCCTGTCCCAGAGGAAGAGAAAGTTTTCCATCCTGGGGACTGTTGCAATGGAATGATCCTTGCAGGTATACATGTGCATCAATCGGGCCTTTGCCTTCAAAGTTCAGGCCTCCAACAGGCCCCCTCCTGCCTGGCCTTTCAACATCAGACCCTTTCCACCCTGGGCCTCTAACATCAGGCCCTCTCCAGTCTGGGCCTCCAACATGAGGCTTCATATTTTCAGAGAGCAATAAGAAACAATACTTTAAATTCAGTTGTTAGCTACACTGCATTATTATGCTGTTGGAAGTTTTATGTAGGTGGTGGGTGATGGCCTGATGGGATGGCCTCTTTTGTGTGGGCCACTTCTCCAGTTTGCAGGTGGCTAAAGAGGGTGCATGGCTTTGGTGATGGCTGGCTGCTGGGAGACAGAGGATATCCTCTTCACCCATACCTCCTGACACCTGTGCAGCATCCAGCCACCACTGCAGTTTAAACCATTTGTTTAATCTGACATAACATCTGTTAAATATTTGGTTTATTTGCCGATATGCATTAAATGAACACTTAAGAACATTTAAAAAAAAAATACTTTTGCAAACAGTGTATATACTCTCTCTCTCTATGTATATACATATTCACACACAAACACATTTGTAGAGAGTATTCTATATTCTAATTCTGTAAAAACAACAAAATCACTCACTTATTTATACATTTTTGTTACTTTATTTAGGTACAGTCATTTAAAATTAAAAATTACAAATTAATTTACTATAAAAAATATTGTGATTTGAGTGTTAACATTTAAATTTAAGTGAAAACCTCTAACACACTGTTTTACCAATATATGAGACATGTCTTTTGGAATGTTTTTACAAAGATAACTCACTTGACAAACTAAAACGTTTTTTTTTTTTTTCACACAAACGAAACAATGGCTGCGTTCCAATCGGCATGATTAATGCTTTCAGAGGGCGAATTGAAGTAATAAACTTAAACCACAACGTTAAATCTTTTAAATCACTCAAAGTGGATGGTGAAATCTTCTAAAGGAATATCCATAACCCATATGTCTTCAGTTAGCTAATCTTTATTTTTACACTAATCCATGATTTATTTTTCATAAACCCCACTAATTATTTTCTTTCACCAATACAGGTGCAGAAAAACAACAGATGGAAAAACATACTGGTGTAAAAGCGAATGCAAGAACAGAATATAGAGATTTTCAACTGTAAGCTAACAAAACAAAGTAGGACTATTGAATGCCTTTGAAACCTGACATCACCTCAGTGCCTACATCTATAAGACATTTCACTCCACACATCACTGGATCAAAGCAGCCAGGGCTGAAAGATAAAAACCTCTGGCAGTGAAGCCTCTTGGATGACAGTTGTCTGCTCTCAGCGCAGGAATGGCCTGGCTGGGTAAATGGCTCGAGTTGAAACTATCGGAGCCATTATGAAGCCGTAATGATGGCCGGTGATGTAAGATGTGATTCTCTCCTGAGCTCAACAGACAAACAGCCGATCTCAGAGAACAGCTTTAATGTTTGAGTATCAGATATATGTGATTTGTAGGCAGTTTACATTCATTTTTACATCAAAATTAATACTCATATTCAGCAAGATGCATTAAATTTACTTCAGACAACATTACTATGTATTAAACATATTAAAGTATGAAAGTGTTATTTAATATTTAGTATATTTTGGAATGTTATAGTTTACAGTTTTTTGACGAAATGAATGCAATTTTTATATATACATATACCAGTAAAATATGAAACATGAAGTTATTTGAAATTGTAGCAGTATTTCAATTTTTCAAAACACTTGTGAAAGTTAACAAATGGTATTTTATTATATTGTATATAATATTTGACTACATATATAGAGAAAGAGAAAGAGTCAAATGTCAAAATAAGTTTTATCACTATGAAAAATATATAGAGAGAATTAAAATTTCAGTACTATAATGACTGATGAAGTTGTTATGCTGTTTCTAGGTCACAATCTAGAAAGGGAAGAAAAAGTAAAGAAAAGAGAAATGACTGACACTGACCTGTCTGATCTTGCTGCAGTATTGAGCATGCAGCTATGCCATTACTAAAAAATTTCCATAATTTGAATGTCAGTGATTTACAGGGGCGGCAGTGGCTCAGTGGTTCATGTAGGTTGTCTACAAACCGGAAGGTTGGTGGTTCGATCCCCGGCTCCACCTGACCAAGTGTCGAGGTGTCCTTGAGCAAGACACATAACCCCACCTGCTCCCGACGAGCTGGATGGCGCCTTGAATGGCAGACACCGCAGTCAGTGTGTGAATGTGTGTGTGAATGGGTGAATGTGAGGCAAATTGTAAAGCGCTTTGGATGGCCATGTGGTCTGTTGAAAGCGCTATATAAATGCAGTCCATTTACCATTTACAGTGTAAAAAAGGGCCATATTGACTTCTTCCTCCTTGGGTTCCTAGGTTAGTCGGTCTGAAAGCTATAACTCTCCGATTAGGGTTTTAGCACTCTTGTTACACATTCTGGAAGAGCAAAAATCATACAGTATGCTTAAAACATGGTGTCAATCAAACAAAAGAATCAATCCAGGATCATACAGCCAGTTTTAAATTAATTATACGACATTGGCGTGATCTGGAACTAGACAGCTCCTGTGGGATTGGCAGACAGTGATAATAAATGTTCTCACGCTGAACAAAAGACACTTACATGGCCACTTTAATGTTGAAAGCTGACATGATTCACTTTTCTTTACACGTTTCTGGTGTTATTATGGTCTCAAATCATGTTTGCCTATAATCTTTAATCGAAATATCACCTTCCTTATCGTTGACGTCATCTGCGGGGTCATCTTTCAAGATGCCTTAACCTCTGTGACATTTACAGTGTGAAAGTTAACATGTTAGTCATCTTTCATAAATAATGAAGTGAAAAGACAAAGGAAAAAGTTGGATGTCCATGGCTAAGATATCAGACTAAGTCAAAGGTGCCCACAGATTGGCACCTTCAACTTCACAACTACACACAATAAAAAAAAAAAGACGTTTTCAGGCCGTTATCTCAGCACTGACACCTTCCCACATTTCGATGTGTTAGTCTGGAGCGGTTCATTAGGATGGTGCCATATAACAATACTTAAAGTGATAAAAATTGGTGTGAAGTAATCTTGGCAAAGCCTAAACAGTGTAAAGGCATCCTAGACATTTAAATGAGTTCTGAAGTCTGACATGGATTATATTGACATCTATTTGTCAAGAACTGTCTGCCAGATTATTTTAGTGTAATTTAGTGTGATTAAGGAAAAAAAAGTGAAAAAATATATTTTTACAAATAATGCTCATAAAATAACTCATAAAATCAATTGCATTATAAAAGTTTTTGCCTACACTCCAAGCTTTCTATTCAATCTATGAGCATATGGCCAAATTTCATAATATAACTCTTTCATTTTGCCTTCTAAATAATAATTTTATTATATATATGTATATATAAAAATATATAAACACACAAACACTGTATGTGCCCAGCATTAATTCATACAAACTGTAAAATAAAATCAATAAAAAACAATAAACAAATCACAGTGCTCACATTTAAGATTTATCCCTGTTTTGGCATCACTTCACACAACACCAGTATGACAGTGAATCTATCTGTCTGCACACATTAAGTCACCTCTCTGCCGAAGCATCTTTGTTTGTCTGTTATCTAACTGCTGTCCTCACAAACACACACACACACACACACACACACACACACACACACACACACACACACACACACACACACACACACACACACAAAAACGTCCTATCCCATCACACCAAAGCTGCCCTGTGGGCAAACAGGTGGCTGGAGTCTCCACTGGATCAGTTTCGCACTAAATCATGAACAATACATTCGTTTTTGAGTGAAATATTCACATTTTAAAAGAAAAACAAACAGATGGCAAGATGCTAACGGTTCAGTGCTAATGATCTTCTGTGGGGTCCAAAGATCTGAGACTACTGAAAGTAGGGTGATCATATGAGCCATTTTCCCAGGACGCGTCCTTGGCAGGATTTTTATATTGCCTAAAATATACAGATTTTGGCTGTTTGTGCTGTGCAGCTCGATCATTGTATGACATTTATAAAGAGCTATAGAGCAGAGCAGACAGCTCCTTATGGATTCAAATCACTCTCTTGGTACTTTGGTGTCATACAATGATCAGTGTGCAGCGACGCTTCAAGTTGAATGAACGAACAAACACCTAACATGTACGTGTGTTTGCATTACTTTGATCATTCTCTGTAGATTTCACCTTATCAAACGCCACAATTGGTTGATTATGTAACATACCCGCATGTTATTGGTCAAACTACTTTGGATGTTTTAGGCAATATAGAAATCCTGGCAAGGACACATCCAGGGAAAATGGCTCTTATGGTCACCCTACTGAAAGGCTTTATTACAAGACTTTATACATTTTCATTACAAAATATAGCACCAGCATAATAATTTGAGTGAAAACTTGAACTTAATTGAATTAAAGGATTGAATTTAGTATCTGGTCCACCAAGTCAAATGAATGACTTATCCCACATAGCAAATGGACTAGGCCCAAATGTGGCCTCACACTGGCACTGCTGGCCTCCTGTCGGCAATGGCATTTACCCTTTCAGCCAGAGCTGCCCCATGTGTGGCAATGATGGCACAGCGGGGATCCGGCAAACAACATGAGGGCCGATTGTTGGTAGGAGGAGTGTGGCCCAGATCAGTCAGGTGATATGTGGCCCAAATCAGGCTAAGATCTGGCAGCATATTATGTGACCAATGATAAACAAGATAAATACAATATTGCATGATAATAGTTAAATGATCACATACATTTTAATGTACAGTGTAGTATTGTTAAAATGTAGTCTTTGAAATAGCAAGTCAAAACAGAATGAAACATTATCATTTAAAAATTAAGCAAATCAGTCAAGTTCATTAAACTGCACTTAATTATAATTGTATTAAATTTTATATTAGTATTCTTGGTACAAATAATCTTAGAATCCTTACATGAAAAGAAAGAGAGAGAGTATTTAACCGTTATCATGTAATATTTAGTTTACTATGGAACACACACTGATCTATAATAGAGAGTGGGGGCACATCATTTTTATTAGTATGCTATCATGCACAAGCATTAAATAAAAGTATCCTGAAAGTATTTTATTTTTATTTAAATCCTGTATCCATTTGATACTTGGTGTGAGGAACAGATTCTAATTCAAACCGCATTCATTGGCGATATGTATCTCCTTCCTCTGTAGCTATAGTAACTATTTAAAAATGTGCCGTTAAGAAGTTTTACAACAAGTTTTTACGGCAGCAATATCAAAAGCTTATTGGCTCTCGCCGGTTTTTTGAAAGATTGCGACATGCCATGTTTCCGGTGATGCGTGTTTTGAATGAGAAACGCGTGCCTTGAGGGAGTGGATCGGGATAGTATTTTCAGCATTTAACAACTTAAATTATGCCCTGCTCCTAACTCTACTATTATATTCTGCCAGAGTGGACTGCAACTGCAATGCATCTTCATTTGGACTACTGTGGTCCAGATCCGGATCTGGGCCAACACTGCTTGCTGTCTGGATTGGGTCTGGGCTATATAAGGCTCAGGTTTGGCCCAGATTTGGGGATTCTGGTTTACTTATGGCTGAGAATTGGCACCAATAATAAAACCTGTTTTGGCCCAGATCAGGGCCAGCTAAGGCTGATTAACTGGCTGAGATTCGGGCCGGTTATGGCCCATGTGTGGCCCGAGTCTTTAATCCAGTTCTGGGCCACTTCTGGGCCGTCATTCTTTGCGGTACTTTGGCCGAGAGAAAAGTCTTTGTGTGGCCCGGATCTGGGCCAGAAACATTTGCACCAAAAAAAAAAAAAAACTACAGCACGACCAGTCCCGAATAAGTGACTCCTATGAACAGATACTTTTTATTGAATCAAAATATACAGCATAACAATAATCAGATTCCCAAAGAAATGACTACTACGACCCTGTTTTTGTTTGTTTGATTGCTTGGTTGCTTGTTTGTTGCATGTCCAGTATAGTCTGATTCTCGGACAACTGACTCCTATGAAAAGGTTATTTTTTAGTGAATAAAAATATAGGCTACAGTACAAACATTTGCATTTTAGTGAAATAAAGACATACAGCACAACCAGTGTGGTCAGATTCCCAAATGGATTTCTCATACAAACAGGCTCTTTTAGTGAAAAACAAACATATAGTGCGACCAGTGTAGTTAGATTCCTGGACCAGTATAATCAGATTCCCAAAAAATGACTCTTACTGTTTAACTTGAATCAAAAAATGCAGCACAACCAGTGTAGTCTGATTCTGAATGAATGACTCAATACAATGGGGAATCAATACATAGAGTGCATCTAGTATATAATTTAATACAACAGAAAGAAAGACTCTTATGAACGGACCCTATAAATCAAAACATACAGCTCAGCCAGTAATTCTCAAATAAATGACTCCTATGAACTGTTTTGTTTTAGTGAATGAAATACTTTCAGTGCAACCGGTGTAGTCAGATTAGACAAATGATTTCAGAAATTAAAAACCCAGCTCGACCAATACCATAATGACTCTTATGAACCAGTTTTTACTGAATCAAAAACACTGCGCAACCAGTGTATTCCGATGCATTAAGATGTGTACAAAAACCTGCATTTCTTTTAGCTCCCAAAAATCAAAAAAATTAAAAAATAACTACTGAATGAATTTCTGATGGTTCTGAATGAATCAGATGTGTGCGTGCGCGCTGCTTGTTCCTGGTCTAATATCTCCCTCATCTTTTAGAGCAGGCGGCGGTGCGTGCGCGAGACTCTGAAGTGTTGCACTAAACTGCGGCGACCCCGTTACGCGCCATAACGCTAAAATTACTCCTCGACTTAATGTACCGCCGGGACTGAGAGCAACACCCTCTCCCGTCTCAAGGCGCAATCATCTTCACTGCAACCTATCAATCTGTTCATCCCGGTGATTTATCTAGGTTACTGTGATTACAGCGTTACCCCACAGCTGTACTCAGGGCCGGCTTTGCCGACAGGCGACACAGGCGGCCGCCTGGGGCGCCATCTGCTGGATGGGGTGCAAAATTGCAGAATTAAAAAAAAAAAGTTAATTAAATGTATGTATCGTATTATGAAAGCTGCGCACACGCTGTAGCCTACACTTTTACTGTGCACTGTCCACACACTGCTTGTATTTGTCAATTTCTTTTACTAGATTTACAATCCTAAAAATCGACTGAGTCACTTTGACAGCTGCCTGTCTCTCTCGCCTTGGGCACCAAATAACCTAGAGCCTGCCCTGGCTGTATTGTACATCAGAAGTCGTAATCATACCGTGAATCTCATGCATGTTTCTCTTCCTACAGATTGTGCGAGTATGTCTGTGGGTTGATTGCATTTATAAAGCGCACATTTAAAAAATAAGTTAATTAGGGGGTTGCAATTCATGAGCGCTCAAAAAAGCATTACTCTTGCGAGGCGTTCGTAATAAATGGTGTAAAATTTTAATAGAAAGCAAGGCATTAAAGAATTATATTCCTGTCCTGGGGCGAGCACTTGATTATACTAAGTGCTTGCACGCTCTCATCGTCTTGTTCCTATGTCAACAAATGCATGAATAAAAAGGGAAAATACATCATATGCTGCTCTTCCTGCTGTAATTTGTTTTTTATTACTATTCTGGTTTTATTTATTTAATTTTAAGTGTTTCCTCAGTATATAAAATGCTTTAATAAAGTGGTGCATTAATGGAATCATAAATGCTGTAAATTTGTTATAGATAACACTGCAGTGCACAATACAATGCTTAAGGCTGAGAATGCAATGTGCTGGATTACTCTTTAAAGATTAATTGGTATTGACTTGCTGTAATATACAGGGATGTGAAAGGAGGGCATTTGGGCCAACCCAACCAAGACTTATGTATTTTTCAGAATGCTTAAAAACATTAAACATTCCCAAATTAAGCACAAAAGAGAGCTGTTGTGTTCATGTTTTTTTTATTTTTATTTATTTATTTATTTACTTTTTAGTTGCTGCTTACTATTCCCAGCCAGCGATGACATGTGGGGCCCAGATGGGTTAAGTACGGGTTCCATTGTTACTGTGTGGGTGTGGGCTTTGGCTGGGTGGAATCAGCGGGTCCCATGTAGGTTTTGTAGTATAAGTTCCACATAGAAAACCCATATGAGCTGATTACATGGGCCCCATAAGGGACTGGCATGAGCCAATTGAACTGAGAACACATATATGGGTCCTGCATAGCATATTTATGGGCCAAGTGGGCATGAGTTTGATCTGGGAACACATATATGGGTCTTGAATGGCATATTTATGGTCCAAGTGGGCATGGGTTTGAACTGGGAATGCATATATGGGTCCTGCATGGCATATTTATGTGCTAAATTGGGTTTGAACTGGGAACACATGGGTCCTGCAATGCAGAGGCGCAAAGTAACTATGTAGGCCTATTGAGTTATGTAATTACTTACTGTACAATTTTTAGTAACTTGTAGTAACTCTACATGTAGGCTAATCAAGCATGTTGAGAATGAGTTATTGTAACTCAGTACATTTCAAGTCACACTACCAAAGAACAAACATTGCATACATGTAGATCTTTTGCCAAAACAATTCATCAGTCATTTTTGTTATTTGTGCAGAAAATGAAAAACGTAACTTCCCAAAAATGTAAAAAACATCAAAATAGGTCAAAGTTTACGCTGTGTTGAATTATGCTGATTAGTGGACTCTCAGAAAGGTTGCAGGCATACCGTAACACTTCAAATAATAGCCCAGTCCCAGATGCCTGTCCCTTGGGGCAGAAACACATATGAAGACAACTAGGGATGCTCGATATTACCGGCCGATATTGGCTTTAAAATTCAATATCAGTAAATATCGGTATCGGTTTAATGATCCTTACAGAGCCCACTTTTAGTACGTCTGGGCTTCCACGGCTTGCCCCAATGTGGATCCCGGGTGCAAGCCCATAATGGGGCCCACATTTGCTGCCCATGAAGCCATCATCTGGGCCCCACATATAATTGCTGCCTGGGTTGTGTCTCTTGCACACAGTCTGAAACCCCACCCACATTATATTAATGCATCTGGTAGACGCTAAAGTGACACATAGTGAATTTGGGTGTTTTATCAGTCCATGTTTCCTAGGAACCCATGTCATAAGTCATTAGTCATTAGTCAACCAAGTATTGAGTACATGTACAGTAAATTAACATACTTTCCAGAAGGCCAACAATTCACTAAAAATGTCTTTTTTTATTGGTCTAATATGCTGAGATGTTAAATGTGAGCCAAAAACATCACAATGAAAAGAACCAAAAACTTAAACTACTTCAGTCTGTGTGCATTGAATTTATTTAATACACGAGTTTCACAATTTGAGCTGATTTACTGAAATAAATGAACTTTTCCACAACATTCTAATTTATTAAGGAGCTCCTGTATACCAGTTAGCACATTAACTTAAAATACAGCCCTAAAATACCAAAACTAAACGTAAAAAAAAAAACAAAAAAAAACTAAAGGACAATCTGGAAAAAGAAATATTGTAAACAAATGTATTCGAAATCAAAAACTCTAATTCTATAGTGGGAGGACCAATGACAGAAGCTATTATTGACGTTAATATGAGTGTACGTAAATAGCAGTGACACAATGAAGTGGCAACCATTGAGAGTGCAGACAGTGAAGGACCTAATATATATTATATTACACATCAAAATCTTCTGACTGGCTGTGAATCAGCAGCTCCATTCAGCAATTTTACTTTCACTTGATGCCGGAAACTTGTTGCGTCGCACCAGGTTAGGATATGAGCCTGCTGCAAAGAAATCTCCTGTTCAAAGAACCACAGAGAACAGCTTGAAAATACTATCAGTCACCTCAGTAAGAGAGTAAATGGAAGGTAAACATCCTCCTACCACAGACCCCACAGTGTGGTTAATGTGTGTTTGTGTGCGGCTGTGATTGTGTTTAAGCTCACACTGAGACTTTCTCGGTGGCTGAAGAATGCCTTATCATTTTCCTTTTCTTTAACTCACACTGTTGAATATCTAAAACACAATACAGAGCTGTCAGTCAAAATCTCCAAAGCATGTTGATATGTCATCTGTCAATTCGACAACAAAGACACGTATGGAACAAGAAAGCCTAGACTTTTCGCCCCTAGGAAACTCACGTCTGCTGAGCTACAAACAAACACACACTATGTCCCTCACACACACACAAACACACACACACATACAACTTAGGATGGTGGCACTAGTGCTTTTAGAGGACGGGGAGGGATGCAAATGGGCGACACACAAACAAATGCCTCTTTAGCATTCCACACAGCACTTCACTGCAGCGCGTTCGGTTTCCAGGCAGCCTTGCATTATTAATGCAAGCATCTCTCCAGTCTGCCCGCCCCCAGAGCGCACCAGAAGAGGAGGAGGAGAGTCCACTGCTACACTCCACGGCAATGCAGCACACATGCACAGAACAGAGTCAGAACGAGGGTGCAATTACGCTTCTATCCCACAAATGTCACACTTAAGGCTTGTAATGCTTCATGAGTGCGTTGGATTACACGTAAAACCGTTGAGTTCGAACAAAGCCACCGTGAGTGAGGACACATGTCTCTCGACAGTCACTCAGGGTGGAAATTAAAGCGTGATTCTTACAATTAGGGTATGAATAGAGGATATATATATATATATATACTTTTTTTTTTTTTCATTTGAATGTTACAGCGCTGCTCGCTATTCCGGTTAGAAAGATTGGGACTCATTTGGAACACTTTAAGTCATTTTAGTTGAAATTCTCAAAGGGTCTGAAAAGCAGGCCAGGACTCATTCACATTACATGAGCAGTTGACATAAAAATCAACATGTTCTGTGGTGTGATATGCTGTAGACTATTTACAACTACTTTAAATCGGATTTTGCTCATTTTTATAGGTATTATTATGCATACTGATTTTATGACCTCAAATATATGTCATTTTAAAACCCCTTGAAAATGGTCATGCATGCAGGTAAAAACAAACAGACAAATAAATACAAAAAATGTATATTATTTTGTTATTATTATTTAAAAATAATACAATTTTAAAACAAATTAATAAAAATAACAATATAAATAACAAACAAAACAACAACATTTTATAAATTAATAAAATTAAATAAATACATACATGCACAAATATGAATGCATACATACATACAGTAGATAAATATACTTTTCCTTAACCTGAAATTTAATATAATCCTAATGTCAAAAAAGAACAATAATAGAAGTAAGAGCAAAAACAAGGCAATAAATTAAAAATATATATTATAAATGAACAAATAAGAATGATTACAGATGTGATCATCATGAAATCTAATTTATATCAGGAGGACGATCACATTTTTCATAAATAAATAAATAAATAAAAACAAACAAACAAATAAATAAATAATAAAAAAATTATAAAATACAAATAAATAATTCATTTAAGATATATTCTTTGAAAACAAATGTTATCATCTGTATTTATGCTTCTCAAGTATGTTTACTGTACCTTGTCTTTAGGATATTCAGATTTTTAATGAAGAAAATGACCAAAAATAGTGATTATGAAATTTTTTAAAAAATTATTATTATTTATTTACATTGCTTGTTTGTTTGTAAAAATGTATGGAAAAGCAATGATGACTGAAAATATCTGAAATATTAGGTTATGTGATAAAAAAAACAGTATCCAAAGGTAAATACAGATTTGCACAAGGATATCATATCACAGTTATGACAGATTCAAAATCCAGTCAGAATAAAATTATCCTACAGAACACAAATGAAGTTGCGTGTCATCCAAGCAATGTTTTTTCTTTAAGGTAAAACATTGAAGCTGTTCCTCTCCCTCTGCCCTTTCTAGCCAATTAACAAACCAGGACGTCTTTGGCACACCAAAGTCAGTCCGTCTGTGCTCTATAAAAGAGATAAAGATTCCAATTTCCCCTGTCACGGACATCATAAAGAAGTCTTTGGCTCGCCCGACAGATTGCCATCGAAATTTCCATCATTTCACAGACGCAGACCACAAAAATGTTAAGAGTTAACCTCCGCTGGCCTCGTGCAGGCATGTTTTTAAGGCTGCGATGCTGTCTCTTTTTTTCACTGTTCGCTCTCCCCTTTTTTCAATTCTCGCTTTATTGGAAACTTCATTTTCTATTCAAGGTAGCAGCACAAAGTAATGAATTCTCAGTGAGTACAAATGGCACTGGCTGACCCCTGGTGACCTCCTGTCGGTAAATGAAACAGTCAGCACTGTGGCGGCTCAGAAGGGTCATGAAGCCACGTCGCTTTTAACTGCACTGCACAGTACAGTCCATTCACAGAAGTCTCTGGAACACAGTTTACCGTGGTAAAGCCTGTTCTCTTTACTTAAGAGTGTTTGATTTATCCTGAAGCCATTCAGTAAGATGAACACTGCAAGATGTGGAGTTAACTGACAGTATTATTCTACCGAATAGGTTTGCTGTTGTATTATAAGGTGTTGAAGAGCTCAGGAAGTAGCACCTTGTCAAACTGTCTCTTCAGATATGGTGATGGCCTTTCATAGGTCTTGTGTTGCAGACGTAGACTTTCTGCTGCCGTGGTGCTCAAGAGTGAACCGGGATACACCACTGCCACCGAATCAAAGAGAGTCTTGACACACAGACACATTGAAGCCTGAATCAAAACATCTGCAGATCACACACCTCAGAGTCCTGGAAAAGTGAAGTGTAACTTCAGACAGTTAAAAACATCGCTGCACTTCAGTGTATCAATATAATAGTAATATCAATTGGTAACTAAAACTAGTTAAAGCGAATCACATCTGATGATCGGTCACGTGCTCCTTGAACTGAGGCACTACAGTAATCCGTCATGACACATTGAAGAGCCACAAAACAACTTTTATTGTTTTTATTTCTTATGTCTTGGCTCTGTCTTGTCAGTGTCCTCTTTGCTCCACGATTATTTTTACTGTGCGAGAACATGATGTGTGGCGTAACAGAGAGGCATGGTTTGTCAGACTTAGCAACAGTAACTAAGAGGAGGGGGGGGTCTTTGCAAAGGGTAAACTATTTAAATGAGTGACTTTGTGATTTCATAAGATCTGGAGGAAGCACGGTAGTCCAAACAAGCCATTCATTGTAGTTCTTGAATAGTGTTTTCTGTTAATATCTTCCTTTGGAGTGGAGCTTCGTAACCTTGCAGATCGTTTTTATGCTCAAATATCAACATGAAACACTAACTAAAGTAAAAAAAAAAAAAAAATGAAACAGCATAATAAGACCCCTTTAAATCAGATGCGTACAGAGACTGCCATAGTTAACAGACGGAAGTTTTGCAAAAATAACCGATGTCTTTTCTTAAGGTTCTGAATAAGAATTCTCAATTCCCAATGCTACTCGACGCATCAGATCGGCTCACTTTGCCGTTCATCTCATGAGGCCCGGGGACCTGATGCCTCCTAGATTTCTATCACGTCTGCGATAAGTTGCAGGATTTGACTCCCGTCCGTGAGCAGTGAGGAGCACGTTCTCTGATTGCTCCAGAAGAGTTGGCGGTGGGCGGCTGCTGTAATGAACCCGCTAATGGCTAAATCTTTTCATCGGTCTAATTGCAGAAAGACAATACCCACTGATGTCATGTGCAGATTAAACGTTCCTGCGTTCTCCAGCTAATTTCTTTAAGTGTCGGGGAAAAAACACAGCGAGAGCAATTAGAAACAAGAAGGACGGAATTAAATGCACAACTCATGGTGGATTTGTGGAGCCACACAAATGAATAACCAGGCTTTCATAATTCATACTACAGACATGAAATGACCGCTTTAGGAATTCAGACCAAGCCTCTCGGCCACAATCTCATTTTGTTATTTACTTGTACGTGTTGAACGTCTTTCGAATAGTGATGTGCCATTCATGAACAAATCTTTAATATGACTCAGGAAGAGTTGTCTCAGTAAGGGATTCGTTCATTTCGTGTTGACCTTGCATGTGCAACATCTTATTGGTTCTTTAGAAGAAACAGAAATGATTAGTTCACCTCTCGAGTCTATGGCTTCGGGTTCGAGTCCCATGACAGCACCATAGACTAGAGGCTATGCAGTCTGTACCGGAAAGAGAAATGATTAGTTCACCTCCCGAGTTTTTGGGTCTGAATCGTTCATTCTTTGATAAAGCTAAGATAGCTACATAAAATAACAACATACGGTTAATAATATGTAATGTTTGTGTTTGTTGTAAGACACTGAGCCAGGAAGCAGGGATCAGGCATGTGACTAAAGAATGAATGACTCAAACCCAATTGTGCTTCCAATACAGACTTTATAGCTTGAGTTTATGGCGATGTGGCAAAAGAACGAACTAAACAGATTGGGAGATGAGGGGAACTAACAAACTGTATAACCTGAAACAATGAATGAATCATTTCAGTTTCTTATAATTTGGCCTTGGTTGAATTATAGTTTTTTTTTCTTCTTCTTCCAATTTGAAATGTTGCAAAAGTAGATGTGTTGTGGAATTTGGCTATTAACATGTAACAGTTTAATTATATTCTGATGAAATGAATGAATGAAATGATTTAAAAATATATTTGTTCAATTTGATGAACGAGATTGAAATATCTGAATCAGTAAAATGATCCAAACTTCCCATCACTAGTTCTGAGAGCCAAGTATATGACCGCGGCCAATCAGAAATATCATAATGTATTTACAACGCCCTCATTTGACTTGTTTGGAGATATTTGTTTACCAGCTGCCCACATTTTTATCAGTGTGCACCACATGATGCTTTGTCAGCAATCAAATTTCATTTCTCACTCCAGTTCTATGGTCCAGGATAATTAATCAGAAGAATTTTATGTCCCTGCTTGTTATATATAAAAATGCATTGTTTTGTTTTGTGTTTTTTACCTGATGGTGGGCAGCTGAAGACATCTTTAACTCTTGGCGGGTCTGAATCATTGCTCTTTTCAATCAAATCTGTCCGATAATTAGATTCATAAAGGCTTATGGCATATGTATCATTGCAGCAGGTTTTCTCATAGACCTCAAAATAAAGAGAGGATAAGACAAATTTTAATTATTTATTCATATAAAATATACACAAGTAATTTCATGTTTATTGCAAGAAGAAGAAACAGGGATTGAGTGATTAGATTTGTTTTATTGTGCTTTCTCTCTTCTACCCATTCAATTCCCAGAATCTTCACTCGTTCTGAGGCATCAAGGTTCATCTTTATGAAACCATTCTAATTTGTTCTTGTGAAGGATTTTGATTCATCTTAAACTCAAATCTTTTGATTCTGTTTAACAAAAAAAAAAAAAAAAAATACTGTAAATAAATAGCAGCATCCAGTAAGTGCCTTTTTGTTTAGTATGAGTGACTCATTGTTTTTGAACAAACCTTTAAATGATTCCGAGTCAATCTAGGATCAAATCAAATTACTTACCATTGTGACTCTCTATGTTGTTCTTTTGTCTGTAAAATACAAAATAAGTTTAGGATAATGAAAGTGAAACATGACCAGAAATGTAACTTACTCACTTAAATCCAATACTGCATTGCACAGGAAGTATTTGTCCCATATTTGATTTGAGAACATGGAAAGTGGGGAAGTCGTCGCATAATTTTTAGAGAGTCAGACTAGTAATCCAAAGGTTGCGTGTTTGAGTCTCGGGCCGGCAGGAATTGTAGCGCTCTCTCTCACCTTCAATACCACAACTGAAGTTGAGCAAGGCACTGAACCCACAACTGCTCCCCGGGTGCTACAGCATAAATGGCTGCCCACTATTCGTGTGTGTTCATGGTGTGTGTGTTCACCGCTGTGTGTGTGCACTTTGGATGGATTAAATGCAGAGCATGAATTCTGAGTATGGGTCACCATACTTGACTGTATGTCACGTCACTTTCACTTTTGAAATAAACAAGAATGATTCATTTATTTAAACAATTTGTTCAAAAACCTGGATTCAATTTATAATCAAAAATAATTTCAAATATTCACCATACTAGATTCAAAAGCTTGGAAATGAACAAGAATGATTCATTTACTATACTAAAAGATCTGTAAAAAAAAAAAAAAAAAAAAAAACCTTTGTTTTCTAATCCAAAATTATGCAAAAAACTTTGTTGTTTCTGATTTGAAATTAAGGCAATTATCAATAATCGTTCAAAAACACAAATTGCTTTGCAGTCACAAATATGTGACATTAAATTTGAGATCATGAAAAAGATTCAAAAATCATTTAAAATATTTTCCTGATTTGATTCGAAATAATGAACATGAACAAGAATGGTTCTTTCATACACCCCTAGTTGAAAGATTCCATCACGTCAGCCAATCACACAACAAATACGGTCTCTTCATTCTCTCTCTCTCTCTCTCTCTCTCTCTCTCTCTCTCTCTCTCTCTCTCTCACACACACACACACACACACACACACTCATCCTTCGTGTTTTTAGTACTGACAGTTCCAGCACATTGCTTAGAGCCGGCTCATTTTCAAGGTTTTACAAGGTATTTTCAACACTTATTTTTGGCCTTCTGGCTGAGCTGAACTCCAACTGTGCTCATGTCAAAGCCTCGGTTATAGCAGTTATGTTCTAGCCTTTAGCTTAAAAAAAATACATATCTCAAAATCTCAAGCTAACTGTAAAGCTTAACTGTACCTCTCAAAATGCTGTTTTGTCAAATGCTTGAGCCATCAGAAGATCAATATGCTGTCCGAGAAGAACTGCAAAGTCATGAAGAAAATTAAGAAAGACGCATGTTAACTTCTAGGTTTCTTATTGTACGTGTTTGTCATCCATAATGTCATTCCCGGAGAGTATATTGTCTGGCTTATCTGTTCTTACTGTATTCACCTGTTACTTTGTGTAAGCATATGAAAGCTTCCTGTTTGCTTTTGATGTCTCGCAGCCTTATAATTGTCAGATGGTTCGAGATTTTCCAGGTAACATTTTGAAGACACTGTAATCGTGGTTCATCTGAAAATTGTGGTTATGTGATTCCAGCATTTCATACTGTAAATCACATTCTTTGTGGATTATTTAGTGACTCAGGGAGCATTCGCCTTTCGAAGGCAAATTATCTAGAGAAAAGATAAACAGCTCAGGGAATCAGAAGGTATAAAATTATTTGAATACTTAATATTTTACCGTAGTTTACCGGGGGACTGGCATATGAAGAAGGTTCTTGAAGGAAGAAGGTTTTTACACACTTTGATGCCATGGACCCAAAATCTTCTCATGACAACATCTTCCCTAACTTTAAATATTATAAAATGATTATTACATAAAATAATAATAACAATAATATGATAGTTAATAAAAAAAAAATCTAACATTTATACTGTGGCAAATATATAACATAAGTGTAAAATATTCTCTAGAAAACATTTACTTTATCAACTGTATTGTTAGATCAGAAAAAAAAAAAAACATGAAACTATATGGCTGCCAACAGAAAAATAATTGCATATTTAGTTATTTAGAATTAAACAGTAACAAATATAAAATGTGCATTTTAAATAAAAATTATAATTTTATTATTAATTACAAATGTATGTTTTTATTTATTTATTACAACATTTTTAATTATAACAAATTATTATTATTGATTACAAATTAATTAATTCAAATTATTAATTCATTCATTAGAATTCTAAATGAATCTACTTTAATTTGTTTAAAAAAAAACACATGCATATAGAAAATATTTACATTTCATTCAACTAGCATCTAATATATTTACTACACAAAGTAAAAAAAAAATTGTTAAATGTATAAATCTGAAAAAAAATTATATGCCTATCAACGGAACAAAATAATTGATTATTTATTTCCATAAGGTATTTAGAATGAAACTTTTCTTGTTTTAATTGATTGATCCTCACCTGTCCCCAGTTCCCTCATCACCTGTGTGTTTAAATACCTGGTCTGTTTAGTTCTCCCTGGTCCGTGATTGTCGATGTTTAGCGTTGTTAATGTGTCAAAGCTATATCTGTATGTTAATGCTAAATGTAAATCTTGTATATTGTCTGTATTCTCCGTCCTCATCAGTAAACTCCTTATTTTGTTCCAGATCCTCATCTCACACTTTATTTTACGTTTAGCACTACCTCAGTTTGTAACATATATTCAACTAACTAAAATAAAAAAGCATAAAATATATAAAGTTAAAAGTAAAAATATATATATATTAGTTGTGGGTCGTTATCGGCATTAACGTGAGACTCTTATCGGGCGATAAAAAATAATCTATTCTCAAAGCTGCGTTGGGAGCTGGGTCTATACTAAGCAAGCTATGATGACTTTCACCTTGATATTTTATATAACCGACTGACTGAGGCCAGCCTAAAAAGATGCTCAGGACAGTTGACGGTACACTGCTGCGCATCGTCATGAAAGCTTATCTTTTTCACGTGTTTTTAAGCCTTACCGCTTGTCGATTTAAACATTAAAGCATCCAAACACAATACGTGGAAAAGCTGAACAGAGTAGTTGGTTACTCGCGCGCTGTGTTCGGTGCGCAGGAGAGAGAGAGCCGCGTATCATGGACAGCGACACTGAACCGAGCTCTCTTCTGAGAAGTTCTCCTCGAAGTCACCTTCCTTGAACACCGAATTTGCTTATTTTTGCTCTTGTGCCGACAAATACATACAAAATATGTCAAAATATCCACCTTGGAAATTATGCTCGAAAAAACTGTCAGTTACTTCTTAAGTGAAAGTAAACAGTTCAGGAAAAAAATGGGATGTGTATTATATTGGATGCATTCATCGTCTCTTAAAGTGACCACACCTAATTTAGCTACTGGCTGCTGTAATGTTAATCCAAGAAAATGAAAATCACTCACTGCTCTTGACTGAATTACTTTGTAGTTTTAACAGTCAAACCAAAAATTATTCAGACACCAGATATATTTTTTGATATATATAGCAAAACTGTAATAATGTGAGAAATGTTGAAGGTGTCTGAATAATGTAGGTTTGATTGTATATTTCATTTTTACATTGAAGACTATCCAGTGCTATTTTACATTTAATTATTTGGTTTCTGTACCTTGACACCTACAAACTTGAAAAAAATGTAAACATTGTGTAAATAGCACAAATAAATAAAAATAAACGAACATACAAATTAAACAATTTCAAACAGGGCCCACTGGTACAACCTTCACCGGGTCCCGGCTGACCCCAGCTACGGCCCTGCTCACGCCTGTTTCACACATACTCCGTCTGCAGTGCGTATGCTGTCTGTGTGCGTTACAACGTATGTGGTGCAGCAAGGACTTGATGTGCTTTCACACAGGACGCGTTTGCAGTTCGCTACTCGGTACGTGAACGATCGCTGCGATGCTGCAGACGCAACACTCCTGGAACGCAATAGGAATGCGTTAACATGGGTGCGTAAAAAAAAAATGCAACGCATACCCACTGCAGACGGAGTATGTTGAAACAGGCGTAAGGTTGTTTGCACCTTGTGCAATGTGGAATTAGTTTACAGCTTTCTCAAGCAGTTTGTGATGCATTAAAATTGACAAAATTTGTCAATTTTATTTGGGTAACACATATTCTGAATGCCTTCGGCAGAATTTGAATGATCCATTTTAATCTAGATTAATCTAGAGTAATTTCAAGATCACAGTGAGATTAATCTAGATTAAAAAGATTAATCTATGCCCACCACTAATATATATATATATATTTTTTTTTTTCATGTTCACCATTACTTCTAATTTTGAGTGGTATATACATTAAAGGGCAGTATGAGATATACAGTATAAGCAGGTTTACTGCTCTCTGAACACAGTCTCACTGAAGTCCAGACCCAGAGACCTATCTCTCCCGTCCCCTCAGAAGAACCCTTCCTCTCCCACACCTCTGAGCAATGCGCTTTGGCAGTTTTATTAAGTGGACTCTGATTAACAACACTTAGTGAACTGAAATGTATCACTGCATTAAAGGCGAGAGCAGGTCTAAATGAGTTTATGGGATGTGTGTGCTGGAAGGATGGCTCGTTTTACTAGAGCAACAACAAAATCAGTCGAAGGTGTAGGTAGTTAATACTCAGAAGATCTTGTGATGGATTTTTCCTAAAGATCAGCATGATAAATGACACTTTTCTGGGAAAGTACAAAGGAACATTAGCTTGATATTAATGTGCGGAGACACACGGAGGACACTGACTGAAAGTACAAAGGATGGAGTTTTTTAAAATATAAAACTAAGGTTTCTGTGTGATTTCTGTTATAGCCTTTGTACTCAGGCACATCAGCGGCCCATTTAGTCAATAAAAGTTTCTTTCAGAGCATACAATGAGTTTAAAGAAGTTTAAAATTGAACAGATGAGATAATGGAATCACAATACCCTATGATTCAAACAGAGAGAAATGTCCTGAAATCACCCTAAAAAACATCTCAAGATAAAATATTGGCAGGATGCTCCATGAAGAACAAATTGACCCATGTATGAGTAATGCAGCGACTTTATGATGTCAAGGAGCTAATTTAAAAAAATATCTGCCGGCCAACAACATTTCCTTTTGCAACATAATTTTCCACCCTGTTGAGTTTAGTTTGATTGGACGTTGTTTGTTATGTTATGCTAAGTAGCTAAATGGATGCATATAATTGCATTGTTTTTTTTTTTTACCAGCACAGAACACAGTCTGCGACTGACATAACATAAAAGCCCTTTATTATCTTTGTAAAATGATGAAATACATGATAAAGTAACATGTCAGCAATTAAATCCTGTCTGGCCTTGTCCCTTTAAAGGGGCATACAATCTAAATGGATACAAGCATCTTTTCAACAAATAAGGAAAGCTTGCCTTTATAATATTTTAGTGAAATATGATGACTTGCTGTAATGCAATAATATAATAAAGTGTTCTTTTAGTAGTGTTTTATATAAACATAACATTTATTGATATTTTTTCTTTTCATTTTAATATTGGTAACTTTGTTATGAGGTTTGTAATTTTTATTAGGGTTTATTTATTGTTGTTTTAATTTTATTTTTATTTCAGTATCATTTTAGTCATTAAGGCACTTCTTTTATTTCATCTAGTTGATTCAATAGGTCATTTTAACACACACACACACACACACACACACACACACACATATATATATATACATATATATATATATATATATATATATATATATATATATATATATACATATATATATACATATATATATATATATACATATATATATATATATATATATATATATATATATACATATATATATATATATATATATATATACATATATATATATACATATATATATATATATATATATATACATATATATATATATATATATATATACATATATATATATATATATATATACATATATATATATATATATATATATATATATATATATATATATTAGCATTTTGGCAGATAATTGGCCTGATAATTGAACCCATGACCTTGGCATTGTTAGCGCCATGTTGTACTGTTTAAGCTGATTGTGTAGAATCAGAAACATAAAAACAGCAAATAATATGTTTTTTAGTTTGGTCCGCTAGTGCATTTTCTATACCTAAAAGACCTTTCCTTCTTTTCCCACAGCGGACATGATAAATATTGTAATTCCTTTTACACTTGTTCTATGAGCCTTGGAAATTGGAAATCACAGTAGAAAGTCACAGGAAGTGAGTACCTGACATTGACGGTACTTTGAAAGCCACAGACTACTGAAAATAACCATCTTCTCATATTCTCCTTACAGTAATTGTCTTTGCTTGAAAAGTGAACATTTGCTCTGTGATTCGGAGATTAAAAATTAATTTCATTCAAATACCACGTAAGCTTTGGATGACATCTTCAGTGAAGAAAAAAGGAATCCGGCTGGCCGTCTCACTGATTGGGATTAGTGTTTGGCAGAGGCCTGATGGCTGATGAGACTGCTGCTTTCCAGAAGTTGTCAGGTGCTGTCACAACCAGCTTCAGCTCCTCACATCATGTTTCATCTCACGTGTGATGGTGCAACTGGCTCTGATAAACATATGGTGTCATATGACGTGCCAGAAAACAAAATGTACAGTAAATTACAGCAGTTTTTAGATTTTAGACACCACTAGTATCACAAGGGTAACACTTGTTAGGTAGTGATAGCCTATAGTGAGTAAATACCTGCCTTTTAAACATAAAAACTGCAAGTAATACAGAACCTGGTCTATTACATAGAGTGCAACCTTTCTGTGTCACATTTTTTTTTTTTATAAAAAAAAAATATATACTATTAAACATCCGCTGGGTCAATGCCTGGCATGAACTTCCAAATGCACGATGGCAAAATCCTGCACATACAGTACATAAAAACATACAATGAAAAGCTAAACCAAACCATAAAGGCCATCCCAAACCCAAGCTATAATCCTAACCAGGATCGCAAAAAAAAAAAAGAAAAGACAAATTACTACACCAAAGATGAAAACTATAACAGCAAAGATATAGTCAAAGAACAGCAGAGTCCACACCACAACTATAAGGATCACAGCACAGATATATGATATCAGAGGAATCATTATCATAATGATTTGATTTATGTTTTCCAGCTGATGAATTTTCGGATACTTGAAGGGTGTTTTGAGCAGGTGAGAGGCCACAGAGGAGGCCACGCTTATGTTTATGGGGACATAATGACATATGTTATTGTACAATGTCACTGTATGAATATCACATTAATTATTACAAGTTGTCATGCAGTGTAATCTCAAGACTGCTAATGAAAATGTTCGGGGGTTTTGTTTGTCTGAGATAATGATTATACAAAAATGTGGCAAAAAGCTAATTATTTTAATGACAAATTTTTTTTAAATAAAAATCTGACGCAAAAAAAACACCACAAAACATGGCCTCTTATCATGAATGAAATATTGGGAGAAAAAAAATCTCAAAACTTGCATTTGCATTTGCTTTATGTGGATTTAAGTTGTGTGGCTAAACATAGGATTTTTGTCACAAGACAAGAACTAAAAAAATAAAAAATAAAAACATTGCTTTGAAAAACAATTATGAAAGTATGCTGAATCTTTCAGTTTGCACAAATGCAGTTTTTACAGACACCAAGTCGCAAAATCAGTGTCACTATTCATTCCAATTTGTAGTCCAATTTGAATCCCAATGTGAATCTCATAAGTGGTGAACTTAAACTTTACATGTTCAGTGTGCTTTGCCGTACCTGTGATGTAGGGCTTCTCGTCCAACCCCCTTAATTGAACCACATCAAAACCAAAATTATATGCTGAAAAGACATTTTCACTGCAAATAATAGTTTTGGTAAGGATGTGTCCCGATGGTTCCGGATGTAGAAAACAGAACATTTTGTTGAGGCAGAGTATGTGCTGAATATAAACAACACTTGAAAGAATTCATCTCAAAAACAAACCTATGGGTGAAAAAGAGAACAGCCCCTCCATAACAGATGTTAAGCCACCATTTCTCACATTTTCAGCAACGGTTCCTGGCTGAGATTGCAGTCATTTCTCACAGGCTATAAAACAACACACACACAAACTCAAAGACATGATGAGCTAAAACGGAGAGCCACATGTGTGGCACATGCTGTCCCAGTCCTTGTTCTCTTTGACAGAAAGGTATTTTCCAGGTCGGACGTCCATGCATGCCCGCTTCAAAGCACTGGGTGCAAAGGGGAAACCTGGTGCTCCTGACGCCCTGCCAAACGGCCCCAAATGAGGGGGCTCAGCTGTTACAATGTCATGGGATTGTTTCTACCAAGCCCGCTCCTCAGCCCAGACGCTTATACAACACACATGCTCATGTACATGCTCAAACAACTCATAATTCTCTTACAGGTACATCACCACAGCGAGAGATGACTGATGGCTGGAGCTGAACTACATGCCTGGGATTCTCAAAGTCGTCGGCCCAGGAGTAGTTTTTTCTGGACTGGATTGACACAAGATCTGTTGAGAATCTGTATTTAAAAATAAAATAAAATTAAATTAAATTAAATTAAATTAAATTAAATTAAATTAAATTAAATTAAATTAAATTAAATTAAATTAAATTAAATTAAATTAAATTAAACAACATTTTATTTATTTATTTATTTATTTATTATTCTTTCTTTTTCTTTGGCTGGTGTAATTTGTTTGTTTTAATTTGTTTTAATGATGATATATTATTTATCCATTTATTTAATAATTATTATATTAGTTTAGATTTTAGCTCTTCAGTAGTTTTAATATGTATTCCTTTGTAGCAGCTGATCGGGAATGTGGTACATTTTCTCACTTAATCAATTTTGAGTAGGTAAACTGAAAAAAAAGGTGTAAAAAATCATTTTCAGTTTTGTAAATTTGGTAAAATATTGTTAAATTTCACAGTTAATTACAAAAACAGCAAGTAACACATGGAATTAAACTAAAACTAAAATTTTAAAAGCATTTTCTTGTAATATTTACTGTATATATATATATATATATATATATATATATATATATATATATTAAATTAAAAATTAAATTAATGCATTTAGCAGACGCTGACTTGCACTGCATTCAGGCTATAAATTTTTACCTATCATGTGTTCCCGGGGAATCGAACCCCAACCTTGCGCTTGATTACGCAATGCTCTACCAATTGAGCTACAGGAATATATAATAAAAGTTGTGAATAAAACAGTGTATGTGTGAACAGGTTTGAGGTACACAGAAAATGGTAAAATACTGTCAAATTTCACAATTATTTACAAAAAAAAATAACAACAGCCAGTAACTGAAATAGTATTTTCTTGTGAAATGTACTCCAATAATCTTTGTAAAAAAAAACATTTTTTTCAAAGTTGTAAGTAAAGAAAAGTGGTGGAAATTACATTTTAAAATTTGTTGTACCAAAAAGGCTCCTTTTGTTGTGCTAAGTCTTATTTCAAAGCATTTTATGCATCTAAATAGACATCGATTTTGCATAATGTGACAAAATTACTGGTTGATTGGAAATGACTCTCAAAAATATACTGTTCTCAAGTGATATTCACCTTGATGTTTATATGTTTATAATTTATAGTTTCTATAAATATATTATTTAATTCAATTTATTCCTGTGATGCCAAGGTAAATTTTCAGCATCATTAATCCAGTCTTTAGTGTCACATGATCCTTCAGAAATTATAATATGCTGATTTGCTACTCAAATAAATAAATAAATCAAATAAAATTAAGAATTATTCATTATTAATAATAATAATAGCTATAGCTCATCTGCTGTCAGATACACATATCTAAAGCTGTTTTATTTGTGCGTCCTTAGTTTCTTTCTAGCTATATTCAACTTCAAGCATCAAGGACAAGGTCACTATGAAAGTTTCGCAAACTGAATGTTTACCGCTCCGCGAGAGCAACATGCGGCGGCTTTGTTTTACGACGGAGGAGCCCAAACTCCAGAATCTTCTTATCGTTCCTCTTCCAGGATGGCTAATGTCCTGGAGCTTCAAAAGCGAGCGAACGTGCCGCGTGCTAATCGCAAACTCTCAGAAAGCCAGTCAGAGAAGGACAAATATCAACAAGTCCCCCAGCAGGTTCTTCCCTCCTGCTCATTAGCCAGATAGATGGAAGATAGCGTCTGCAGAGAGAGAGAGAAGCCAAGGAAGAAACGATAATTCTCTTTCCAAACAAACACCCACACATCCCTGACTTTTAATTAAAAACGCCATCGCAGTTAGACACGGTGGTTTAAAGGAAAAAGCAAAAATAGAAAAAAGTTCAAGCTCAGAGTTGCAAAGCAGATCAGGCGAGTGCTCCAGGAGAATCAAACTCTACATTTTCCCCAATACGAATATTTCCTTGCTTTTTTTTACCATTTATATAAAAGCAAATCCGCTTATATGTTTCCCAGAAACATACGAGTTGGAGCCGAGGATGTATTGAGGCAGACCAGGGGGGACTGAGGAGAGAAAACTCAAAGTCATACTTCTGATAGTGAAGGACAATCAGAGTGTTGTGCTCGCCACAAATGAGATCAATTAATCACCGGTTAATGGGGGCTCCTCTCCTTTATCTGTCTGTTCAATAGCATTTCATTAAGAAGCAAAAATGCATAAATGAATATGTGGTTATTTGACCCTGATAAGGTTTTCTGGTGTCACAGCGAAACAACATTTCTCTCTGGCCTTTTAACAGAAGCTTATTGAAGCTCCGCACCACTATAATGAACAGTAATTCTAACGCCTGCTTCTCCCGCTGCAGAATTACAATATATTATCTGTTCTCATCATCTAAAGCATAAAGTTGACTCATATGCAGATGATTAAACTGCAAGAATGCTTTGGAAATATTGCGGCGTGGGTGCAATATGAGGTGGTCATTAAACGTGCCACTGACTGCCTTATTGGGTGACATACAGTATTTTAATAAACTAGAGTACACGATCAACATGTAATTTCATACATGGCAGTTTTTTTCATCATGGAGACTTGTACGTGTTTAAAACTTATTATTGAAATGTTATGATTTTTTTTTTTGGTCATATGAATGTGGAATCTTTTAACCATTTATTTGGAGAAAGGTAATCAAAGGTAAATATCAACATTTTTATTTCGCATCACTTCTAATCAAGCTATAATTTGGTGAAACTATGCAAAAAAATAAATAAATAAAATATCTATATCATTTAATTATGTGCATTTTAAAAAAAAGTTTAATTTTACATTCATCAAAGAAAAAAAACATGCATTCTGTGTGAATGGCCGCTAATACGCCCTACAATGTTTCTAAATCAATGAAATACACAAACCAAATAATTCACAATTGTTTCACTCATAAAAAAAATAGGACTCAATAGGACTAGTTCTGTGATTTTTGTGTTTTTCTCACTGAAAACGCACTGTCCCTCCACTCGAGGCAATTGGTTTTCAGGAGCGCCAGCCATGTGGAGATGAAAACTCTTAACAGATGCTGTAGTAATTACCTGATCTGTGTATGAATGCTTCAACACGCTACACTCCTTTACTTTCTTCCCTTCTTTGTGCCTTTGAGGCTTGCTATCATCTCATAAGGTTATTGACAGAGGCAACGTCCTGCCAACATCTCAAACTCTCGACCCTGTGGGCTTTTTTGTTGTGAGTGTAACTTCAGTCTCAAGTCTATCGATGTTTGGTCTGATGTTTTTTAACCTAAATATATGTACAGTATATACAGTATATAATATATTTTATCACCAGATTAAAATGAATGCTGTATCATACTGACTTGCTTCCAATAACAAAAAAAAAAATAACAAAAAAAATAATAATAATAATAATAATAATTGGAGACAATAATAAATTTAAAACCTTTACACCATTCTTGGCACCCATTTTTTGAATTGAATAATATGTATTCTGTGTTTTTCTTATATTAAATGTAATTATCGTATGTTCTGTTAAGCTGCACTTTTTTCCTCAAGCTCTGCTTATTTCTGTCTCTGAAGTATACAGTGTATTTATATATATATATAAAATCATTTGAAATAAGTCATAAATGGTGCTTTAGAGTGATTAAAAAAATAGTTTAAAATAGCATAAACATGTTTACTATTTGCAATCATCTCTTGAGTCTGAAGTCGTTTGATGAATTTCAGAGCCTTTCAATCATTGCCTTAAATTCAGCAGGGAAAACAAACATGTATTACGTATTTATGTATTTATGTGCTTTTTTAAAATGCATTTTAATTTTTTTTCTGCCTCGCAAAATCCTCCGCTTATTAAACTGCATAGGAAACCAAACAAGACAAACATGATGCCAAGTGAACATATACAGTACAAAAGCATTAAAAATTCAAAATGACTTTGACCTTGAGGTTAGACTACAGTATTTAAACTTGCAGAAAAGCAACTGCTGTCATATAAAATATTCTGTGAGCACATTGAAATTAAAAATCTTATTTTAGAGAAAATCTACTCTGTTGTGATACTTGCAATTTATTTACTTTTCATATGTGAGAAACTTCATGCGAAGGATCTGTGTGCACCAGTAATTACACTCCAATGGCTGGCTGGCAATATGGATTTGAACACTCTGGCTAATTTTTCAGTGTTTTCTTTCTCATGCTTTGTAAGACTCAGTTATTAAAACAATGATTTTTTTGTTCACTTCACTGTGCCTGATGAGATGCAATTTATTTTTCTTCAATCTAATCCTTGAGTTTCTTTTCTTTCTTTCTTTCTTTCTTTCTTTCTTTCTTTCTTTCTTTCTTTCTTTCTTTCTTTCTTTCTTCTCCAAGAACAAAATTGCTTTTCTTGAACTTTTACTTATGAAACATGCTGTCGTTTTTATTTATTATTATTATTTTATTTATTTGTATATGTGTGTGTGTGTGTGTGTCTGTGTGCAGGGACGTGCACAGACATTTTGAGGGGCAGGGGCTCAAGTGAAATAAAGGGCACTTCTCATAATTAGGTTTTTTTTTTTTTTTTACAAAAAAGCATATATATATATATATATATATATATATATATATATATATATATATATATATATATATATATTAACGCAACTCTGACTTCCTTTTAAAAAAAATTATTTAAAAAGTTAATTAATTTTATCTTCCTCAAACGCACGCAATTGTTTCATTTTCAAAAGATGTCTACAAAATAATCAGTTCACAGAAACCATGGTCTCTTTAGTATTCACTAGGTTTATAGAGCAGCAAAGGAAAGCATTCCACAATGTGCATGTTTTGAAAACATTTTCTATGCTACTAGTTTCAAGTATATATGAAGAGTTATATATACGTGCCATCTCTAAGTGCCATCTGAAATTTTCTTATGAGCTTTTTTTTTCAAGCTCGTATTTAAGTTCAGTAATTTAACTTAGATGACAATTAATAGGTAATTTTCATTGCCAGTAATGTGAAATAAGTGAACATAAACACACAAGCTTGATAAAAATGATCATTATTGAAGGAAATTTCAGATGGCACTTAGAGGATTTTTCATCTGAACTCTTCATATTTAGAATAACCTAAATAACTGCATCAAACAGAGGGGCGTGTTTTACTAATAATTTGTTTATTTTTGCACAAGGCACTACATCGTTTTAATTATTTTGGTGTTATCAGAATACATAACACTTTAAAATTAAACTTACCAAAATAATTGAGTAAAAATTCAATAAAAGCCAATGTCATGTATGTATTTGTGGTGGTATGGAATACTATTTTATAAAGGTTTCGAGGAAATAAAAAAAGTTAACTTACTTAAATAGTTAATTTATAAATATTGTTATTTTTAAAGTTTAATGTTAATTTATTTCTACTCAGTTTTATTTATTAATGTACCAGATGCAGTTACTCAGATTTACTACATTTTTTAGAGTGTATCCTCCATCTGTTTGCATCTGTAGATTTCTTCTAAATTCACCAATTTAGATTTCTAAATTTCAGGGGGAAAGACTCTTGATGTAAGTCAATAACTGGGGACGTTCTGTATGCAAATGAGGCGTCAACTAGTTAAAATGCGCACATTTGCATCTAATTGACAGGGAAATGCAGGTAAATAGGATAAACAAAATAACTAAAGCATATCACCTGGTGGTGATATATGCTTATTTTATTAACTTATTTTATTACATGGCTTGGTTGAATTCCAATGTAGAATGCGGTCTGTTATAACCAACAGACCACTGTGCTGAGTATAACAGACCGTTGCTATGAAAAACAGAGCATTGCTATGGACTATATTTGTTTGACAGGGAAGCTGTGTGCAAACAGAAATATATATTATTTTTCAAAAATAAAAAGAAGCATCCCAGAAAAAAGGGCACTTTCTCTCCAGGAATAAAAAGGGCAGGTGCTCAAGCCCCCTTTCATGTCTATGTGTGCACGTGCCTGTCTGTCTGTGTGTGTGTGTGTATATGTGTGTGTGTGTATATATATATAGTATTTCTATTTACATATTGTGATATTAAAAGGGGCATTTTTTATGTCTTGAGTTGTTTTTAATGTCTATATAGTTTTTATTCATTTTATTGTTTAAACTAAACTAATTAAATTAAAGTTAGAAAAGCTGCTTGGGGAGAAGCTGAAATAAAATAATAATATTATTATTTATTGTTATTGTTTCTTGTGTCAAGGTTTTTTTGGGGGGGGGGGGGTTAGTTTCCGTTTTAACTATAATAACTCTGATACACAGCAATATTAAATAACATATATTCTTACTAAAATATTTTAATATGTAAAAATGCAACATAGTGCCTTCTGAATGATGTATCAGTAATGAATCAATTAACTGAAACTGACAGAAATAAATAAAATGTAAGTTTACAACTGAAATTTCAATCAGACACAATTAATAAAATGTATCTACATTATTATATTTATTGATCATTATTTCAATATATTTGAAATAATATATTAAATATATTCAATATATTCAATATATTGATCAATATATTTATAGTAATATTATTGTGAATATATCAATGTATCATATTGGCCTGACCTAGATGTAAAACAAACAAAAAGAAATGTTTAAGAAATATAAAATGATTAGCTATAAATGAGACAAAGGGGAATAAGAAAAGCTGAAAACAAACAGCAGTAATTTTCAATTTCAGAAAGAGAGAGTTCACTGCCTGTTCCTCGAGTGGCCCAGCTTTTGGAAGCGTATCAGCCATGCCATCAAAAATCGGAGCTTCCCTCCAGTTCTATTCCTTTCATTGAGCTTCCAAGAGGGTGACAGAAATTTAACGCAGCGAAATCAGCCCTCTAGAAAAAAGAGAGGGGACAAGTCTGCCTTTTCAGTGATAGAACAGGGTCTCTGCAGTGTCATTATTACCATTTCTCTGAAGCGGTGCTTTGTCAGGATCCTACACCCTACGTCCTGTCCTACACCCGCTGCCACCCCTGACACCTGCCTCTGATAGACTGCCACTCTCTACACTGATCTGACCTCCTGCCATTTTGATTAGTTCAGATAAGACTGGTTATTTCAGTCCTTCACATTTTGTTCTTTCTCACGTTTGATATTAAGACGCTCACTGATCTCACTGATTCTCCTGAGAAGTTCCCAGATAAGCAGTCATTTTTACATGACGTGCATTCAAGTCAGTAATTTACTTCTTTAATACTGATTATGAAATCGCAAGTAATTAACACTCTGATGTACGATGCCACTTTAAAAGCAATTATTAATCACCATGGATGATGACCTTTGACCCCTACCCATAACAAATATTTAACTAGTGTCGGATAAAAGTGACATCAATAATTAATGTCCTGTTGATATAGTATAAAATGTAGTTTATTCCTTTGATGGCTAAACTCAATCCAGTCTTCAGTGTCACAAGATCCTTCAGAAATCAATGCTGATTTGATCCCGACTGATAATAAGAAACATTTCTTGCTATTAACGATGTTGAAAAAAGTTGTGCTACTTAACATTTTTATGGAAACCGTGATACATTTTTTAAGGACTCTTTGATGAATAGAAATTTCAAATGAACAGCATTTATGAGATATAAATCTTATGCAATATTACAAATGTCTTTATATTACTTATGACAAGACTTTAAATATCAGTTAAAATACTGATCTTTTTTGTAAAACCCAGCAAATTAAGAAGTACAAACTGGCTAACATTATTTAAATATATACATATATATATATATATATATATATATATATATATATATATATATATATATATATATATATATATATATATATATATATATATATATATATATATATATATATTTATTTTTTTTTTTTTTTTTTTTTTTTTTTTTATATACATATATATATATATATATTAAAATTGTAAGTGTAAAGTCAACATTTACAATAACTTAATTAGCTTATTTATGACCGCTCTGGGTAATTTTTCACTGTTTTCTTTCTCATGCTTTGAATGACTCAACAATGGAAACAATGGTTCTTTAGAGTCAAGTGATTAGCCTTAAAGAAACAGTTCACAGAAAAATGAACATTTACTCTTACTCAGACCATCCAAGATGTAGATTAGTATGTTTCTTCATCAGAACAGATTTGGAGAAATGTAGCATTGAATTACTTGCTCACCAGTGGATCCTCTGCAGTGAATGGGTGCCGTCAGATTGAGTGTCCAAACGGCTGATAAAAAACATCAAAATAAACCACAAGTAATCCACATGACTCCAGTCCACCATTTCACTTCACAAGACATTAACTAATGGAATGGATTTGTGTGGATTACTTGTAGATTATTGTGATGTTTTTATCAGCTGTTTGGACTCTCATTCTAACGGCACCCATGCACTGCAGAGGATCCACTGGTGAGCAAGTGATGAAATGCTAAACTTCTCCAAATCTGTTCCAATAAATAAACAAACCCATCAACATCTTGCATGGCCTGAGGGTCATTTAAAACAGCTAAATAAGTAATATTTTCCGGTTAGTTTTATAGTTATTCATCAACAGTGCTTATACAAACTTAACTGTCAGCTTTTTTGTGAGACTTGTAAAATGTTTTCATATTTATTTCAGTAGAAAAACTATAGAAATCCACCTGCATGTGTATTCAGAAGACATAAGTATTTGAGTAAAACTGGTCAGCAACACAAAGTGAAATCCTGCACACAGAAATCACCATTTTTATCCGTTTTGATACATTTGAGCCACCTTAATTTCTTTGATATACTCCAGGGCCAAAGTTATTTCTAATCACTCCAATTAATTACATGCAAAGTTCAATTCCAAAACTATTGATGGACCCAAAGCGGTCCGCGAGAGCTTTTAAAAGATAATCGATGGCATGCAATAGGAACTTAATATAAATATATACAGTTTCTCAGGAGAGGATAATCACGTGAATGCACTAGCCAGCCTGTCTGAGGACCCTATTACACAGTAATTGCTGCTAACTAATGACCAATATGTATGTGATGGCGACTGAGTCCTGTTTAAAAAACTAGTGGGATTTACAAAACAGGTTCTAAGAGAAAAAAGGAGACGACGTCTGTCTCAAGGTCACACTGAAGTCATCACTGAGGCTTCAAACAGAACATCCCTCACTCGCCCTCAATTGAGGTGCTAATAATATTCACAAAAATGACAAAAACACCCACTGAGAACAAAGGATGTTCCCCTCCGCTGTCTCCTCTCTCCCCTCTCTGTTCCCTTGCTTTACTCTCCCATGCGCTTTCTCCGTCCTTCACTCCGGCACACAGGGCCTCCAGGCCTGCGTTAGGAAGTCTGGCAAGAGAAGTCGATAAAAGTGAAAAGGAATAATGACAAGAAAGAAGTTCTTTATTAATAGGGTTGTCAATCAAGTCAAAAATGTAATCGAATGAATTATATAATTGGCAGTTAATTGAATATGCAAATTAAGAATGCACTGATATTCAAATTTTGGCTGTTAATTGTTTTAATGTTATGTCTATAGTCTATGCTACTTTGTTTAAAAAATAAAAAATAGAAAATTAAGTGAATTTCAGCATCACATCATTATGACGTACATTAAGGAAAATGGATGGAAGTTAGTGTAAGAGAACTGCCGCAAAAAAAGAAAAATAAAATAAAATGAATAAATAAATAAAATTATATTGTAATTGTATATTTTATTAAAATATTATATTACAAATATATATTTTTAAAAATATATGTAAAAAGCTATACAAAATATTAAATTATCCATCTATCTATCTATCTACAATATCAATATTTATTAAGAAAAACAAAAACAAGTGAACATAACAAAAATACATTATTTTGACAGAATTAACCACTGAATTATTCAAAAAAAAAAATCTATATATATATATATATGGCTAAATGTAAATAAATAATTAAATAAAAAATAAAAAAGGCTGCATTATAATAAATTGCATTCAAAATTAAATGTAACAATTTAAAATTACATGAATAAATCTTGAAATCTCTAAAAAATGGATGCAGAGTTAGCCACTATTATGTCAAAATGTTAAAAAATAAATGGCTATTTATATTATATTTATATTAATTTACAATTAAAATCAGATTACATTCTATTTAGTTTAATTTAATAGTAATAAGTAAATCCAAAAACAAAAAACAAAACAAAAGCTAAATTAACCACACTAAATAGCATGTCAAACTGACAGCCCTATTTAGAGCACCACAAACGAAACTAATTAAAAACCGATAAAACACAAACCGCTAATTAACGTGTTTTAGCATTTGTATGATTCTGAAGTGAAGAAATGTGCTGAGGTTCCAGTTTCAGCAAAGCGGCAGAAAAGGCAACAGTGACAAAGATATAATCTTCAGTCTTGAGTCTAACAGGGTACAGCGTTGATGTGCCGCATTACTTTATCTATCTATTATTGCACCATAAAAGCAGTATATACGTGATCTGTGCATTATCTTCTGAAGCCAAATGATAGCTTTGTGTGACGAATTTGAAACATTTTAAAGGTGTTGAAAGCTTTATTATTTCACTCACTTCCAAGTTCAGATTCTAAAATAGCATGACGATGCACAACGCTAGGTTTGACATCAAAGGATTGACAACAATGTAAAAAAATAGATATTTATTATAAATGAGACTATTAACAAATGACTAATTACACTTTACTATAATTATTAAGTAGGATTACATTTTTATTGATCAATAAATATTATATTTAACCTATACACTTATTATAAAAATAAAACATTTTATTTAAGACAATATTATTTCACAGATGGACAGATAGGTGCATTTTACCTTCATTATATATGTAAATAATTGATGATTATACAATTTTAATTTAGTTTTTAATACAGAGAGTATTTTACATTATAACTAGAAATTGACATTATAAATAAAAACAAATATCCAAAATACATATTTTTTTATTTAAAACATTATTTTCTATTATAACCAGACATTGAAATTATAAATAAAATAAAACTATGTATAAATCTGATAACTGATAATTATATAGTTTTTATATATATATATATTACTTTCCATTATTAATAGACATTGACACTATAAATGAAATAAGCAGTTACAAAATATAATATAATTTTTTTTTTTTTTTGGAGTTTGAGAGATGTAGTCACCAAGGAATTAATTGTTATTGCACAGAAAAGAGCTTTGTGAAATTTCTTAAAAGCCTTTTTCTTTAATTCCTTTAAAGCTGTATGTTTGGTAAGCGGTTCATTTTCTTAACACTGCTGTCAGAGGAAATCAATTTGCAATCTGAAAACAGTTCATTAGCTATTCATCCACCACTTTAGTAAATTTAGATTTATTTTCCTCTTCACACTGGATAAGGTGTGATGTACTCACTCACCGTATCAAAATAAACAACTAAAGATGTGATTTGATCAAGAACTGCCCCGATTTTCCCATTAAGCGAGATTGGAGAAGCTCCACGGTCTGTCTTCAGATGCTGTTTTACAGAAACATGTGACTCAGTGCTCGCCGGCGCATGCTGAGCACAAGAGCGATGAAACCCGCCACATGCAAGTATGTGATGCAAAGGAGGGGTTTCCATGGAAATGAGCATACTGGCAAATCTAGAGCAGAGTTTGCTACTGGCAAAGCACTTGCTTATAATCTGTTATGTGTTCGAAGGGGAAATGGGGGAGGTGTTTGTGGAGTAATGCTGACAGGACGTCCGACCACCCCCACCACACATATGTGCTTGAAGCAGTTACTTTTGGTTCACTTAAATGTTAACAAATACATCTAGTGCCAACATTTATGGATCCACACTACACCATGCTGAGAAGAACATATTTCTCGCAACACAAATCAATAAACATGTTCCAGAATTATTTACATATATTTGATCTAATACACAAAATAAGTTTAATTAATATGTAGGCCCAAAACTGCTGCACTCAGATTCTCATAAACGTGTGAATTAAAGCAGCGTGATGCTTCAAATCAAATAGGAAACAGATTTACTGCTGACCCAATGGGCCAGCCCCTCGAAAGATCAGTGTTCTCATAGGACTTCCTTGTCCTAAAAGATGTTACAAATGTTATTGCCTTCTTTGATTCATTTGTCTTGAATGAAATCCCAGAATGCACTATGACAGAATATAAGACTAATTGAATATTACAAATATACGCTGCTGTACAAAACCGAAAAGTATATTTTAAAAAAAAGTTCTAATTAATAAAAACTGACTATTTTACCCAATATTTGTCTGTATTTTTGTGCTTATTGGTGTAGCACATTGTTAGCTTAGCATCATGCCAATGACAAACTCTACTGAAACCAACTGATAATCGATTTTCCTTGTGCTATGTGCTATTCGTTAGAGTTGCTGTCTATGGAGATAGATTGTGACATCACTACACAGAGAAGGCGGAGCTCATGAATATTGATTAGCTTATGCGACATTGCTTGGTAATATTCCCAGACTGTTCAGTCACACTGAATAAATATACTCTGTCTAAGCTCTAGGTGCAACGTATAGGTCGCCTTGTGATGCCGCTATGCAAATCAAAATTGCAACATTTTCCGATTTGTACATTTAACAGTTGATTGGTTTCCTACTTAGGGACAAAAGGAATTTTACCCATTTTAAATAACATAATGAGGAAGATTTTTAATATTAATTAATAATTAACAGTGCAGCTCATCTCTGAAATAGCTTAAAATTCAACTATTTAAAATCTCTCTCTCTCTCTCTCTCTCTCTCTGCTTGTAGTTGACTTAATATGTGAGTAAAAGATGTTCCAATGCAGTTTGTTTCTGTCAGGTTTGATTAATGACTAGCAATAACATTATAGCTTACATGGACATGGCAGAATGCATCTCTACTACGTGCGATCGATAAATCAGCCATCCACCGCCAGGTTTTACAAGCTCTTTGAAGTTGTGCAACTCCTCATAATTCATATGCAGATTAATAGAGTTATGTCACGAATGTAAGTCCATCGACCCAAATGACTTTAATGGTTTGTGTTTGATCATCCACCATCAAGCAAGCAAACCACGTTTAATGACCTACAACAGGAGATATCAATGTTCAGATGAAGCTACAGGAGAGATGTTTCGTAAGGCGATCAGAATAGTTGATCAACACTTAGTACTGCAGACTACACAAGGTTTCAGAAAAAAAAGTCTTGCTTATCTAAGTAGTGGTGTGATGTAGTGGCTGAAGCCAATGGTTTGATCCTTCACAAAACAAAACGAAATAAAAAAAAACTAAAACAAAACAAAAGCAAAAAACTAAACAAAACAAAAAAGTGAAAAAACTAAAAACAAAAAAAAACATGCTAAAATCAAAGCAAAAAACTAAACATAATCAACACAAAACACAACAAATCAAAACAAAACAAAGTTTAAAAAACAAAGTAACTTTCAAATGTTGCAACCACATGACAATAGAGCCCAGAATTCTAAATATCATGATTCTAGTTCTGATTCCATTTCCACTGATAATTCTTTTATGTTTCTGCATATTTCGTAAGCCAATAAATAATTTCCAGGAAACTCAAACACGCTTCAGTATCCACAACTGACCCATCTACAACTGCTAACTAAAATGAAGCTACAGTATTTCTATCTAAGAAAACTCTACAGAGGTTGTGATACATGTTTTTAATATGTTGCTTCTGGACTACTGGAACTCCCTTTATTTTGGAAAATCGAAATCAAAAATTTCAGTGATGCAAAGGGATGCTAAAATCATTTCATGTTACTTCACTTCTGAATTCCTTACATTGGCAAACCCATTCATTTCAGAGTCGAGTTTAAAATTTGATTGCTTGTTTATAAATCTAAAAATAATTTTGCCTCCAGCGCATCTTTATTTGCCTTAAAATTGAGCCTCAAAATGCCTCTTTTTTGTTTACGAACTGTACAGCACTTTGGTCACCCCTGTTGCTGTTTTTAAATGTGCTTTAGAAATAAACTGAACTTAGACTTGAATCCAAATAACTTCTAATAGCAAAAGACTGCTATGTAATAATATGGCACATTCTCGCAGTTTTACAATTGGTCACATCACTGAGATTATATATTAAACACATCTCTATATATTCCAGCTGTCTTGATTAATTTTCTTTTTGGAATACTAATGACTCTATCTACTATAGAGATACAAGGTCAGACTGCAGAATGTGGCTTGCAATAAAAGCATCGGAAAGTACAAATCCACCTCCACAAACTCTGCAGTACTTGCTGCTTTTTAATTCCTCCCAACTCCCTTTTGCTCCCCCTCTTCCTTCTCCCATAAGATTTACTGCCGTTTTCATATTCATCGTTTGCTGATTCTTACAGTATCTGTTTGAAGCATCAAAGGTAGGCAATGGAAGCACAGAGGAAGGTCAAAATGTGATGAAGTGATTAAAAGAGCTGAATAAAAACGAGTCTCTAATGACTAAAGGCTGAAGGGACGGGTCGAGTTGTTCAGCATCCCCATTGGTCTGAACTACACAGGTCTAAGTTTCCAACGAAGTTTCTCTGCGAGGGTCAGTTAAGTGCGTAATTTACATTACAGAATCTGCTTCATTAAAGTGCCAAGAATATCATCGTGAGATTCCAATCAGAGGGGAAGTCGAGAGTAGGGAGAAAAAGAGAGTGTGAGAAGCAGACTTTTTCTCTGATATGCACTTTTATTCAGACTGTCACAGACGTCACTTGCAGAAAAATATTTGGCCATGCAATTATTTCATTTGTTCATGTATGTTATAATAAGTGATGATTCAGCACTGTAACTTGTTATTTTGAATGTTTTGTTGAGTGTTTGCTGCAGTTGTTATCAGTCGTGCAAAGTAACGGCATCTCTCTTCTTTGCAGCTTGCTATCCATTATAGAAAAATCACAAAAGAAAATGTAAACAAATGTGATCCCACAACAGTTGCAATTTTGGATAATGTAAGCAAATACTGAGGCAGATTAAAACTCAGATCCCCTTATTATTATAATTAATAGTTATATTATCAGTTAAAAATAAATAAATAAATACAAATTATCATGCCTATCAAATACATTTATTTCAGAACATTGTAACGTGTGCATAATTCATAAACATGGTCATATATAATTCTATATAAATAATTATTTACAGTTATATTTTATCATTTCATAATATCAATCAAGGTTTGATAAAAAAAGAGGTAAATGTGTTGTATATTATTAATATAAAGCCATGATTTCTACACTGTATTATATACATTATATGAAAGAGTCATTACTTACAGTAAAATATTGCGTTGCATAAATTACCAATGCATAAATAATAATAATAATAATAATAACAATATATTAAATAGTATATATGTAATATATGTAAATATAATAATTACACTTACCTGTTTATTAAAAAATATATACATTTATATCAATTTATATACTAATATTTTGCAATAAAATGCTCCATTGCATGAAATGGGTTATAATAATAATAACATAAATATTATATATGGAATAAATGTGAATTTAATTAATTACAATTATCTATTTATTTAAAAAAGTATACAAATTCTATATATATATATATATATATATATGTGTGTGTGTGTATATGTATACATATATATAAATTACATTTATATATATGTATACACTAACATACTACATTTATATACACACACAAAAATATTTTTTACAATAAAACAGTGTATTGCATAAAACATTTGTATTTAAAAAATATTTATTGCAATTATATATTTCAAATATACATTTAAATATTATTACACAGAGATATGAGTCATTTCTTTCAATAAAATACTGTATTGCTTGCTGATATACACATACATACAAGACTGCATACAAAGAGTATTGTTGTTGTTTTTTTGTCTTTTTTTTGGCCTAAATGCTAGGTTGAGCATGTTTGTATAATATATTCAGGGTTACTGATGGGTCAGTGTCACTGACAGCAGAAATTATGCTTTCCCTCCCTCCAATTTAACAGGGGCTTTGGATAAAATGCTACTGCACAGTCAGTTAAACCAAATCCATTACGGCTATCACAAATAAAAGAAAATGAAATATAAAGTGTTGATTGCAGCATTACATTTCAGCTTTGGCGCTCTCTGATCACTGTCTGGTTCATCTTACAGTACTCCAACCTACAGGCAGAAACTGAAATCAGCTAAACCTATAATAAGAACTGTAAAGAGATGGACAAATGGAGCAGAGTTGGATTCACAAGCCTGCTTTGACTGCACGGACTGGAGTGTTTTTGTTCTCTAACATCATATATCAGTTTCTGTGAGGACATGCGCATCCCTACCTAAATTTATTATTATTATTATTTTTATTAATATTATTAACCTTTATTTAACCAGGTAAGTCAGTTGAGAACCATTTCTCATTTACAATGATGACCTGGCCAAGTGGCAGCATAAAAAGCATGTACAATACAATAAAAAACATAATAGAGTTACAAATAACACAATTATAAACAATGACATATAAAAACAAACAGATAACTAAAAAAAGTACTACAGTTCTGCGGCTTTAACATCTATGGTCATGAAGTCTTTGAAAGACTGGTGCCTGCCCACCTGAAGGACCTCTCTGGACCCTTACTGGACCCCCTGCAGTTTGCTTATCAAGACTTGACTCCATGAACTCTCCGACACACAGACACAAACACAGGTCCAACTCTTTCATTGTCCTCTAAACTCTCTCGCTCTCTGTGGGACAGCAAGGTAACTGATGGAAACAGTGAAAGAAGGGATCAGGAGGATTCACAGTCAGGGCCACTGCACATTCAACAAAATCAAATCAAATGTCAAAGGTGAAACTGTCTGCAAAGAGACTTTGGTTTGGACGTCTCGCACCAGAGCTGAATATTGACCTTGCACTGTCAGCAAGAAAAAACATTATCTAATGTTGGTCTCCCGCACTGGTCTATGACCAACTTTCCCAACCCTTCACCTCAACACCAATATTGCTAACCTCAAAACTGATTTAAGATCAGCAAAAACAGTCTTTCTGCCCACACCTGACAATATTTCCAGCTACCATAGCTAGTCTTTCTGGTTCTTACAGCTGGCACTGTGTCATATTGTCTCTACTGTCTTGAACAGAGTGTTAATGAACTGACTGAAACTCATTTGACCTCTCAACAGACAAATGTGTGACAGCCCAATTCACCCTTCATGGGGAGAGTGATTGACAGATAATCTGAGCAATCATAATGCCGAATCTGCCATTTTGTCCGACAAACAAACTAGACAGGAAAGTAGATTGACATCAGTGGACTTTTTACTTGAAAAATCGAGTGTACTGACGTCTTTCCACGGTTGAAGCAAGATACCTTCAGTTGTTCATTCATGTTTATTTCATGCTGTAACTAATAAAGAGGAAAAGATCATCGGTTCATGTGGCACTTGAACTGAGGCACTACAGTAATCTGTCACGACACATTAAAGAGCCACAAAACAGCATTTATTATTTTATTTTATTAAAAACCACTGCACATTTTATTTTTTTACAAATCGCTGCACTGAAAAGCTTTTTCTGCCATCTGCCATTTTTCTGTAAATCTTTACTGAACTGTCAGACACATACAACCCTCTTTTTTGAGTAAAATGTTGTTGTTATGGCATGGATAATTTGAATACTAGGTATCCAGAGTGGCTAATTAATGGAGTTTTGTTCATTTTGTCATGAAAAATTCAAGCATGGGATCAGACTTGTTTTTCTCCATGACATGTTCATTTTACATTTTCATGATGTTTTCTCCTTAAATAAAAAAAACTTGACAAAAAAAGTTTTCATTAACACTAGATGCAGTTTAGGCAATTACATGCCAATTTATATGGCAGTGTGCAGAAAAATTGAGCAGGATATTTGGTTTATTTACTGCAAAAATGTATGTTTACTGTTAAAATAAACATCAGTATACTAAATCAATACTCAAGATATGTCACTCATATATTTTTATTGGGGAAAATGCAATGCTCAATACGGCCGTGCTATCGAACAAAGCCCCGCCTCCTGAGCAAAAGAACCAGTCCCTAATCGGTAAAGTCAGTGCATCACTGCAGCTGCTGTTAGAAGTCCCAGTTGCTATAGAAACAGTAAGTATTTTGAGATGCGCACCTTGGACTATAATTGGAAAATAAGCTTTTTTAATGCTATTTGAGCAAAATAAACAACATTTATGATATAGTTGTTGTAAGATTTCCTTGGTGATTTCAAATGTGAAATTTAATCGTAAGCTTAGAGAACACTTTTGGAGAATTTGATGTTTCCCCATTCAGAAAAATAGGAGCTGCACTTGCATGCCCGGGAGGAGTTTCAAAGATGGCCACCGAGTGACATGACTTGTCTTAAAGGGACTAACTAAATTCACTTGGGCTTCAATCAAGATACTTGTGCGTCTGTTGGGTTCATCTTATATGTGGATTAATTGGTTTTATAATTTATATTCTGAACGAAATCTCTGGTTTCAACAGCTCTGATAAGTAATAATTACAACCCGAATTCCGGAAAAGTTGGGACGTTTTTTAAATTTTAATAAAATGAAAACTAAAGGAATTTCAAATCACATGAGCCAATATTTTATTCACAATAGAACATAGATAACATAGCAAATGTTTAAACTGAGAAATTTTACACTTTTATCCACTTAATTAGCTCATTTAAAATTTAATGCCTGCTACAGGTCTCAAAAAAGTTGGCACGGGGGCAACAAATGGCTAAAAAAGCAAGCAGTTTTGAAAAGATTCAGCTGGGAGAACATCTAGTGATTAATTAAGTTAATTGATATCAGGTCTGTAACATGATTAGCTATAAAAGCTTTGTCTTAGAGAAGCAGAGTCTCTCCGAAGTAAAGATGGGCAGAGGCTCTCCAATCTGTGAAAGACTGCGTAAAAAAATTGTGGAAAACTTTAAAAACAATGTTCCTCAACGTCAAATTGCAAAGGCTTTGCAAATCTCATCATCTACAGTGCATAACATCATCAAAAGATTCAGAGAAACTGGAGAAATCTCTGTGCGTAAGGGACAAGGCCGGAGACCTTTATTGGATGCCCGTGGTCTTCAGGCTCTCAGATGACACTGCATCACTCATCGGCATGATTGTGTCAATGACATTACTAAATGGGCCCAGGAATACTTTCAGAAACCACTGTCGGTAAACACAATCCGCCGTGCCATCAGCAGATGCCAACTAAAGCTCTATCATGCAAAAAGGAAGCCATATGTGAACATGGTCCAGAAGCGCCGTCGTGTCCTGTGGGCCAAGGCTCATTTAAAATGGACTAATTCAAAGTGGAATAGTGTTTAATGGTCAGACGAGTCCAAATTTGACATTCTTGTTGGAAATCACGGACGCCGTGTCCTCCGGGCTAAAGAGGAGGGAGACCTTCCAGCATGTTATCAGCGTTCAGTTCAAAAGCCAGCATCTCTGATGGTATGGGGGTGCAAAAGTGCATACGGTAGGGGCAGCTTGCATGTTTTGGAAAGCTCTGTGAATGCTGAAAGGTATATAAAGGTTTTAGAGCAACATATGCTTCCCACCAAACAACGTCTATTTCAGGGAAGACCTTGTTTATTTCAGCAGGACAATGCAAAACCACATACTGCAGCTATAACAACAGCATGGCTTCGTCGTAGAAGAGTCCGGGTGCTAACCTGGCCTGCCTGCAGTCCAGATCTTTCACCTATAGAGAACATTTGGCGCATCATTAAACGAAAAATACGTCAAAGACGACCACGAACTCTTCAGCAGCTGGAAATCTATATAAGGCAAGAATGGGACCAAATTCCAACAGCAAAACTCCAGCAACTCATAGCCTCAATGCCCAGACGTCTTCAAACTGTTTTGAAAAGAAAAGGAGATGCTACACCATGGTAAACATGCCCCGTCCCAACTATTTTGAGACCTGTAGCAGAAATCAAAATTGAAATGAGCTCATTTTGTGCATAAAATTGTAAACTTTCTCAGTTTAAACATTTGCTATGTTATCTATGTTCTATTGTGAATAAAATATTGGCTCATGTGATTTGAAAGTCTTTTAGTTTTCATTTTATTAAAATTTAAAAAACATCCCAACTTTTCCGGAATTCGGGTTGTAGTCCAACATGCATAAATGTAAGTTTAATATAAGAAAAATACATAAAAAACATGTATTTATCCATGATTGCATCTGCATAGTGACCGTTACACATTTTTCCAGTACTGACTTTCTGATTTCTTCAGACTTAAGGACATTCTAAGTTTTAACTCTTGTACCTGGTGTTTCAACACACCAACCTGATATTTCTGACGATAAAATGTAAACCATTTAATGCATGAAAAATGTATAATATATTTTGAAGAATCTAAATCTCAAACCATTTATCTTATGAAAAACATAAAATATCAGCATACTGAAGCACAAAAATGCAAGCCCTTACACCTAGAAAAAATGTACAATATCACAATATTGAAGTACTAAAAACATAAACCATTTAATATATGAAAGATGTAGAGTATAAACCATATTTCATATGAACTTAAGAGATGTAGAAATCGTGACGTTAATACAATATTTAATTCACACAATTTATACTGTAGGTTCATTTCATTGTATTTATTATAAATGAATATTAGGATGATGTCTATACATTTCTAAAGTAAACACAAATCTCCATTTTAAGTCCATAAGATAATATTGTACAAACCAATGTCAACAAATTGTATCTGTGCACCTTATGTACGAATAGGGACTAAAATGAATGAGATCACCCTGATATAATTTACAAAACAAGAATAAAATTGCAGTAAGTAAATTAAATAAAGCTGCTATACAGAACAAAGGGGGAAAAAAGTCCTTTAAATGTAGTCCAGGGCTACAGTAGGTGTGGGTTTCTATCTTGAGAGCTCATTCTGGCCTAGTCTCTTCATTTTCCTGTCTGCCTCTCCCCGTCTCACCTTGACTCTTGAAGAGGGTGACACATGAACGAGGGAGAATCAAGTTTTGCATTTGCATTTACCAAAAAGCCTGTGTGATGAAGTGCTCTGACAGTCTCGTGAACTAATGCAGCGCATGCTGTAAAGAGTGGCTGAAAGCAAATATAACTCACCCTCAAATCCAGCTGACAAACATGCACAGAGTACCCCAAAACTGTACTCAAGTAAAAGTAAAAGTACTTATAGAAATATTTACTCAAGTAAAAGTAAAAGTACTAGTCTGAATAGTTACTTGAGTAAGAGTAAAAAAGTATCGGATAAAAAATCTACTCAAGTAGTTAGTTACTTTGGGTCGTATATACTGAGCCTATTTTTATTTAGATATATAGATTAAATGTATGTAATGTATGTGTGCGTGTGTATATATATATATATATACTTCATCAGCCTTTACTCCAGTCTTCAATGTCACATAATCCTTCAGAAATCATTCCAATATGTTGATTTACTATCAATTATGTTCTTTTTATCTTTATATTCATCAAATAATCCTAAACAAAATCTCACAGGTTCCAAAAAAATATTAAGCAGCAAAACGGTTTTCAGCACTGGTAATAAATCAATATATTAGATTTATATTTTGAAGGATCCTAACTCTGAAAACTGGAGTAACAGCTGATGAAAATTCTGATTTGCATCACGAAATAAATTATATAAGTATGTGTTATATATGTATAAATAACCTCTGACACAAAGAAGAGTGAAAACTCCTAACATAACTGCTAAGTCACAGAACATCTGAACATAACGAACCAAATGCACATTGACAGATCTTCTTTCATCTGTTCTGCAAAATTTAAACAAATGTATATTTCTGCAAGCGTAAATATTGTGGAAATATCATTATTAATTGTGTCTAGGCATCGGGGGGTCGTCATGTGACACACAGCAGCCACAGCATATTGGCAAATTATTATTAAGCATTATTATTATTTATTTTTCATTTTTATTAGAAACATTCCCAGAAGCATGAACTATATAATGAAATATCTGGATTCTCACTTTTCATAAATTGTTAATAATTATAATATGTGATGGTCAAAGTAGCCTAATTATGTAATTTATTATAAAAACCTGTCTGTTTACTTAATATAGGTGTCATGCCATAACATATTTTTAATACGACTTACTTTATATTAAATGTGAATTTAACATTGAAAGTCAATGTGATATAAAAACTGCTACTAATCTTTCATTGTTCAGAAAGAGAGCAAATAACATTTACATTATCAAAGATCATTTTCACTGACAGTCTATCAATCACTCCCAGAAACTCCCATTAAAATCACTAAACCTGTTAACACTGTGAAATCAATATCTTATTTACAGATTCGTACACACACATCTGCACTTTGTTGTTTCTGAAGAGAGAATTCGCCAGAAAGAGGTATTCAGTCAGTGAGCGAGTGAAGGAAGCACCGGCATTTCAGCGATGACTCATCGAAACACCTCTGATTGGCCAATGCTTTAATAAGATCAACAGAATCTTTTGTGATTGGTTATAATGCACACTGCTGTAAAAACGCGTCTGTCTCTGGCTCACCGTCAGCCAGCGAACGCAGATCTGAATTTAGCAGCTAATGATAACACTCAATGAATTCTCACACCGGTGTGATTGTATCAAATATAGAAAATATTAATCAGCTATTTTTTTGTCTTTTGGAAGCTGCATTCAACTTGGTTTTCCTCTGTTATAAGTTACACGTACAACAAACTAATGTCATAGTGGTATCGGGTAGGCTACTGTAATCGAGTGTAGCCCAAGCTATACCTGTTGAACCGTAGACAGCGCACGTAGTGTTCATCCAATACAGATCTTCATCGCAAGCAAATAATAGCCTTTGCAGACTTGCTTTCAATTCAGTGCAGATCCAGCCACGTCTTCATGCTCTTTCTGTTCTTAAACGTTACAACCCTGAGTGAACCATTTCAAACGCTCAGCACGTGCGGCAGGATACTGAAAGAATCATTAAAACTGATTCATGAACCAATTCAATGGCTAGCCAACTGGTTTGAACAAGCCTTTGAACAGAATTGACTCAAAAGAATGAATCATTCGCGAATGAGCATCGCTCATTGCCCAGAGAAAAGTAGACGGCGCGTTTGGATCAAACTGAAGCAATTATAACATTTATTGCATTAAGATAAAGCAACGAGAGCAGCGTGGCCCCCAGTAACGAAGTAAAAGTACATATTTTTCCCAAAAAATTACTCAAGTAAGAGTAAAAGTACCCATCTTTAAATATACTCCAAAAAGTATTAGTTACCCAAAAAATTTACTCAAGTAAATGTAACGAAGTAAATGTAACTCGTTACTACCCACCTCTGAACACGCACTCACACTTAAGCTTGATTCTCACAGGCAGGTCTATTACAACAACAGTCATTGTTGTTGTTTTTATTGTTAGACCTACTGTTTGTTTGAAATGTTTATTTGTGCATAACAAGCAAAAAATTATGGCAGCATTTATTGAGTGTAATATTCCATCACAGCCATATTTCTAAGTCTGAAGTGCATCCAGGCATCTAAGAAGATGCATCAAGTTACAAGAAGCATTTCTGTTGTACTGTACCTGAAAACAGATCAAACCTGTGGTTTGCACTGCTTCATTCTGAATATAGGAACCAGCTAGAAAATACTTCTGAAATGGCTTCCAGCTGGCTTAATTTCAAACATCGTTGTTAAGGTAAAAAATTTATTTTGTAGTTTTGCGTGAATCATAGTGGCATAGTCTACAAATGTCTACATATCTACATATTTGATTACTCCTTACTGTATATCAGTGCTTCTTCTGATTTGGTGGGATGGGAAAATGGTAGCTATTGTTCACAGAACGAGAAACATTAACATACGGCTTATGTAGGCAAATGTAGTCCAACCTGCATATGTATTTTATAAAACATTATTACCTTATAAAGACAATGCATTGAAGACAATATAAAAGAGATGCCTCATCTCTCACATGCCACTTTCCCTTCCTTTATTTTCTCTGTCTAAAATCACCAAGAGTTGAATACTCCCAGATCTATAAAGCCCTTATCAAAATACAAAAATAAACCATGTCTACAACAGTACTGGCAACAGAACCTCAGGTGTCCACCTTCAATAGTTCATAGATGATTCACAATGACGATTTGTACTAGCGACAGAGTTTATGATTCATTTAAAGGTATAATGGAATAATAAAAGGAAAGGGAAATAATAAAAAATGAAATGTTCTGGTCAATTGAGCTATTGGTTGAAAAAGCTGTTCACCATTTAGCCATTTTTTCTCACTGTATTTCTGATTCAATAAAAAGAACCGGCTCACAAAATGTATTTGTTGGTGAACCAGACTAAATTGATGATGCTGTTATGTTTTTGCGTCACTAAAAAGAACTTGCTCAAAAGAGTCATTCGTTCAGGAATTAAACTAAACTGGCGACATTTATATGTTTTTGATTTACTAAAAAGAACCAGATTCACAAGATTCATCTGTTTTGAGAAACAGATGATGCTGGTCAAACAACTATGCTGGTTGTGCTATATGTTCCTGATTTACTAAAAAATAACCTGCTCACAATATTTATTTGCTCATGAATCAGACTTAATGCATAATGATGCATGTTTTAGATTCACCTATAGGAACTCGATCTAAAGATTCATTTAATCGTGAATCTGACTACTCAGGTCACGTTATATATTTGCCAATAAATGTTTTTTTGTTTTTGTTTTCGTCACATCAGATTCAATTTAGACGTACAAAGTACATTTAAAGCTCAAGTAAAATATGATTTCTTTTGATGTGCCACTGCAGATTCGAAAAGCGAGGAAAGGTGGAAGGCCGTCTACCACTTTAGTGCTATTAGATGAACACAGCTCCATGTATCTCTGGAATGGATGCTTACGCAGGTGTACATGTGTGAACTTTCACTGACCTTCAACGGACCTCTACATCACCCTCAAATCCAGCATCACACCTGTATGACACAACAGAGATTTATTCCCGCTTTCCAGATCTCTCTCTCTCTCCCCCTTCGCCAGACAAGCAAGGCCACATTACCAAAAAGGAAGACTGCGAACATATTTGCATGCCATTTTCATCCTCGTCTTCAGCACACACTCACAAACACACACACACACCTGTCCGCGTTTGCATTCAAATAGCAGCTATGAATCTTCATTCCATCTATCGGTGTGGAAAGCGCCCCTTCTAGAAATGACTATTGATGATGCTGTTGTATTGTAAGGGGAGCGACTAAGACAGGGAAATTTTCAGGGAGAGAGAGCGAGCGCAGGGTCATTCGACTTGAGTCTGAATCTTAAGAAAACCCCTGAAGGTGCCGACAGCATCTTGATTTATGAGACTGTTTCCTGCTTATGTGTCCATGATGTCATATCGGCCTGCTTAAATCAAATTGAAGGTAATCCAAAACACTCAGATCAATGCAGAGAGAGCCAATAAGGTGAGCACATCCTTATTTGTGGCTGATATATAATTGCCATAAGCAGCATTACTTAACTTCGGTTTGAAGTCCTGAATCATAAAACCCTTAAATATATATCATAGTTGCCAAGGTTACTGAACAGCCCAGTGACATGATTCTATAGTTGAACAAAAGAGATGTAGGCCTCATTAGTGCTGATTATAAACTGCTAAACTGCAAGAACTTGTCCTCTTTTCATTCCCCGCAAAGTAGTTTTCTCTTATCTCCTCTGAAAATTCCCAAATGAAAACCAACGGCCAGCATTCAAGGACTTCTACCGCTCTCTGAAGGTTCTCTTTTTCTTTTTGGTTGCTATGGCTGGGTTTAAGTTTAAAGCTGTGGGGCAAAATTGTGTAGTGGGGAACCTCGTTGATAAAAATGCCACATTCTTTCCAAGATAACAACATAAAAGACGGCCTTGACAATGTAAGTGAAGAAACAAAAACATCCTCGAGACTGGGTCACCGAATCAATGGCTTATTGCATGCTACAGTATGATGTCATTACGCTGCCCCTTAACAACATCTACCAGCTGAACATAGCCTGCAGAAACACAGCTGACACACAGACACACAGAATGGACAAGTCATTTCTGTGCTTCACATGGTTTAGAAGCAATAAATGCTTGTTAAGGTGAGGATGAGTTACATCATTATTTCTGACACTTCCTACTGAATTATTTTTTTTTTTATAAATATTTTCTACAGATTCTTACTCATGCTTCCAAGACTGTTACATGTCATTATATTGTATGTCAAGTTGCAATGAAAAAATATCAGAGAAAGCCAAACATAATACACAAAGCTATCGTATTCATACTCGGAGCTTGACAACATCCGTTCCCTTTCATTTGGAAAAGAAGGCACAAGACATTCTTCTAAAAATCCCATTTTGTATTCCATCTAAATCATTTGGGTTTGGAACGAAGGTGACATATGTTGTATGTATACATGTTTTCAGCATGTCAGTAAATTATGACAAAGCTTTGATTTTTGGTTAAACTAACCCAAAAATTGTTCTCTGTCTTTGTATAGGGCTTTCACGATTTTACACTGGTTAAGGCTGCAGTGTCAACCACAGGCGACTTTATAAAGTACTATGGTGAATTCCAGTCCCAATCAAGACTATATTACTGTACCAAACACACAAATCTTCCCTTGCAATTCACCAATCCACTCGGCTAGCTCTTGCTTCTGTTTCATTCTTTCTTTCTCTCCCTCTTCATCTGACACCGTTAAGGCTGTGCGAATAGAGGAAAGCAATCGTGTCAGGGGAGATTTTCGAGAAACCCTAGCAGAACCGATGGTTCTCCATTAAGGTAATGAGGCCCCAGGAATGGCCATGTCGGCTCTCTCATTTGCGCTGTCTCCTACCCCGCTGCCTGCTCATGAGGTTACATTCTTCGTTCCATAATGGCCTTCTCAGTCTTGCTTTTTAAAAATACAACTAGAGAGGAGGAAGGGCTGCAATGCCGGAATCCGCCCCATCGATTCGAGGTTACATGGGAAAGATGCCGGCAGATGACACTCATGTTTGTGGAGGCCCGGTCACTCCCTGAGATCATTGTCTTAAACCTGCCCCTGCAGATCAATTTGGGAAGTGTTAGCATTTAGTAAGTGTGGCTCAGTTTAGCGCTCTCCTCATTGGCGTACATCTGTCGACGGCATCAATCAATCACAACAGCATTCTCCCACACATAAACACACACCTGTCAGCTGAAAGAGAGAAAAGAGATCTAGCAAGCATATCTTCCTCAGAGGTACAGTACAGACATGGAGGGTGTAGGAATGACAAATGTGTGAAGAAGGTCGGCTACTCAAGATACTCAATGACTACTGTGCTGCGAGAAACACCAGGGAATGAAAAGGTTCTTTTAAAACAGTTTCAAAGACAGGGGAGAAGGGATAGGAATCATAGGAAATTATGATTCTGGTTCTTAAATGGTTTCATTAATGATTATTTTAGTACTTCAGAGGAAGAAATGTTTGGAAAACAAGAAATGCAATCAGACATACAGACAGATGACAAACAGACAGACAAACGACAGACAAACAGACAGACAAACTGAATTACTGAGCACTGGACAATGACAAATGTTTAAGAAAAGAATTTAGCCGTCACTTTGTTTAACTGATATGAAGAGCATGTTGCATGTTAAGAAGATACACTATTGAGCAAAAGAGTCAATTTCTAATCTTCTGTAATCTTTTAACATGATAAATTTAGTAAATTAATTAAGGTAATGACTGAAATCGATAGCAGTTCATAATTACTTACAACGGAAAAGGCCTCAAGTGAATATGGATAACTAATTAATTGAATTCCAGAATGGCTTGGGTGTAAAATTGACTTTATCCTTGACATTCTTTGAAGGAAAAAAACTGAAATGTCAAGATCGAAGAGCTCTTGATGGATCCTATGTGAAATGAAACTGGGAACAGAACCAATCTTGGTTAATAAAAACGCCTTATTAATCCCTTAGGTGTCTTGACAAACCAAATCTGCAGAGGTTCCTGCCCTTTCTTTTTTGAGCAGACATTTTTATGTCCAACTGAAGATCGTATTTATTTCTCTTTCATTGGTTAATCAAACGGTCATTACCGGGTCATCAACCCTTTCAGTCATCCTTTCTTTATTACCGTAATCTATTTGTGTCCCGCGCCCCATACCTAATGATGTACGAGAAGCAGTCATTTCTATTTGTGGTGCAACGTTACTCATTTTTATAAACCTCTAAGAACACGAGCCAGGTTTTGATTGGAGCAGAATGAGGATCGGTCTATTGGCATCAGTCACAGTTCATACATGTTTAAAACATGCAACAGGGACATGATGGATGTTCACTACCAGCAAACTCACTGGTGGACTTCCACAGCAGCCGACAGGAAAGAACCATTATCTTTTCTCGTTGAAGGTCGGCCAAACAAATGCGGCCCACATCTCGAGAAAACATCCCACACGGATGAGGCGGAGCAGAAAACATTTCCACTCACCTAAGAGGTCTCTCCAGGAGTGCAAGATTTCTCTTTTCTGCGCCTGACAGCCTTTCTGCAGTCGCAGGCACCCCTCTTGCTCCGGGACTCTTGGCGTTTGGTGCTCCGTTCCAACTCTGAAGATGTCTGCAGGTCTTTTATCAAGTGCAAAACCTGGCAAACACAAAAATGGAGAAGATCGGGGCTGCTGCAAGTTCAGCGTGCTTCAAAAGAATTATTGTGCCCTTGTCCAAAGTAACCTCAATTTCAGACTTGGACAGCCTGTGTAATGAAGCCCAGAAAGAGAGCGGTCAAGATAGAAAGCCAAGAGTGGTGGAGAGCACATTAAGACTTCTCTGTCGAGTTGAAAGTGAAGAGATAGAAAAGAAGAAGTGATCGAGCCTTCAAGTACATCAGATATTTTTTTGACCCCCGCTTGTATGGATACACCCAACACCTTGTTTAATGAAAGTGAATGTGTCACAGATTATACACACAATAGTAACCTACTGGCGGTCAGTGGTGATGTTGCATTCGAAACTGATGTTTTCGCATAGCTGTAGCATACATGAACCGGTAATAAATATTTATCTCCTAATATCATCACTGAATTTTCAAAGCGAATGATGGATACCCCTGTCTTTGCCCACCTTGAAAAGACCGCCTCATGAATATTTAACACGCTCCTCCAAACAATTTTGACATTTTGTCATTGTCAATGATGCATGCCACCAAATATGCTCTTTTCTTACCCAAAGATGCACTTGTGAGATTAAAAATTCAGGAAGGAAACCCAAACTTTGCATTTCTGATGAAGCACATTTATTATTTCTTTCACTAAACTGAGCATAGGAACTAAATTTAGTATCTATATTACACCGCATGCATGTTTCAAAAAAACACTCCACCAGCAAGTCACATAATATCACACTTTGCACAATGTTTTTTATTTTTTGCCTCGGGACCAGGAAAGATATGCTTTTTTGTATAAAAGCCACATTGATGACATCTAACCTCCCACACCCAGAGCAGCTGTCCCCAAAATTACCTCTCTGGCGTATAGTAAGAGGTTTTTGTTAGATTTCATCATTGGCACTGACAGAAACACCATGGTAACCCAGCCAGAGGGGAAACCATGCACAAAAATATGGAAATTGCCACTTAAAGCCATCCATCGGCCCCCTTGTCAGCATTCGGGCCTCTGCACTCTGGTATTGTCTAGTGCTTGTATCTGTTTGTCCATCGTCCAGAAACAGCACTCAACTCCTCTCCAGGCACTTTTTGTGACGTTGCAGTCAGGCACGAAGAGTGTGAAATAGCGCTGAAGAGTGTTTTGAAAATCTTATTGCTGCGGTCATCTACGGAGAAAGATGGGGGTCCAATTGTGGAGCCGACTAACAACTTTTCTTAGAGCAGACGCCCTGTTTTTTTTTAAGAAGCGGTGAAGTATTTTATGACATCTATTTGAATCCCAAACCTGTGGAGATAAATTTATTGGCATTATGTGTGGATAACAATGTGGATATTTATGAACTCAATCCTGAATTAAAAAGGTTTATGTAATTTACTTATTTTTTGATATCCTAAAAATAAGGATGCATAAATATATGTTTATTTGTATAGTGCTTTTTACAATACATATAGTTTCAAAGCAACTTTACTGAAAATGCATGTTTCAAATATTAAGCCACTGCCAGACTTTTCCAGCGTACACGAGGGCACAAACTAACTGAGAATTAATTAATATAGAATGTGCAGCCAATATTCCTGTTCCTTCAGACATAAATGGCTGGTCACACATAAAGGGAGTGGGAGAAGACCAAAACATAACTCACAATTCTCCTCAAGGCTGAGCTGAAATGTTTCACGGCAACAAAAACTGTTTATCTATAAATATCATCAAAACCCACACTGGCTAGTCGGTCATGAGAATATATGTGGTTTAAGGTTCAATACATACACTGAAAGACTTTGTTATTACCCTAGCGTAAATTCAAAAAGATATAAACTTTAAAACCATACATAAATAAATTCTGTTGTGAATTTTTTCACAAAAACTGAAAAACTGTTCAATATGACTTTTTTGCCACCTAACGGCAAAGAGTGGACAACTTCAGCATTATACACTAAATTTGCATTTTTCAGAGGTCATATTTATAAGTATTATCCACAGTTCCATCCTAATTAGTGGCATCATCACGGGCCACTGCTACCAGTGCGGTGCTCTCAAACACAATCCGTCTGTCCTGTGACAACAGAGATAATTTTGATATAGCACATAATGAGTGAACAGGAGCAAGAGAGGGAGGCCAGCTCGAACAGCACAAACAAATAAACAGAGACCATAATGGGAGGAAGCCGGCTTCGAAAAAGGTCCCCTATGTTTGTATGTAATGCAATCTTATAATTAGGATCAAATTCCATTAACAGAGGCCTGTCTTCAGCAAAAATTCTGCTTCATTAGAAGAAATGAGCAGCCCGCATCACTCCCAAACTTGAATGAACACCCACACGCTCATGCCCCCCTGCATGCCCGCCGCCTCATACGCAATGCACAGAAACTGTCAGGTTGAAATTTTGCCTATGCATTTCCCAGTAGCCTAATTACCATGCTAATGAACAACTAAAAGCTGCAAATTAGGATGGGAGTAGCATTGGGGCTGTATTACTCTGCCTTCCAGTATCACCCAGATAAAATAAGCACCACAGCTGAAAAGCACCAGGAACTGGATTTATGAACCGAAGGTTCTAAGGGGCCCCCCAGTGATCAGGTTTTAGTAACTGTATATAGTACCTAACCCTAATGTATAAGGTCGAGTCCAGATTTATAGACAAAGACTAATTACATCAAGGATCAAGCCAAGGATGTGTTTATAGAAACCGAGAGCATGTGGAGTTGAGATTGAATGCATGAAAACAGAAATGTAAACAGGTTCTTATTTACCTCCACAATTTATTTGGTGTTGATCTAACATCTCTCCATGGAGTTTGTGTCGAAAAGTAATTAGCATTTCATGGTTTCTCACAGTCAGAGAACCAGCAAACATCAACAGAGAGGGAGGCTTACGTGCACTCTGCCACAGACTTTCACTTTTATGTTACCAATATATCAAAACTCTTTAGAAAAAAGAATATCATGACAGCATGTCTGTTGCTAAAAATGAACTAATGTGTATCTTGCTTTGCTGCACACAAGTAGAGATTAACTACCAAAGGGTGTCTAATGTAAACATTTATTTTTGCACATAATGATCAGCAATTCAGTGCCTCCATGTAATTGTAGAGCAAGGTTGTACATGGATTACTTGTGAAACCTGTACTCATCCACAGTCTAATATGTTTTGTTTACATAGAAGTCACCACAACTGCTCATTTAATTTAATTATAGTTCTCTATAATTATAGGAAACTTTTCCTGCATGGCTTTCTCTGACAGATGAAAAAAAAAATGTATATATATATATATATTTACTTTTACATTTAGTCAGTTAGCAGATGCTTTTATCCAAAGCCAAATAAACCCATGTCATAGACATGGTATCAGTACATATTTTTTGACATCTTCCTGTATTACATACACTACCATTAAAAAAATAAACAAATAAATAAATAAAAACAATTGTTGACGGAACCTTTTTCTGTTCACAAAGGCTGCATTTAATGCTAAAGCCTAATCAAGGCGGTATTCGTTTGATCAAAAATAAATCCAAAAACAATAATATTGTGAAATATGATTACATTTTAAAATAACAGTTTTCATATTTGCATTCAGGTGATCTAAGCTAAATATCCACTTCATCCACTACTACTCCTTTTGTTCCCCATCCCCTGAAAAATTTGACCTCTATTCTAATATAACATAAAATAGATATAGATATGGATACAAAAGTTTACAGAATTAGTGGCATTAAAGCCATTATTTTTGCATCACAACATAATATGATTTATTTTGCTTGGGTGAAGCAATAGATTGGCAAACATCACTGTACTAAATATTACAGAACAGACAGAATCTTTCACACACACGTACATACTGTACAGCTAAGCAGCAGGAGTACAGCTTCCCTCGGATAAATGTCAAAACAGACATAAAATGTGAGCAGATGTAAATTTGCATCAGTCTCATTGGTTGGATTGATCTGTACACGATTTACAGGGTGATTCAAGCAGTGCAATGCTCACAGCGAATTACAGTGACAGAGATTCAAAGAAAACTGTAATCCGTGTGCGGCATCGCAATGTATTTGTGGCGGAGCATGTGAAACAACACTGATGTTCCTTTGAAACAATTTTGTTCGCAATTGAAGGCGTTGCATTCTCTGTAATAAGAACAACTCACCATGTCACCTGCTGCAGCTGAATGTTTTGTATCTTGTTTACAGCGTGGAAAAATAGTACTCATTTGAAATCAACAGCAGAGACATGGCCTCACTGTCACTCAAGTGCCAAGTCCCCTAGCAGACTCTATAAGTGTATTTGAATATGTTCACAGGAGTGGGATGACAATGGGTTACAATCGTCTCTCTTGAGGAAACACTGTGTGGGAAAATGGAAAAGAGCGTCAATGTAAATGCACGTAAGAGCAAACAAAAACGTGCATACAAGTTTTCCATCCATGATTCACATGGATCATGTTACTATACCTGAACAGCAATTATCTCAGGAGCCCTAGACTAAAAACCCTAACCCATTTACTAGAGTGTATTGACAACAAAACACACTTGAAAGTTGCTTATTAATTGCGCTATTCGGGTTAATATTAAAACAAATTAGATAATATTCCTATTGTATTGTGGATCAATAAAATTTATTTATGCCCATATCTCATCGTCCTAGCAGCTCAGCCAACTGTGCAAGACACCAAACTGTGATTTCAACTCAGAATTGAATTGAATCAGATTTACACCACCTAAATCCACAAACACTGTGGAGAGTATTTAAGTTTGGGCAGAACTCAGATGGCCCATTGATGCTAATTACTTTCCTAAACTGTTTGCCACTGGTAAAGCCTGTGGTGGGATGTAAAATAAGCATTTTTTTTCTTTGCCTGATTTGATACACTATGCATTAAAAGGTGAAATGTGTATATAAATTAAATAAAAGTTTCACACTCACCTCATCTGTCAAACAAGTACTCCGACCTTAGACAGCCAACTTCCAGGTTATTCAGGCTGCTAAAACTGATAGAATTTTGCTTCATGCTACTAGCTGTGCAGAAATGACACACTTCACCACTTGAAATCAGACAAAAGTCTCACCATTCAGTGTATGGGATAATTACTACCTTCTAAATAGTTTAAAACAGGCTTTGATTGGTGTTTTTTTTTTTTAATCCTTTTAGCAAACTAGTCGGCACGCTCTTCAAATGAGCATCTAAAGTAATTGTCCACTTTGTAGCTTTGCTCTGAATCTTGCAGTGTATCTTGCAGTGTAAGGGAAATTGTTTATTGCTGGTCAGGGGTCAGCATCAGACATATTTTGTTTGGCAGTTTGTGCTAACAGCTTTGTTGTGAAATGCCCAGAGGGCAAGCAAGAGTTCAGGGCCCTGGCCCCAGAATTGTTTACTCATAACAAACAAAATGATAGACTTCATGGGAAAATCTCAGGATTTCAGGGCACTCAGACTAGAACACAGCTGTAATGTTCTTACATTTTACTTAAAAATTAAATTCAATTTCAGAGAAGCAATTTGCCTTTGATAAAGTGCCTTTTTTAGAGTAATAAAGTGTACCTACAACACTGTACTCCAGTTTACTAGTACCAATTGCTAGTGAATAAAAGCATACTTATAAGGGACGTACACCTAAAATTGAAAACCTTTAATCCACAGGAAGTGATTCCCAGATCTGGAGGACAGCTATGCTAGTTTCTTTAGAATAACATGACAGACCTCGATAAATGCATCCATCAGTGTATTGTTAAGAAACCTCTTTTACGTTTGAGCGTACCAATCCTTTGATATGATTCAGCGAAGCTAGCAACAAGAGAGCAAAGACAGCTGGACTCATGATATGACAGATTGTGTGCTGCCCATAGACACGTGTTCCCAAAATTACTTCATCATCATTCAATTTCAGAGAATTGCCATGTATTCCATCAGCTAATTGCTTGCTAGTGACAGCAAAATTAGAAATGAGGATCAGGGCTTTTCAGGACTTTGTTCGTGGCTGGTCAGGGTTAATGAACGGTTAGCATGAAGATCCTCTGGTGTTTGACATGGTAGCTAACCTTTAGCTGGGTATAAGGCATGTGGTGAAATGAAGCCAGGGATGACAGGAAAAGCTTTCCAAGACAGATCAGCACAATTCCCTAAAAATGGGACAGAACTAGGGGTTGAACTAGCTTAGCCTAAACTGCCTCGGCCAAACAAGGCTTGCAAAGGTGCTATAGCAACTCCTCCAGGGAGCGTTTAATCCATCCATCCTCTTAGCAGTGCCCAATAACTGGCAGGCCCGTCCGGTCATTGATTACCAGCAGAGTGGAACAGGGAGGAACGGAGCCCAAGATTTTTTCTTCCAAATTTTGAAACGGGGCTGTAGCTACTCTCAGCTATTAAAGTCTAAATGCATAAATGGAAGTTAAGCTCACGCTGATACCCATGGCAAATGGAGTGGATGCTAAGCCTTTCCGAAAGACAAATAATTTGGTAGCTAGTAGTGATTAATGGATGTGCCGTCTCAAAGAGGACAGTGGATGACTGCACTGTCTAGTTATGGGTTATTACTTGCTATGGAGGTGACTCCTCTTTATTTTTCCTCATGTATCATATTACATCTCTCTAATGAAGACTTGACAGGGTTGTTTGGGAGTGTGAAGACAAAGGATGAAGGTGATTGTAGCCCAGCCATGATTCTGCGCCAAAGGTTAAAGGTTAAAGCACCTAAGTGGCAGAAGTCTGACAGTGGGGCAGCTTTGTTGCTCAGGTCCAATACCATGAATTATGGCCAGTCTACTTTAATTAAGTTTCTCCTTAAAATACTGCCTGGATCTGGAAGGCACAGGCTCTCATTCAGACAGAGCAAGAGTTTTAGATGAATTGTTGCCAACAAGCCCAGTTATATGGGTTTGGATGTCAAATTCACTCAATCTGTAAACGTTTTGTACTTGGTTTCCAGTACCCATCCCTGATGATTGCGGGTTAGGTTTTCAGGTAGAATTTCATTTATTAGTGTAAAAGAATAAATTAACTGTTATAAAGCTCATCTGGAGCAACATGGCTACACCTGAAAAGATATTGAGATAAAAGATCCTAAACATGACTCCAACAGTATCCAAATACCACTGTGAAAAGAAGAGACACTTTTAGATCGAAGACAGTCTGTGAATGCAGATGATTCTAATAAAGAATATTCTTGATGCTTTTACAGCCAAGAAATTTGGGAAGATGAACTCTGCATCAATGTCTCAACATCATGTCTTCCGCACAAGCTCCACTCTGGAAAAAGAGCCAGCACATTACTCATTTGCGTTACAAAGCATGTGCTAAACAGGAATCCAAAAGAAGCTTTCATGCAGGCGTTCTCTTCATCATGAGCACTATACTGGCATACACAGTGCTGTGCTGCTCCCTAGCAAGTCTGCTTTGTACTGCAACTCTATAAACGGAATGGAGAAGATAACAACAAGCCATATCCTGTGGTCCACTGATTCTCTGGAAAGCACCGAACAGCCACAATCAATTTGGGAGATACTGATGCACATCACCTACTATAGATTGCAGCAACCCCCCAGCTGGAGGATAGAAAACATGTACCATTATTTATTGTATTCTGGTGAAATGCATCTGAGTTAGAGCCAGGTAAAAACGCAAATGTGAATTGATCTGGGCAATCACAGTGATGAATGAGGGAAGAAAAAAGCCTATTTTTTAATGCCAAAAGCTTCTGCTTCTGGTGCTGCCCCTTTGCTGTAGGTTTCAGAAGAAGGAGCCCCATCTGGAAGGCTAAAATGCAGTACAACTTAAGCAATTTACTGTACACAAAATCCAGGGCCAGTCCCAAATGAGGAACCAGGGGTTAAGTGACTTGCCTCAAAGCATAAAATTGTATTAGATACTAGAGTAGGATTGTGATCTCTGGAACTCCCGAGTTGATCGGGTACATCAAACTGGGAGTGCACCTGCAACCTTTCCGATCCATATCTACCATCCCTTCATCCCTCTTTCCCTACCTTCATAACTCTTCAAGATACTGTTGCATAGCCAGGCAGCCACCCATGGGCAGAATTAGATTTTTATGGGATCCAAGGCTCTTTCCTGGTCTGTCCAATTCCTTATCTTAAATCATAAATGAGAATCTGGTAGTGGCAACTGTATCTTACTTGAAGTTGAGTGGTATTGAGGGGAGAAAAAAATGTTGCTAAAATATCGGACTGTCATACAAGTGGAGAAAATGAAAATATTCCAGTAGCACTTGGCAGCTTTATGAGCTTTACTGCATATTAAATGAGATGATAACTGCATTTGTACGTGTCGTCTTGAAGACTTCCAAGTGTTTCCTTGAGCAGATGACCACTGAGCGAGATGAATCACTGAGCGGCATCTGATTAAAGATACAAAAGCCACTCCATCTCCGGTCTTCCCACTCACATCCTTTTACTTTGTATGTCTTAATCTAGTTAAAAATATATATATATATTTCCTTTGAGCAAAAGAACTTTTGATAGCAATAAAGAATTTTAATCCTGACACAAATCAAGCCTGCAATCTGTATAGCATGCCATGAATTACTAAAACATCCATTGTTTTCTTTCACGCATGAAAGCAACAGATGGACTTTCTAGTTCAGTCCATCGACTTCACAGTGAAAAAAAGAAGCCTGTTGTTTTCCCTCTTCGCTGATGACTCGCTAAGTGAGAGGCTTTCATGCCGTCTATGTCCCTTCTCCCTGGGTGAATGTCATTGCATTAGGGCCCTTCAGAGTGGATCAATCATACCACAGGACATACATCAAGTGGACAATTAACTCTGGTCTAACATTGAGTCCACTGAGGATGCTGGACAAAGAGGCTTACAATTAGGGTTGATCTCCAGTGGAATATGCCTGATGTGGTGGAAAGCCTGATCTGGGAGCATCTTACATAGTTGAACTTGAACCTCATTAAAAAAAAAATGACAACGCTTGTTTGCTATCAGTGCCAAAGGGCAGTTTATGACAATTTATGTGGTAAACATGACCCTGCAAGCTGATCGCTGAGCGTTATATAAATGTTTTGTTAAAACTGATAGTAATGCAATAATTCAATCCTTGATGACCGCAGCATAGCTCTTGATAGAAGGGCCGTCATTCTTGGTTCAGAGCACAAGCCATTTTTCTTCATAAACCGAAAGAGCATCAGATTATGAGCAGACGTGAGATAGAAATCTGACATGAGAAAAAGCTGAAGAGATAGAATGAACACAAGAGAAAAAGAAGAGACAGATTAGCTTTGAATCACAATAAAACAAACCCATAGGAAAGCCAGACTATGTTACCTTTCACATGATTAGAACCAGGTTTTCACCATAGCCTATAAAAGTGTTGCACATGCCTGCTCACAAATAAATAAAAAAAAAGTAACCAGATTAGTGTGGTCTGCAGGTCTTAGCTGGTTTAAGCTTGTCTAGATGGGCTCTCAACCTCACCGAGGTGGTCTTTAGCTGTTTAGCTACTCAGACCATTTGAAAATTATCCAAAACTATCAAAACAGACAACCCCTTGTACTCAAACCCTTTAGCAAGCTGAGAAGCCAGCTAACCACTTTAGGCTGGTTTTAGAGGTTCTGTCAAAGATCAGCATCATGAAATTGTGATGTTATGAGATTCCTTTGTAGCAAAAAAGCCGGAAGTGAGCACAGTAAACTGCTATTGAGATTAACCGAAATGCTAACAGACAGCCTCTCCGTTTAGTCAGTTTTTTCCTGTTGTCTCTGAAGTGATGTGAAAGGGCCTTTAGACTTCTTATACCCGCGCAGAAAACGGAAGAAATAGCACTGAGAACTTACAGTGTTTGAGTTTGAGTCAAGGATAAATGTGGCTCAATCCTCAAGGAGAATGCGATGTGTAGACGAGGCAATAGAAAGAGTAGAAGAAAAGCATTTCTTGAGAACAATGTGAAATAGATCATGATATTCTGTGACTCAACCGGAGATATACACAAACTTTTTAGCCTGTTCACTTCACTCACATTACACGGCACCGTTGTCTTTATGGACTGGGACGCTTCACCGTGATAACGTCTGCCCGGCCACCGCTGCCACTCCTGGACAGCAGAACCAGCACAACTGAGAAGTGATTGCTTACACACACAGCAAACATTAATCACATACCCTCACAAACACGCACGCACACCGCCAGCTCAGCAGGGAGACCGGTAGGGAGAAATTGGGAAGACAAGGAGAGATGGAGAGTGAGGCACAGAGAAAAGAAGATACTTTAACAAAAGGGTGGGCATGAGTGCTGCAAGCAATGCTAATATATTGTATTTTACTGCAGCTTGGCTTATATAAGACTCAGCAGCAGAGATCTCAGAGCACTGTCATAACAGTGGATCTGGGCCTGCGCTAATGCCTTTACATTAAAGACCATGTTCAACAAGGTCAGAACATGTTCCGACAGAGACACTGATTAATCAAACTAAATGGATTATGGACCTCTAATATTCATATGTCCACTGAACAGAAGCGAATTGAATGCAGTGCAGATAACATATGAGGAAAGACTGTAATATGAATGAGTCTCCATGCCAAGCAAACTAATCGATATTATGAAACAATATAAATGAATGGCAAGAATCTGGGGGGGGGGGGGGGTGTTGTCAGTCTAAACTGCAAATAAACAAAAAAAAAGTGTATGACTGATTTCTGGCCTTGCTAACATTCCTAGGCTTCGGATTCATAAATCTGTGTAATTGACTTTCACGGTAAAGCAATGCTTAATTAATGGGAATTCTGTTGTGCGCTGGTGTTTATGAACCTTGACGAGAAGGATCAATACACAAGTACATGGAATTTGTATAAGGGGAGGTGGCACTCTTCGACGAGCTTGGTATAAAAATACTTGATATATATATATATATATCTAATACTAAATATATATATATATATAATAGATAGATAGATAGATAGATAGATAGATAGATAGATAGATAGATAGATAGATAGATAGATAGATAGATAGATAGATCCACCTCAGAGGACCTGTGTGATTTTAATTAAGAAGGTTAAGACCTTTAAGTTAGGACTGGCCATCATCTTCAAGGGAGTATACAACAAATTGATTAGTTTAAAAACCACCAACTTTACATGGTAAGTTAATTTTATGTTACGTAGTAGATATATGTGTTATGCTAAATCATTTTATACAATAGATAATCTAACATCCAATAGTTCTCACAAAAATAACATGGAATTTGTGTCTATAATGGTCTTTAAAACAAGTAATGGGACAATAATTTGTACCCTATTCGTGCCATATACACACCCACACACACTGCTCATGGGCAAACAAATGTCCTACATGCAGTAACCAAACAATACGAACGAAGCTTGTACATGTGAGTATTTGTGGAATAAAGTGATCAAACCCTAGTTTGAGAAAGCACAACCCCCCGAATCTCGACTCCTGTTCCCTGACCACAGTGCCCACACAGTCAGATTGAGTGGGCGACCGTCTCATACCCAGCGAGGACAAAGAAAGAAATACATATTTAAAGCGATTCGCCGTCTGAATTTCCATCATCCATCAAATTACCACGGTTATTCACGGTACGAGGAAATTTGTGTGTTGATGCCCTGATTCCACTCTGTTATCTGAGTGTGTTCCCAACCTGTCACATAAAAATTCGGAAACAATGACAGTGTCGGCAATGCTGTACACAATATAGTACCCCTAATTACAGATGTCGCCCATTTCTTTCTGTCAGACGTGGCTGAAGAAGCATCCCAGCTCGGCTCACACATACTGCTTATTTTACATGCCGTTTTGGGACCAACCATATTTATCCGAAGCCTTAAACTATTACGAGACCTTCTGCATTACTGACCGCGGATCAGACAGAAATGTGCGCCAACTCCCTGAGGGCGGCTGACTGGATTTTTTCTTTTCCTCAGGCTTGAGATCAACGACGATCTGCCTGACTGGCTCCAGGATTGGTGTGGATTTTTCATTATTCCACAGCTCCTGTGGAGAAGTGACAGTCGCGCAATTTCTCAAGCCCACGGATGGAGCTGTGGGCCTGGTCTTGCACAGAAAAAAGGGAAATGTGAAGACAGAGAATAGAATTAAAAAAGAGAAAGCGAAAGGAAAGGAGAGATGAATGTGACAATAAGGCCATTTCTTTGTGAAAGGTCGACTGTGATATGTGCTCATCAAATATTATTACCCTGTGTAGATACTGCCCGATAGATCAGTGTCTAAGTGCTTGATGTGTGCCATTTCATATTAGCAATGAATGAAAATAAAGGGTTTGTTGTCTGTGTTGCTCAAGTTTTGGCAACACTATGGACCAAATGTCCCTGCAAGGCTAGCTAAACCTAAAATTACTTAAAGCAGACTGCGCAGACCAGTCTAAAAAATTTAGTAAATAAAAAAGCTAATATTTATGACAGCCAATCAATTAAAATTTGTATCAATTAAGAAATATATAGCTTAATAAAAATACAAAAAATTTAGCTAATTTTATTTGATTATTTTTATTTGATTTTTTTTTTATATAAATCATTTTTATTGCACTTGGGAAACTAAAGTGTTCCCTAATTACAGTTAATTTATAGAAATATTTTTAAGTTTGTTATTTTAGTATCATTGAGATACTATTATCAATGTTCATATCATCACGTATTTTTCGAATACATTTTTACTTTCATACTTCACATTTTCATTCTGATTTGTGTTCGTTATAATTTTTGGGAGATTTTTAGTATTAGTATTTAGTAATGTTTCTGTAAACATTTATTTCAGTTTAGGTTATCATTTGTAGTTTTTTTACTACATCAACTTAAGCTAAACGAGAAATGCTGAAATTAAAAGTTTTCAGTTAACGTCAACTACATTCTTCAACTAACAATTGAACAAAAAAAATGTAATTCCATAAAAAAACTGTTTTGTACGAGTTCGAATGGTTGTAGGTAAGGATGAGAAAGAAGGAGGTTCAATTTACTAAACAATATTGTTTTTTTTTTTTTTTTTTTGGGGGGGGTGGGGGGGGCAGAACATCTTAAAGCAAGTTTTGAAGTCATCTCTATTACCGTTTCACCTTCACTTTGGTTTACACATATGGCATAATGACACAAATGATCTAAGAAGACAAGTGCTCCCTCTCTCAGAGTGTGTGTGTGTGTGTGTGTCTGTGTGTGTGTGTGTGTGTGTGCGTATGCGTGTGCGTGTGTGTGTGGGTGTGTTAGCAAGAGCTGTCTAAGGAGATTAAGTTCCTCTCTGCAGGCGTGTATTTAGTGATGTCAGCATCCCTCCAAATCAAACACACACACACAAACTTACAGAGAGTTTATAGGAAGTGGTCAGCCGCAGAGCTGTGGGGTCTGTTACTGACCGTTCAGTCCACACACAGTCCATTCTAGTAAGATGTCTGACTGGTTTTAAACCAGGTCTCTTTTAGCAGCATTTTCTCACTTGATAAGGATTAATAATGCAAACTGAGAAAGATAAACACAAATCCAACAACAATTAAAAAAAAAAATCACTATCAGTATTTTTGTCTTGTTTCCTAGTAAAAACATAAATATTCTTTAAAAATAAAATGCATATAGAAGACTTGAGCAACATAAGATGAGAGTTTTCAACTTTTATAATAATAAGAAATATTTCTTGAGCAGTAAATAAGCATATTAGAATGCTTTCTGAAGGATCACGACACTGAATTAATGATGCTGAAAAAATTCAGCTTAACATCACATAAATAAATATCATTTTTAAAGCAAACTAAAATAGAAAATAGTTATTTGAAATCATTATAATATTCCACAATATTGCAGATTTTACCATTTTTTTATTTTTTTTATTTTTTATTTTTTTGCCTAGGTGAGTCTTCTTTCAAAAACAATTAAAAAACGAATCAACCTCAAACTTTACAGTACTGTATACATGTATGTGTTGTATGTATTATAATACGTATATTTTATTAAGTTTAGAAGGATTACGTTTATTTTCTTTCCCCAGTGTTTTTTTTTTTTCATAAGCATAAATCTAATTGCAGAACTATTATAAAAAAAATCTAAAAAAAAAAAAAAAAAGGCTATCTGAAAACTGGTCTAAATCTCTTACCTAAAGGATTTTAGTTGAAAAGCAAGACAAAGAAAATACTGATTTATTAATGATTGTTCGCATTGAATATATTCATAGCCTCTTTTAAGCTCCTCCAGATTCTTCACAAGGATCCCTCCTCTGAGTTCATGGTTGATTAGCTGGGCCTGTTTTTGAAACCAGCACTTTAGGAGAGCTAAAGGAGTTCTGCTTTCTCTCACTAATAGGGTACACTCTTAAATCCCAGACTCCCCGGGACGGCACTGGCCTCTGGTGCCTCGAAGGACCACATGCTCATCCTAGCGAGAAAAACAAACAAAGACAGCCTTCTCTTCACCTTCATTTTAATGAGCTCACAACTCGATCTTCAGGAGTTTTTTTCTACTTTATATTTCTTTCTTTTTAGGAATGTATTTCAAATAAACTCAACATGAAATTAAAATCCATATTTACTTTATGATCCTGGTTTACGGTGCATGATTCATCATGTTACTCTAAAGAGGAAAAAATTACAGCAGAATTAAAGCTGTTTCTATTTTCAGCGTGACAGTAATTTAAAGGAACAGTTCACCCAAAAATAAAAAATTGCTTAAGATTTGTTTGAAATCTCTGACATCAGTAAATTAACTTCAGAGGATTCATTAGTGAGCACAGGATATAATGTTAAATTTCTCCAACTGTTTTGTACACAGTTGAATCCCAAATTTATTTATTACAAAGCTGCATGTTTTGATTAAACAAACTCGTGAAAATCTTGGATGACCAGAGGGGGAGTAAATCTTCAGCAAATCCTAATTTTGGGGGGAACTATTCCTTTAATGCCAATTGTCATCAACGTAAGAAAGGATGTGGCCTAACAGCATATAACAGAATATTTAAATGTATGTATCTGGCATCTAAGTGACACCAAGAATAATAACTACAACAATATATCAGTGTGATTACATTGTTTATTATAAGCACATGTTTATAATGTCATCTACCACTTTAAATATCGGATGTCATTGTTTTTATCGTTTATCAGCCGGACAAAAAAAGATGGTATTATTTTTCTGTGCCTTTATTGTTGTACTTGCTATTCTTTTACATTTAGAACAATTTTCTTTGTTATCATTATAGTTATCGTCCTTGGTGTGAATTAACCTTTAGCGTATTTAAATGCAATCAAACTGATCACCTTGCCATTACTAGCACAAAACATTATTAACGGGATATGTGGAGTTGATTTCGAACTTGACCTTCAACATCCCCACAAGTGGGTGCTGGTGGGAAATATGTAGGTATTTGGCTAAATTTTTTTGTAGTTCCTGTCAGTTACAAGTTTTGTAGTATCACTGAAATGCAACATATTACATGAGAAAAATAGATTTAAAACGCTATATATGTTAGAATTAACACTTGCCATTTAAATGTCCTAGAATACCCCAAAATACGTCTTCTCATCGAAGAGCTCCTTACAATAAATGATGCCAATAAATACCAAGAAACATGCTATGGAACCACAGTGTAACATTGTTTTATCAAACTTTAGCCCCAGGCTACACTGCATTGATAATGTCTGGACTTATCGCTTATATGTTTTACACCACCCAAGATTGCATCTCTAATTCAGCATGATAGGCTACAAAAAAAGATATATCTAAAATATATTTTTCAGTATCTTAGGAAACGAGAGGAAATAACTTGCAATCTGATACCTAGAGGATGGAAACGAAGAAAAGAAGATGAGATATTATCTTTAATTTTAATTATCATGAATATTGCATTGCTTTTTCAGAATGAAGCTTGTTCACGGTTCATGGCAATGGTGCTGAATGGAAGGATATGTGAAAACGGCGTGAGGAGGAGTGGAGTGTGTTGGCTGAGGGACTTGAGTGTCTGCATGCGTCTGAAGCCCAGCCTGCACAGTTTGACTAGCACAGACTGTCACCTCCTGTAGAGCAGCCCAGCAGAGCATTCTTACCTCTGACAGCTGAATGCCGACACCATCCACCATTACACCCACTCCACAGGAGAGATGGTCGAATGAAGGAGAAAAAGAGTGCAAAGGAAGTGGAAAAAGCGACTAAAATGTGTGGGGAGAGAGGACAGAGACAATTTGGAGTTAATTAATTACTTGTTTGTAATGGTAGATGGTAGGTTTCAAAAGCTTAAGTTTGTATATATAATTACATACATACATGTGTGTGTGTGTGTGTGTGTGTATATATATATATATATATATATATATATATGCATTAGTAGACTCCCGCCTTTCTGTGACTTTACAGAGGATAAGGTGTTTAAAAGAATGAATTGAAGGATATTAATTTATTAATATATAAGAGACCGGCCTCTTTTAGAATGGCTTTAGTACTAAATTTATAAAAAATAAAAAAAATAGAGACAGTATTTATAAAATATAAATGTCTATATAAAATGAAATTAAATATAATTTTCGGTCTATATATATATATATATATATATATATATATATTTTTTTTTTTTTTTTTTTTTTTTTACAGTATTAATATTCAAAGTACATGAATCAATAAAGGAATAAATCATTTATTTATAAATAATGTAAATATATAAAAACAGAAAAAATGTAAGTGTTCGTAAAAATGTAAAATGTGGCAAATTTTTATATGGCTGAATAACAAAATTAGATTTTCTCAATTTAATACCTACATTTCTTAAATATCTATGTTATCTTACAGAAATAGCTTAAATTGTGTTGCCATTTCACAAACACAAACGAACATTATACAAACACACATATATGAATGGCAGGACAAAAGCCAAATTCTCATAATCAGAAACACAACTCAAAAATAAAACTCAGCTGGCTGTTCTGGAGTATTTTTCCTCTTTCTTGTTGCCATTTTTTGGTGTCTGTTATTAGACAAGTGCATCGTTAAGTAGTCCAAATACTGCTGTGTGAAAAAGATCAGAAACTTCACATTAAAGGAGCTATGTGGAGGTTTTTACTTAAAAGAAATCTTTAAGATAGAGTTTTCATTTGTACATGTATGAGCCAACCATGATGTAAAAAAAAGAAATGACACCTCGACTGTCCACCACGGTTGCCTCTATCAGCCTGTAGGCTTAATTGTGTGTGGAGGAGTCGGGCCCGAATTGGCGTGAAAATTCACAAAATGTGACGCCATGCGCATTCTCATCTACTTGGGCTTACAACCGTATGGCACGCCAGCCATTATAGTAAGCAGCGGCAATAGTGTTTTCAAATGGACTCTGCGGATGGAAAGAAGCGACCAGCCTCCAGCACTCCTCGTAAGTTAAAAAAATTTAGAACGCACTGAGAACGAGCATGAGACTGGCTGCAGTTCCTCTAACGGCCACTGGTGTCAGTAACGGTTAGAAATTTCAGAACCTACGCAATGCTCCTTTTACATTTACATTTAATCATTTAGCAGACGTTTTTATCCTAAACGACTTACAAATGAGAACAATAGAAGCAGTCAGGTCAACAAGAGAACAACAACAGTATACAAGTGCCATGACAAGTCTCAGTTAGTCTAGAACGCATAGGTAGGTAGGTTTTTTTTTGTTTTGTTTTTTAATAAAATTAAAAGACAAGAAAAGGAAAAGTGCTAGTGTTAGTTGGTTAAGTGCAGGCGAAAAAGATGAGTTTTTAGCTGTTTCTTGAAAATGAGTAAAGACTCAGCTGTACGAATTGAGATTGGGAGGTCATTCCACCAGCTGGGCACAGTCCAGGAAAAGGTCCGTGAGAGTGATTTTGAACTTCTTTGGGATAGTACCACAAGGTGTCGATCACTTGCAGAGCGCAAACTTCTGGAGGGCACATAAGATTTAACTAATGAGTATAGGTTAGTTGGTGCCGTGCCAGTGGTCGTCTTGTAGGCTAGCATCAGTACCTTGAATTTGATGCGAGCAGCTACTGGTAGCCAGTGTAACCTGATGAGGAGAGGAGTAACGTGAGCTTTTTTTGGCTCATTGAAGACAACCCTTGCTGCTGCATTCTGGATCAATTGCAGAGGCTTGACAGTACATGCAGTAAGGCCCGCCAGGAGAGCATTACAATAGTCCAGTCTGGAGAGAACAAGAGCTTGGACAAGAAGTTGGGTTGCTTGCTCTGACAGGAAGGGTCTAATCTTCCTAATGTTGTATAAGGCAAACCTGCAGGACCGGGTAGTTGTAGCAATGTGGTCGGTGAAGCTTAACTGATGATCCATCACAACTCCTAGGTTTCTAGCTGTCCTCGAAGGAGTAATGGTTGATGAGCCCAGCTGTATAGAGAAGTTGTGATGAAGCAATGGGTTAGCTGGAATCACCAGGAGTTCTGTCTTCGTAAGGTTAAGCTGAAGGTGATGGTCATTCATCCAGCTAGAGATGTCACTCAGACAGGCTGAAATGCGAGCAGCTACCGTCAGGTCATCTGGTTGGAATGAGAGGTAGAGTTGGGTGTCATCAGCGTAGCAGTGGTAAGAAAAGCCATGCTTCTGAATGACAGATCCTAATGATGTCATGTAGATGGAGAAAAGAAGTGGTCCAAGTACTGAGCCTTGAGGAACCCCAGTAGCAAGGTGGTGTGACTTTGAAACATCACCCCTCCAAGACACACTGAAGGATCTGTCAGAGAGGTAGGACTTAACCCACAGGAGTGCTGTTCCAGAGATGCCCATCTTTCTGAGGGTGGACAGGAGAATCTGGTGATTAACAGTGTCAAAAGCAGCAGAAAGGTCCAGTAAGATGAGTACAGAGGATTTTGAAGCTGCTCTTGCTAGTCGCAGGGCTTCAGTAACCGAGAGCAGAGCAGTCTCAATTACGTGGCCACTTTTGAAGCCAGATTGGTTGCTGTCCAGGAGGTTGTTCTGTACAAGGAACATAGAAAACTGGTTGAACACAGCTCGCTCAAGTGTCTTTGCAATGAATGGAAGAAGGGATACCGGTCTGTAGTTTTCAAGAAGCGCTGGATTTAGAGATGGTTTCTTGAGCAGTGGGCTTACCCGAGTTTCTTGATTTCTGCCATTTCCTCTCTGCAGCCCTGAGTTTAGAGCGATTGTAACGGAGAACCTCAGACAGCCAGGGGGCAGATGGGGCGTGCGTGCTGGACTAGACAACAGTGGGCAAAAGTTGTCCAAGCAAGATGTCAAAGTGGAGCAAAGAGTGTCCGTAGCGCTGTTCGTGTCCAGAGCAGAGAACTGAGAGAGTGCAGGAAGCGAGGATGAAACCACAGAAGATAGGCGAGATGGAGAGAGTGAGCGTAGGTTCCGTCGAAAGGTGACCTGCGTTGGAGTGTGAGGCACTTCAGGAGTAAGTGCTAGGTTAGCAGTAATGAGGAAGTGGTCTGAGGTGTGCAGTGGAGCAACTGAAGAGTTGTCCACAGAGCAACAGCGCGTGTAGATGAGGTCCAGTTGGTTGCCTGATTTGTGAGTCGCTGTAGTAGGTACTAGCTTGAGATCAAATGAGGTGAGCAGAGTTTTGAAGTCAGCAGCCTGGGGTTTATCTAGGTGGATGTTGAAGTCACCAAGCAGTACCAAAGGAGTGCCATCTTCAGGAAAGTTTGAAATTAGTGGAGAGGGCTGCAGGGGTGGCAGTATCTTCAGGTTTGATCCAAGTCTCTGTCAGTGCCATGAGGTTGAGACCGGAATGAGTAGCAAGAGAAGAAATAAAGTCTGCTTTGTTAACTGCAGACTGGCAGTTCCAGAGAACAACTGGAATAGGGAGCGTAGTAGTAGAGGTCAGAGGGACAGGCCGTAGGTTTGTCAGACAGGCCTTCCTGCGACGTACATAGTGTGCTCTCCGAGTGTTAGTAGTGATAGTAGAGATCTGAAAGCACATAGTGACTACAAGTGTAAGAGATATTTGAGAACAAGGTATACAAAAAGTAAAGAAAGAGGAGAAAAGCAATACTCAAGTGCCCTGTTGGTGTCCTTGCTCGGTGGAGTCGCGCAGGTAGAGTCGGTTGTCTTTACACTCGTCGGTCTTCAGACGAGGAGGGCTCACACGAGGGCTGCCGCGACTGCTGCCGCGACTGCTGCCGCGGTGAAACTTAGCGCTTTTGTATTTGCCTGATTACCTGTGATTGAAGTCAGCTGGCCACGCCTCACTATTTAGCAGATCGAAACCAGGCAGTCCCGCGATATGGCAAACGCAAAACCAAGCACCACTTTCAGCACGTATTAACCAGGGTAAGACACACACACAATTTAAACCAAAACTTTCCTAGCAATGACGATCACACACTAGTCTGATGAGAAAACAAGGCAAAACACTCACAAGCTGCTGTCCTTCTCTGTAGCTCGACTGTTTCTTCTGACAAGTGCTTTCTAAACAGCTAATTAAGTACTTTCACTGGCTTTGGCCACGCCTCACTATTTAGCAGATCGAAACCAGGCAGTCCCGCGATAGGCAAACGTAAAACCAAGCGCCACTTTCAGCACATATTAACCAGGGTAAGACACACACACAATTTAAACCAAAACTTTTCTAGCAATGACGATCACACACTAGTCTGATGAGAAAACAAGGCAAAACACTCACAAGCTGCTGTCCGAGGTTGTCTTAAATACCATGTATTTTAGGAATGAACATCTATTTCAAGTTTAGATGCCACAGGAAGAAGTTGCATCAGAGTTGCTGTTTTTGGAAATCGGGGAAATTAGTATTTGAAAACTGCGTGTTGCCTCCTTGTGAGATCAAAAAGAATTTGGGAATCAAAAGTCACCTGAGGCACCAGTGTCTGTTTTGATAAAGACTGCCCCATCTTCGCCTTTCTCCTTCAAACAGTAATTACAAACACGCTTCTGCTGGATTCGCCTGAATCTGAGAACGGTAGACGTAACTTCTTGCCTGTTTAATGTGATAAGATTATTTAATCAGCCTAATTCACATTAGGTAATTAATCATGCATTAGTATTCACCCAGAAGTATTTTCCTTTTGCATGAACTGTCCACCGAGCTGGAAATCTACCATAAATAAAGTATTTAAATTATTCATTATGCAAAACATAAACAATTATTTATAGATCTCAAACTCTGTATCTTCACTCGTTCCTTCCAAAGTGAATTATTATACAAAGAGATAAGGGACTATCAGAGCACATAGCCCCCCCAAAAAATTGGCAAAAATCAAATATGAAATATAAAAAATTCTGAATTAAAAACTTAGCTCCACCTAAGGCTAATGTTCAGGGTCTGTTCCCCCAGAGCCAAGCTGCAGTCAGCCTCCCTCCTGATGGTTGGCGGCTTCTGTACAACATGTTCCCAATGAGCCTTACGAATTCACTCTGCAGAGAGACTCATATCATATCGCCATTGAGAAACAGCTGTGGAGGGACTTTTTTTCCCCAGAATGCTTATAACTTACAATGACCACAAAAAATATTCTGGACTAAAAAAGTATGAAGGTCTTAGCATTAAAAGAATAAACATCAAAGTAAGTGCTATTTGCAAAAAAGCAAGCTTTAGCCAGAACTAACTTTTGTCAAACTCATAATTTTTGCATTTACTTTTAATCATCTGGTGTCAAGGTGATTTTTAGTGGATGTATAAAGTCAGTTCACCTCGAATATCAAATATGTCGAATATCGAATATGTCTTAATTTTGAACAGTATAACAATTGTTTTTTTCTTTTTTTCACTTAAAAAAGTATTAAGAAGATCTGTAAAGTTGCAAAGACTAAAGTCTTTCAGGGAGGAAAAACACAACAAAGACAGTCCAAGGGCATGACAACCCCTTTGTGTCGGTATTTTGTTGATCCACATTTTGCTTTAATTACAACCAATAGTGTACTGGGATTTGTATCTACTAACTTTGCACATCTTGACTTTACAATATCTGCCCACTCTTCTTTGCAGAACTGCTCAAGTTCAGTTCAATTTAATGGTGAGCATCTGTGGACTACAAGTCATTCAACAGAAATTCAGTTAAATTTTCATAACTTAATCCCAGAGATCTTTTGCCAGTGTTGACTGTTTGCTTCAGTTGCACTACCAAGAACTGAAATGGTCCTGGAAAGCTCTTTTCATGCTGAGCGGATCAAAATGACCACAGCTGATCACAGTTGAAAGTCTAATGGCTTTGTATGCCCTGTGAAAGTGATCAGCTACACCAGAATGAGTTGACCAGCTATTTTTAATAGGGATTGATTCTTTTTCCAACTTTCTTTTTTCCTGACATGTTGGTGTTAAATATTTCACTTGGATGTTATAAGTTGCACTGAGTAAATACAGCTGGATAAAACAAAAGTGTGTCTGTTTTCATTTCAGACTGCAAATAAAAAAAAATGTATTTCTTTTAAACTGGGTGCTTCTTTTCTATACTCACTGTAAGTATTAGTACAAGGCTGTTAAAATTAAATTTCACGTTAGTACTCCATCCGAGTGGAGAGCACAAGCTGCGGTGTTTGTTGAGGAGGGTTAAGGGGAGAGACACATTTAGCCTCATTAGCTGGACCCTGTGACTCTGCCTCGCCATCAAGTTAATGTATGTAGCCCTTCAGGATTGGGAAGGGAAAATGGATTTGCAATGCATTAGTTGATGAAATGAATAAAATACATTACGAGCCACAATGTGATGTTAATGCCACTCATTCAGTGTGAGGGGGGGGGTGTACGCTGTCAGAGCAGACGGTGGTCAAGAGACTGTCCTTCACTTGACACTCCCACTGAAGACACTCTTCTTTACTGATTCACTATACACTCCAAAGAACCGCAGAATTAAAAATACATATTGGAAATACCATGGTAATTGAACCATGGTATTTATACACTTATACTTACTAATGTTATATTACAATATTTAATTTAAATTGTAATTGGTATATTCATGCAAATTATAATTTGATTATTAAAATGAGTAAGCCAAATAAAATGTTAAAAGACCTTAATATATACTACCTTTCACAAGTTTAAAGGCTGCATTAAATTGATAAAAAGTGACAGTAAAGACAGTTTACAATGGATTTCTATTTCATATTTAAAAAATGTATTAAAAAATTTCTTTTGAACTTTTTACTCAAAGAATCCTTGAAGAAAAAAAAGTATATATATACTGTATATATCATGGTTTCCACAAAAATTAAGCAGCACAAATGCACTGTACTCTGAAACAATTTTCAGAAATTTCTAGTTAATGTAACATATTGAATTAAAGATGAAATTCTGAAATACAAAGATAATTTGTACTTTACAAGCTGCTGATGAGGTTAACAAAATAATAGAAGCTACTTCACTTTGAAAATGACCTTTTGGAAAAACGTAAGGCATTAGTCACTTGCACTATAACTGGTAATGCCCCGTGACTCTTTGTCTCTGTGATGCTGGTCACAGTTACTGTGCTAACTGTAATATCATGTTGCATGGCAGTCTGTAAGTGTTTTGTCATCAAAATGTAATATCTTCAGGGTCCTCCAAGAGTCTTTCTACCATTAAAAATCCCTGTTCTTCATTTAAAAATTTTCATACATTTAATACCAGTGTTGGACAGCGCCATTGTAAGCAGTTTTTCCATTAGCTTTCAAATATTTTTGAAGTTAGGACAGATGTGGGGTTGTCCTAAAGTTGACAAGTTAGGAGGTTTCTGTAATACCCCTTCCTATCTGTAGTTAAGATAGGATAACACATGAAACGCTGTCCTGTAATAGCTTTTGTCCTAAATGTGGTCCTAACTGAAATTACCATGGTTACCAAACAGATGAGATAAGATTGTAAAGTTATCTTTCTGTTATAAGCGTATGCGTCAGTATAGATGTCCAAAAACATTTATTTTGGTCTCTCTCTCTAGCCCCTCTCCAGTTTTTGCCTGGCTTGTTTACAAGCCAACATGCAATTTCCCAGTATAGAGATGTTAACCTTTTAAGTTCAGAAAATGAAACTGCATTTTACACATAATTTACTACTATTATGCAAATATTCCACTTTATTCAGCTGCTATATATTTCTTGACCACTATAAACAGCAATACATGAGACTACCACGAGTACACTCTTAACGTAATTTGCAATGGTAGATTTTGTATTTGAGATGAAAAAAAATAAAATAAATAAAAAACAATACAAAACAATAACTACAAAATTGTACGTTGTTCTCCCCCACCGGTAAGAGCACAGATGAAGATGCTGACATGCATCAGGTAATTGGCTGACGGTCTGAGAAAATGAAGGTTAGCTGAAGACACCCGTGACTGCACACGGTGAAAGTGCCTGCCGACCTTCACACACACAAACACCATCACAACTCCAGCAAACAAGCACAAGCCATCTCAGAGAATGACAGATTCTCAAAAACACGAGGCGTCGACAGGCAAATGCAGTAAACTCACATGATTAATAGCGTACACACAGTATCAGATTATTAACTTAGTAACTTAATCAGCTATAGAGCCAAAACAGACCACCTACTTTTATTAACACACTGAAAGTCAAAATGAAAACCAAGTGTGTTTTCTAGAAGGAAAATGTTGGTCAATCTTTGTAATGCTAGTCGTATTATTATTATTTTTTTATTTTTTTTTTACAATTTCCCTTTTTTAATTGAAATTGAATTGAAATGGTAAGCGCAGCTACAGGTTTTTCAAGCAGCTCACTTACATGAGCTACTGGAATACTTGATTCTGACTGGTCAAGTGTCATCCTGTGGTCAAATTGTGTTGTATAAGGAGTAAATGCCACTAAACTATACATCTGACCCAATCTGTTTAATTTTTATTATTATTATTATTATTATTATTTCAAAGTTGTGCTCGTTTCATGTCTCGCACAACAGAGTTTGGTCCAATTTGCTGCTTATTCTGACATATTTCGTTTTTGGTCACACATTGGGTGGGTTTTTCGGCAATCGATTATACAATTATAGATTGTTACTAGAGTGGCACGATATTGGAAAAACGGGATATATGGTTTTCTGCTATTTAAACTTGCAAAATTTGGGTGTAACAAGATTTTACAAGAAGCAGATCTTTCCACTTGAGCTGGCCACATTGCACTGTTTTGACAAATTCAGTATGACTAAAAGATTTTAATAATTGAAAGGATTTTATTGTGATTATTCATTTAAATTGCAGTATAAATATTATTTTTATATCATTCAGCTCATGCTTTGCAAAAACTGTTCATGAAGTCAGAAAACACTGGAAAATTTCTAGAAAAATAAGGAAAATGGTAAATTGTGTGTGTGTGTGTGTGTGTGTGTGTGTGTGTGTGTGTGTGTGTGTGTGTGTGTGTGCGTGCGTGCGTGCGTGTGTGTGTGTGTGTATTTATTAATTTGAAAGTACTGTCTGTTACATTTAGAAATCATAATATCTTCTCATTTTACCACTAATAAACATTTTATTTATTTTATTTATTTAGGAAGTTAAAATATAGTCAGCCAATCATGACAAAAGTGACCCCTTCAGGCTGATGCAAGTCCCCTCCCTTGCATCACCCTGTCTGGGTTCATTTTGCAATAATGATAGAACACTATCCCTTATAGAAAGCTTCCTCTTTCCCTTTCTTCTCTGCATGCTCTGCCCCTTTAAACCTAACTTCAGCAGCATCATTTATTTTATATTGCAAACCCTCTGAAAATGTGCAGAACCCGAATCTGTGTCTGTCAGCACGGGCACCCTCAGCGTCAGATAGCCTTTCGTCACTGTTGTTACTCTGTGGTTGTGTGAAAAGAGAATTTTGCTTATGAAAATAGGAGTTAATAGTTATATGGATCACTTAAATTAGATACATTCATCATTTTGTCATCTTGTGTGTCCCTTTCTCCCTTTAACGTAAATTAATAGTTAAGACAAAATTCAAATTCTGTAATTATTTACATAGCCTCACATCGTTACAAACAAGAAATATGAAACACAAACAGAGATTAAAAAAAAAAAACTTAAATGTATACTTTAAGCTCTGTGTAAGAAAGAGACAACACATTTAAGTCATTATTCACTGGAAAAAAAATTTAATCTAATTTTAATGTATTCAATGATACAGATAAGCAAATAATAATTATTTTATGCCTGCTAAATTTAAAATGATTCAAATTCGATACTATTTTGTCAAAACGAATGAAAAATAACTTCAGTGAAAAATTATTTAACTTTAAACCAATCAATCGCATAAAATATAGGGAGTACAATGCTATAATATACTATACAAAACTACTAATTATCATGCATTTATGTTCATAAGACATTCGTTTTGTGATTTGCTAAAGATTAACCGTTTTCCGTGTTTTTGTTAAAGATTATATATATATAGCAATGATGCTGAAAAATCATTTTTGCATCACAGGAATAAATTACATTTAAACATGCATTAAAACTTTTTTTTAAATGGGACTAATGTCACAATACTAGTGCTTTTCAAATAAATGTAGGCTTGGTGACCATAAAATACTAAACTGGACTGGTTATTGCTTCACAGGAGTTAACATTTTGAATATGAAGTAGCACAAACAAGTTTTGAAAGTTTTCAAGCAAATGTACAGTATAGAGTTAACATTCTGCCAAAGCTCTTCCTTTGTGTATGTTCCACAGCAACAATTTACATTTTTGGGTGAACTATTTTTTTAAAACAAGTTGGATTGTACTAGTCACATCACAACTGCTGCTGCATCTAGTAAATGCAAAACAGTGACTCATTCCAATTTCACAGTGAAGTGCCACCGCAGACAAGTGAAAGGACATTCTCTTATCATTCTCATTCCCTTGAGGATGATGCAAAAACACACGCAAAAAAACAAAGAGTTTCATTTATCCAGGAAAGCAATAGGGCCAAGAACAGTCACACTCGTGGGTTGGATGCTATTGTTGGTGTTAACATCTTAAAAAACCAAAGACTAAGTCACCTCTCATATTTCATTTCTTTGGTTTCGCACCGCTCATAATAAAAAAGTCAAACACAAATCCGCAGGAAACTCATAAGGAAAACTTGCCTGCTTTGATCCATTTTAGGAAAGAAGATGTCACCTTAGAACCTTCACCCCTAAGCATTTATCAAAACTTTATCGAAATGTCAAATGGGCTTCAGAGATTTGAGAAAAACAAATATAGCCCTTACAGAAAGCAGATTATTTTTCCCGATGCTGTATTTAAGTCACGTTCTGAAACAAAACAGCATCGGTGGCCTAGTTATATTGCTTTGCATTCAGCCCTCAGCTCAAATTCAATGGTTTCAGGTCTCTGCGGGATAATGTCTCTCTGTTAGCTTTAAATGGAGAAGAAAATAAATAAATAAATACATGCCATAAGTCCCACAAAAAAAAGTAGGAAGTCTGGTAAGGTTGTGCCTTTTTAAAACCATCTCTTGCTTCGCTGTCATTAGGGTGGCTGTCTTTTAAACTTGTAAAATACATCCTGGCTTCTTAAAAATGATATGCCCCTCATGACAGCTTTGAGAATAAAACACATAATTCTGTATTTTTTTCCTTTCTTATGAAATTAGGCAAACTTTCCCCTGTCATGGGTCCAGCCAGCAAGGGCACACCGTGTTCAGAATCAATACATCTTTTTTGTACTCATTGTCTTAAAGTGCTGGATCGGTGACAGATGTTATCCTTGGATGCCAAGCTCAGAGGTCTCTCATGCAAGCGATACAATCAGAAAAGCTGCCAGAAGCCCTTTCCACCCCGTTCTAAACAGAGCAAAGGCTGCTGGAAAGGAAGTCTGCCGATAACAACCGAGCCACTGCAACATCCTTCATTTTCAAAAGCAGCCGCTCAGAGGACTCTGCCATTAGCAGCTGACAGGATAAATGTCCTGTAAAAGCTGTGGCGCATTCGCTTTGTGTCTCGCCGTAGTGAAAATAAAAAGACAAAAGAAAGATTGAGGGGTTTTACACCTATATTTAAGCCATATCAGAGGCATCATGAGCTGCACATTGGCATGGGGACATGCTTTAGGCCCACTAGATCAGATGAAGGGCAGATATCTCAATTGACACTGAAATGCAGCATATGACATCAATAATGCCGTAAAGCTCAGTGGGTAGAATTTATATTTTCAGTCTTGTTTATATGCTTCAATTTGACAGATCTGGGCTAACACATCACAGGTTTAAAAAAAAATGTAATAATGTATGTATTTAAATCTAAATGTTTGCTATAATAGTATTCAGACACGTGCTAATACTCTACACACCAATAAACTGTAAACATTATTACAATGTGCCACTGTGTCCATTCATCTCAAGATTGTCTGCATGGAATGCTGACACTAGTTAAACTATTAAACTATCTGAAGAGTTGCCGGTCATGGAAGTGCCATGATACATTGACAGTGTCATATGGTAATAATAATATCTATATTTAATATCAGATATGGTGGTATTGGTGGGATTGGTGTAATTAGCCTACTTAGGATCATTTGTAGGGGTGCACGATAAACATCAGCCGATAATTAATGCGCATCTCGTCAGTAAAGCAGGCGCAGTGATATTACGCAGTGCCTGAAAATAGTCCCCAGATAGTTTGTGTTAGTTGCAGCAGAGTTACTGGGGACTACTGTGTAATACCACTGCGCCTGCTGCACTCACAGTACATCAGCAACGTTCCTTGATTATTACGCCGGAATGAGTGTAGTTCGTTGCCATATCGGCCTAGAAAATCGCAACTTTTCATTTTCCATCGTTCTTAGTACACGATGTAACTACAGAAGAGTCAAGTTTTAAACAGGAAAAATATAGAAACTCTTTAGTCATTTTTGAGCGAGATGCTAATGGTCTAATCAGATTCAATGATCTATGCTAAGCTAAACTAAAAATGCTATCGCCAGACCCGGAGATCGGCTGAATGGATTCGAAAATGGTAAAACTCAACTGTTTAACTCTAGGGGAGTTGGAAAATGAGCCTATTTTCAAAAAAAAAAAAGTGGAGTGTTCCTTTAAAGCTTTTGACAAAAGCATGTAACACATAACCTGAACAAAGTCACTCAGTTATTGCTCTAGGCGAGGATGAAAGCATGCAGGGGTTTTAGGTCAGAGCGGGAGAGAGAAAAGTTTCCTAAAGTACAAAGTGCACTACTAAGTGGCCTCACAGAAGGAAAGTTGGAAGTGGAATATGTTCAATTAAAATGTCTTCCATCACATTTCTTTAGGTGTTATTTCAAGATTCAGGGCAGAATCTCGAGATACGTTGCCATTTCCTGTCTCTGTTCCTCAGTGCGGCATGATAGAAAACAAATAGGCTCGGAGAGCAGAAAGGAGGGAAGGAGAGCTACTTTGTTTGTGCATATGTGTGAAGAACGCATCCCTTCCTCTCCCACGAAGATTGCAGAGCAACAAGATTAAAGGAGCTTCAGTCAGCACTCATGAATGCAAGAGTCTTCCTCCAGAAACGAGAGGAGAGAGATTGCAAAGGGCGGATGGAGAGAAGTGTGAAAGAGAAGTGCAGAGAGTGGAGACATTGTGGAGGAGATAGAAGAGTAATTTGGGTGAGATGGATGGAATGATGATATGTGAATAAAAGGGTGACGGACACTAAAGAGACGGAGAGGGCAAGGGAGGGGGAGAGAAATCGCAATTGTGCAGCATTTGACACCTCTGCAGAAAACACCTTGCCAGCCTGTCAATCACAGGGGCTGAGTTGATTGATTTTCTCCTGTTCTCAGTCAGGTTCTTAAGAGGGTCCTGCTTCTTTTCTTTCTTTGTCTACCTGACAGCTCTTCTTCCCCGTCTCTTTACCTCTCAGACTCTGGCCTGATCCAAAATATCACCTTCTCCATTGGCACGTATCAAACAGAGACACACATTGGATACTTAAAGGGGAAAAAAACATGATCAACTTAAAAAAAAAATTTTTTGTTATCCTTATTTGGTCACCTTCAGTTCCTCGTTTTGTTAATTGATTAATCCCCACCTGTTTCCTTTACTCTCATTACTTTCCTTGTGTTTAAAAACTAAACTGTTCAGTTTCTTCTTGTCCGCTATTAATGTGATGTTCGTTTATTTGGATTTGTGTTTGGTTGTGCCCCTGTTCTCCTGTGGATTATTAAAAGTACCATTTTCTATATCTCCTTCGTTGTGAGCTTTACTCTACATGCCTACACATATTTCAGTGATCACAGTAAATAATGATTCTGCCAATTAATATTTCATTAGCCTATCCATGGTTGTCAAGCAACATATATAGGCAGAAAACGCCTGCATATGTGTGTGTGTGTGTGTGTGTGTGTGTGTGTGTGTGTGTGTGTGTGTGTGTGTGTGTGTGTGTGTGTGTGTGTGTGGGTGAAAAAAAAATAAAATAAAAATACAAATATTGAAGGTATATGTAGTAAGACAAAAAGAATGGGGAATGAGAAACATGGTAACCTTTTCATCTTTAGCATAAAGGTTAATAAGCAGCATACAAAACCAAACACTTTCCTTCGGCCTCATTTACAGAAATGACAGGATCTCTGCAGGTGTGTGAAACTCTCTCTCTCTCTCTCTCTCTCTCTCTCTCTCTCTCTCTCTCTCTCACACACACACACACATTCTTTTTTCTGAATAACCATGGAAACAGGAATTACTTTTCAAATTATAAAAAAAATCATTCAATTATATAAAAAATAATAATAGTGATGATGACAACGAAGATGTAAAATGATTAACTTGGCACTTTTCCTAAAGGTTACTAGTACAAAAAAAAAAAAATCCTTTTGTCACCAGATTGTCACCTCAAATACCATTTTAAAGCAAAATAATCAACATTTCACTAATTTATAATGAAAAATTTTGTTGTAAAGAAAGAAAGGAAACTAATGGTCTCCAACCAGGGGTATCACTAGACTATTTTTACTAGGGAACAAGCCCCACTAAAATATCACTGTGTCCAGTAAAATAGAACAGATAAATCCTAGTGTCAGTGGGATTTACATACTAACCTGATGATTAGGTTAGTATTACAATACAATACAATAGTATTACTAATCATGTTAGTAATTACAAAATAATTTTCTCTGATAATATTTCACCAATCAAGTCATGAGTGTTTTGAATGAGAACAGCTGAGAATTAGTGATTCCAGATTTTTGATTGTTTTGATCCAATTGGTCAAATGGGTGTGCAAAACGGTCTGAAATTGTTCACGATTCATTCGAACAGTTTACTCACGCTTGGAATCTTATTTAGCTGCTTCTCATGCCAAAATAGTTTCGGGATTTTTTATAAGGTAACAATCAAAAAGAGTGCTGGACGGGATTGGTATTTAATCCATTGAAGAAAAGATAACTTGCAAATGCCTTCTATCGTTTGTCAAAGATGAAACAGCGTGTGCAGTTTGTGGATGACTCTGTGCTGTCTATTAATTTCTGTCATGACAACTCTCTGAGTTTAGCATGATAATGTACATGACAATGTTAATGTTTTTGGTCTTGGTGGAATAGAAGTGCTGCAGCAGAAGAGCAAGCGACAGCAGCAGATCTATACAGGTGGAGCTGGGGAAGGTGGATGCTTTCTGAAGTGTGCTGCGACTGCTACAGCAAGCACTAGCCAAGTGTCCGAATGTTAAGCAGCAAGCTCATTGGCTGCTGATGTGAAAAGAAACCAATCAGCTGCGTGATGCGATGTGAGTAATAATGTGATTACTGTATATCAGAGTGAGTTGGAAGCCTGCGCCATCTAGAGCTTCATGACATAAGTTTGTATTTATATCTAAAACAGTATTTTAAAAGAGAATCTAAACATTTTTAATGGGAAGCATGTGCCCCATTACTGATGAAAGCCTAGAAACACCACTTGTCTCCAACTTTTATACCCCACTGTATGCTATGCTAATGAAAAATTTGCTACACAAACTGACATAGACCAAGAAAGAGACTGAAGATAAGTGTCTCAGGCTCTCCACACACACAGATATGTGTTCACATTATAAATTAAGATACTTTGTGTAATATTTCATTTTCCGCCTCAGTCCACTTTCTGAGGGATTTAAGCAGCTGTTCAGGGCCGGAGGGGATTTTTCATGTGATATAAGTAGGAATCAATGAACGAGGGACTTGAGGACTGTATATTTACTTAACTAGATGAGGAACATCTCATCCTCCGCACTATTGGATACCATGTGGGTGAGCGAGAGAAACAGCCAGTTAATTAAGGAAAGAAGGTGGGGGGGGGGGGGGTAAATGATATAAACACAAAGAGGAGAGCATGTTTTGTGATTCTCTCTTTATCTTTCTCTCAGACTGATGCAATTTCATCCCTCCCATTCTCCCATCATTCAGGTCCAGCCCTTTTAAAACCCCTCAACTGTCAATCATCTTGTCCAATCATTCAGTCGCCATAGCGAGGGCAGGAATCAATCACCCGGGCGTCCTCTCGGCCTGGATCTCAATCATGCAGTCTATGAGCCTGGCATTTACCAACAGATATTACATACACATATAAAATATATAACACAGATTAGATATGTGATTACAGAGTCGGTCCCACCTCGCCGGGAACAGAACAGCGAGATCTAATCCAAGGGCCGGGCTAAACACGGCCTGTTGAGTTTGGAGGAGGGGACAGCTGAAGTAGGGAAATGAAAAAGAACCTGCTCTCATTTCCTGTGTGCTACGGCGCCCCTCGTATCACCGTTAGGGACTATATACAAGATTATATATGCAGGTGATACATATCGCTAAACTGGATGCAATTTATCTACCCTTTTTTTCATGAGGTCTGTAACAGACAGTATGCTGTTTAATAATTGAGACATGGATAATTGGGATGTGTAACCTTTAAACTGCAAGAAGAAAATGAAAGAAAAATAATATAGAACGGTATATAAGATGTTTATATTTTTCTTTTTTATAGTGACTAAGAATGTGTGTTTAAATATATGCTATGTTTTGCAAGAAAATCATCCACTTAATATAATCAATTATTTGCAATACTGATTTCAATGTTATGAACAGATGTCAATGGGAATCTATGTTTTTTGTGTGATTTATGTAGTTACAGCATCTACCTAGATCATGATAATTCACCAGATCTTAACCCCTTGGTTTGTGTTTATGAATTACACATAAAACAACCTGCTGATCTTCTCTGGAAAATTTTCTGGAGTTTGTATGTTCCACGTATCTAACTTGCTTTATCGTTTCAAATTATGCACCACGATGCACCATGATGTATGAATAAGCAATTTTAGATGTATTTCTTTATCGAGAACTGAAAGCTTTTTAGCACTAGTTCAACAAAATGAAGAGCAAAGGATGAGCATAAATGTAATTGATGCTTTAACTAGGTATTTTATCATTCTAGTGCTGCTACAGAGCATTTTCTACTAAGCTTTGTCGCTTTTCTTCATGAACAGTACACAAAATAACAAAGAAAATCCACTGGTAATTATAAAGTCATTCCATGATGTAAAATAAAATGGCTTTATCTAGGTCACTGATATGAGTCAGTCTTCATTTTATATTTGCATTATTTGTCATAAATTACTACTCACGTTTTCAAATGTAAAACCTGCAAAAAATAAAAAATGCTAAGACACTTCATACGCTACAAACCCTTAAACCCATATTTCATTGGTCTTCATAAAAGTTGCATTTGGTCGAAACAGGTCAATAAACCATAAAGCACTTTGTGTTTTCTTCAGGATGGAGATGCAAGTAAATGCCACAGAGAATTTGATCTTTTACAGGATATATTATGATGTGCTTTTGCATGGATCTTCAAGATTACATACTGATTTTATCCCAAACTCAAAAGTATCTAAACTTCACGGTTTCCCGAAAATCATCCCTTCACTTTGAGACTGTGAGGAATCGGCGAGAACAATGGAAAGAGTGAGTTTCGAAAGTGCGCCACATGCTGCATGAAGCATTCCTCCAGCTCACGAGGACTGATCCGGCACCAAATCCCAGCTCACAGAAGTGCTGAGCCCCCATGTCGCTCTCTTGCCAACTGTGGAGGGCAGCCGCATGAAGGCGGCCAGGCCAACGTCGCCTAACTGGGCCTTGGTAAGGTGACTGCCAACCCTGAGGGGGATGAGAGAGAATTTACATAAACTGCTTTAGAGATCATCAGCCCATCCACTCCTCTATCTCTCGTCTCTCTTTCGTTCACACACTCTCTCCCCTGCAGCATGATGCTTTATTATCAAAGGCTTTTATTGCACCGTGATTTCTCCTGTTGTAAATCAATGCAACCTGAGTGCTGGACACAGGCATGGTATGGTGGAATACAATCGAATTAACACACAGACAGTGTTAACTCCTGTTTTTCTCCACTGTAAAACTTGATGAAAGAAAACCAGCATAAATCTCAGCACCGCCGTTCCATTAATCTATACTCTCCCACAGGAATCCAAGGGCTTTGGCACCAGCCATTACTGCAATAATGCAGTGAGAAGATGAAAAAAAAAAACTGAATACTCAAAGGCTGCACTGTTAATTTAGTCATTGTTCTTCCGAGACCCTCAATATCTCCTTTCAGGAGTGCACTCAACCTTGAGCCAGGCGAGTTTTGTCTTCCCTGACGTTCCTGGCAGATTATTTATTCATGGTGGCAGATTGGCAAAGGCGTGAAAGTCAAGACAGTACACAATCCCTGTGTGCTGATACTTTTCTTACTTCTCAAGATGCTTATGTAGCACAAGGCACATTGCTCTTGTCCGCACTATTAGAGTGCTGCAGAGATGATGTATTTTTGTAGGCCAACCCGGAAGTTCACCCGGCTTCAGCATCACCCTGGTTTCTCCAAGAAAACGCCAACAGAATTTTCCCATTGGCTTTTGGAATAGTGCAGAAAATAAGCACTCTTACTAACATTACATTTCCACAAATGAGTAACTTTTATGAATTCTGAACCCTAAATACAGTCAGAGAAGTATTAAAAAAAAACATAGTTACAGGTTACACCATGGTAAGCACAAATTTACCATGGTTTTGCTAAATTAACCATAGTTTAGGTATAGGTATTTTGTAGTAAAACTGGTTATACAAATGATAGTCAATATACCAAAAACCATGGTTACAACACCGTTACTATAGTAAAACGTACTCGGTTACTAAACGTAACCTCGGTTCTCTCTAGAAGAGCGAACGAGTACTGCGTCTTAGCTAAGACGCTACGGGAAAAGTCTCTTTTCACGAAATACTGAAGCAAAAAATTATCCTTAATTTTGTATTTTTGTAAAGCGCATTTGCAGCAGTACACAGCCATAGGCGAGACGGCTCGTTCGCTCATTGGCTTGTTCTGCGGCAACTGCACAGCCTATCGAGCGCGGGCTGATGCAACATCAGACCAATAAGGGCGCTTCGCGCCCTTCTTGCCACTTCCCGCCGAAACGGGTGTGGCCCAACCTATAAAAGGAGCTCGAAAAGGCTGACTCACCTGATTTATTTCATCGCCGAAGCGAACCAGAGTGAATCGTGCGCACGGCAGAGAACGCAGTACTCGTTCGCTCTTCTAGAGAGAACCGAGGTTACGTTTAGTAACCGAGTACGTTCTCTTACGAGAGCTCTCTCGTACTGCGTCTTAGCTAAGACGCTACGGGAACCCAGTGTAAAACGCCGTGCGCGCAGGGATCACACACCAATAAACCTGAAGCAACGCCCAGGATTTACAGTGCACAGTCACCTGAGGGACTCACAGAGAGTCCAGGACAGAAAAGGGAAAAAGCCCTCCGTCCCATATCTAGCAGCATCCGTAGATGCGGCAATATGACGTCACACAGCCGAGGCAAGGCCTGACTAATGTGGCAATGCGGGTCTTACGCAATACTGCCCATATAACAGTCGGCAGCGCATAGCGCTCGTGAACTCAGAATTCCCCTCAGGGCCCTGATTCGCCTATACCGACAGCAGCCTGGCTTGCAAGGCGGGAACCTCCAGGTTATAGAACCTGATAAATGTAGACGGCGAGGCCCAACCTGCCGCCATACATATATCCTGCAAGGAGATCCCAGTAGACCACGCCCACGACGAGGCGATGCCTCTTGTGGAGTGTGCTCTGACGCCCAACGGGCACTGAAGGCCCCTGGAAGCGTAAGCTAACGCTATGGCGTCAACTATCCATCTGGATAGAGTCTGTCTCGAAACAGCCATTCCCTTGCAACGCCCACCGAACGAGACAAATAGCTGCTCCGTCTGCCGAAAGGCAGCAGAGCGAGACACATAAGCTCTTAAAACCCTGACAGGGCAAAGAAGACTCGAGTCTCCATCCTCCCCTGACACCGGCAGGGCAGACAGGGCAATAACCTGAGCCCGAAACGGTGTGTTGAGGGATTTCGGCACATAACCGTGCCTAGGTTTGAGTATGACTCTTGAGTCATTGGGCCCAAACTCCAAGCACGACTGGCTCACCGAGAGCGCGTGCAAATCACCCACACACTTCACAGAAGCGAGAGCCAACAAGAATACTGTCTTGAACGACAGATGCTGAAGGCTAATCGATTGGATAGGCTTGAAAGGGGGACCTTTCAAGGCCTCCAAAACCGCCGCGAGGTCCCACATAGGGACTGACGGAGGTCTGGGAGGATTCAGCCTCCTAGCTCCTCTGAGGAACCGGATGACTAAATCATTCCTTCCTATTGACTGACCGGACGCCGTTTCAGAAAACGCCGCGATGGCAGCCACATAAACTTTGAGCGTGGATGGGGCTCTGCCCTTATCCAACAGCTCCTGAAGGAAGGAGAGGACCTCCGTCACCTCACAACTAAGGGGTGAATAACCTCGAGCTGTGCACCAGCTGGAGAACACCGACCACTTCGAGGCATACAGACGTCGTGTCGACGGAGCTCTAGCCTGAGTGATGGTATTTAGCACTCTCACTGCGAGATCAGCGGGTAACCATTGAGTGCCCATACATAGAGGGACCACAACTCCGGTTGAGGGTGCCAAATCGAGCCCCTGGCCTGCGAGAGGAGGTCTCTCCTCAATGGTACCGGCCACGGGGCGACATCTGCTAACTGCATCAAATCTGGGAACCATGGTTGGTTCTTCCAAAGAGGTGCTACAAGCAGTATTGAACATCTCGTTTCTCTCATCCGTTCTATCACCTGCGGAAGGAGGGAGACGGGAGGGAACGCATAAAGCGGGCAGCACGGCCATCTCCGTGACAGCGCGCTTTCGTTCTTGGAAAAGAACGCGGGGCAGTGAGCGTCTTCGTGGGACGCAAAGAGGTCCACCTCCGCCATGCCAAATCTCTGCCACAACAGCCGGACTGTTTGCGGGTGTAGAGACCATTCGCCCGTAGGAACATTGCCTCTGGACAGCCTGTCTGGACCCAGATTCTGCAGTCCAGGCACATGCACTGCTCTCAGCGAGCACACGTTGCGCTGAGCCCAAATCAGGAGGCGTTCCGTCAGCCTGCACAGGTTTCGGGACCCGAGACCGACCTGGCGATTTATGTAGGACACCACGGACATGTTGTCCGAACGGACTATGACGTGGTGATCCTCGATATGGGGACAAAAGCGCGTCAGCGCGTTCTCCACTGCCAGCATTTCCAGGCAGTTGATATGATGGAGCTTTTCCCATTCTGACCATAGGCCAAAGGACGGTCTGCCTTCGAGCAGCGCTCCCCATCCCGAAGTGGAGGCGTCCGTCGACACCATTTTCACACTCGGGGAAGTCCCCAGGCTTACACTTGATCGGTACCAGCCGTTCGCTGTCCAAGGTGCTAGAGCCGCAACACAGCTCTGATCGACCTTGAAATGCAGCCGGCCAGACGCCCACGCTCTGCACGGCACCCGAGCCTTCAGCCAGAACTGCAGGGGGCGCATGCGGAGCAGGCCCAGCCGCAGAACCGGAGATGCTGAGGCCATGAAACCCAGCATCTTTTGACAGTGTTTGAGCGACACAGTCGCGCCACAGCGGAAAGAACTCGCTGCACGCTGAATGCCCATCGCGCGCTGTGGTGACAGCCGCGCCGTCATGGAACACGAGTTCAGAACTATACCCAGAAACAGGATCGTCTGACTGGGGTTCAGCGAACTCTTCACCCAATTGACACTGAGGCCGAGCTTCTCGAGGTGATCGAGTAAAACGGCTCTGTGGTCCATGAGCTCCGCTCATGATCGGGCCAGAACCAGCCAGTCGTCCAAATAATTCAGCACTCGTGTGCCTCTGAGTCTAAGAGGAGCGAGCGCTGCAGCCATGCACCTCGTAAACGTACGAGGAGCTACGGACAAGCCGAATGGCAGGACTGCAAACTGGTATGCCTGGCCCTCGAAGGCGAATCTCAAATATCGCCTGTGGTTTGACGCTATCTGTATTTGAAAATACGCGTCCTTCAGATCTATTGACATGAACCAGTCCCCTCTGCGAATCTGCGCGAGGAGCTTCCTGGTCGTGAGCATTTTGAAACTGCGTTTCATCAATGCCTGTTCAGCTGTCTTAGATCCAGTATGGGCCGGAGACCCCCGTCTCTCTTGGGCACCAGAAAGTATCTGCTGTACAGCCCCCCCTCGCTTTGAGACACAGGCTCTACAGCCCCTTTGCTCAACAGTTTTGATATTTCGGCCCGAAGTATGTGTGCTACTTCTGTTTTGACCGTAGTTTCGACGCGCGCTGAAAAGCACGGTGGGCGTCGAGAAAACTGTAGCGTGTAGCCTCTCTTTATAATGCCTAGCACCCAATCCGAAACCCCTGGAAGCACTGACCATGCATTTGCATGAATGGCTAAGGGCTGGATGCGAAACGCGCTCTGTTGACTGGGCAACGGCGGCGCTCGAGTGTGCTGCGCATCTGAGGCGGGGAGCGCGTTGATCACAGCGGGCAGATCGCTCTTCCTCGACCCCGTTCCGGCGCTTAACCGACTGGAGGGAGGCTGAGCGGGTCCCGTGGGACTCGATATATCTGCGAGTAACCGTGGGCTGCATGTGTGCACTTTTACCACTTTAAACTCGCTGTCTGCCTGTGCAGAATGTACGTGCACGGGCCTCGTTTTTACAGAAGCCCCGCGCCGTATGTGACATAGTGTATGTGGGCACTGGGAAGTGGGCACGTTTACTATGCGGCGCGCTCGACCGATCTGTGTCGATCTTATGTGCGCTAGCCCTGTGTGCAGGGCTGTGCTTATATGTGGAGATGGGCACTGGGTAGTGGGCATCGTCACTGCATTTATAGCACCATCGGCCGTGGCCGGACGAGCACGCGCGGGTTTCGTTTTTACAGAAACCACATGACGCGTGTGACATAGTAATAGTGGGCACTGAGGGGTGGGCACGTTTACTATGCAGTGTGCGCGACCGACTTGAGTCGACATTATGGGCGCAGGCCCTGTGTGCAGGGCTGTGCTTACATGTGGAGATGGGCACTGAGGAGTGGGCATCGTCACTACATTTATAGCACCATCGGCCGTGGCCGGACGAACGTGCACGGGTTTCGTTTTTACAGAAACCACATGACGCGTGTGACATAGTGATTGTGGGCACTGAGGAGTGGGCACGTCTACTATGTAGTGCGCGTGATCGACTTGAGTCGCTTTTATAGGCGCGAGCCCTGTGTGAAGGGCTGTGCTTATATGCGGAGATGGGCACTGAGCAGTGGGCATCGTCACTTCATTTATAGCACCATCGGCCGTGGCCGGGACACCAGAAATTACACCTTTTTCGGGAAATATCTGGGTAGCCGTGATAACGGTTTTCGTGTGCAGGCAAGCGGGCAACCGTACAGGCTTGCGCATTGCAGAAAACGCTGAGACAGTCACAATTCCTGGAACTGAAACAGCGGCGCGCTTGGGTGAGAGCTCGGCCACAGCGGAACTCGTACACCTGCGCTTCGATGAAGCAGCCATCGTTAGTAGCGCCGACGCAGCGTCACACAGGAGGCTTTAGATGGCAACACCGCTTTTGCCGCCGTCCAGCAGAGGGCGGACAAAGGTGCGTCGCTATCGCCTGTTCCACCGGCGGAAGTGAGTGGTAGTTCCTGTTTTTAGCATCATCAGTGTGGAGAATGCTAGTGAGACAGACGAACGAGTTCGTGCTGAATATGGAGCGTTCCAAGCCTTCGCCACCTCTTCGTGAAGCTCAGGAAGAAATGAGGCGGGCTTTGAGAAGTACGCTCATCCGAAAGGGAAATACCATCCAGCCGGGAACGAGAGGGGGGGGCGCTGGTGCAAACCACTCGCGGCCGAGACTCATCGCGGCCAACACGATCATTCGCCCCGGCTCCTTCTCGATGTCAGCTCGTCTGCTGGGCTTCTGAGCAGAAGGCGCGAGATCCTCGGAGCTCGCCCAGCCCTCACTGCCCGAAGCTAGCAGAGAGCGCGTGTCCTCTTCCCCCGACGCGGCCCTGAGATCGACTTCCTCGGACGACGCGCCGGCAAACAGCGGGCGCTGCCCACCGGGAAGCGATGCAGGGGGGGCCGGTGAAGCAGGGCGAACCGGCGAGCTCGGTTGAGCTGAAGACGGTTCCGGAATCCGCTGGAAGCGATGCTTTTACGGCGCCTCAGCGCAGCGGAGAATGCAGGCTCAGAGAAAAAGGCCAGGCGAGTCCTCAGAGTCACCATGGCAACAGCTCGCAGTGGGGGCATCCGCCGTCAGCGAGCGAGCGCTGCATGATCTTCACCCAGGCAGGAGACACAGATGACGTACCGGTCTCCCTCGCTGAGTGGGGCTCTGACGAGCCGCAGGAAGGCATCTTAAAAAAGACGCAAGCTCTTTTACGAGTGTGTGTCGCAGGGCGAACACACACACACACATAAAGAACAGCTTGTATATAACAGGATTGAAAGGATATAGGCGCCGGATAGCGCAGCAGGAACGGCAATGGAAGGCGGCGATGCCAGCAGCTTCAGAATGGCTCGTCCTGCTGATGTGCTTTCTCAGACGGCGCTTGCTTCCTCCGTGATCCAGCGATGCGTGAGCTTCGCTGAAGAGATGAAAAATCAGGTGAGTCAGCCTTTTCGAGCTCCTTTTATAGGTTGGGCCACACCCGTTTCGGCGGGAAGTGGCAAGAAGGGCGCGAAGCGCCCTTATTGGTCTGATGTTGCATCAGCCCGCGCTCGATAGGCTGTGCAGTTGCCGCAGAACAAGCCAATGAGCGAACGAGCCGTCTCGCCTATGGCTGTGTACTGCTGCAAATGCGCTTTACAAAAATACAAAATTAAGGATAATTTTTTGCTTCAGTATTTCGTGAAAAGAGACTTTTCCCGTAGCGTCTTAGCTAAGACGCAGTACGAGAGAGCTCTCGTAAGAGAACCATGGTTGATTTTTGTAAGGGAAACTAAAACATGGTATCAAGAATTGGTCGCTTGTGACAACTCTTTCAGTCGTTATTTAACATTTACAAGTTGTACATTTGAGTTAGAATAAGAATGTGATTATAAACACAAGGCTGATGTTTTATGTCCCCCATAACCTCTGTAGTCTCCTTTAGCCATTTGTTAGCAACCACTTTCTCGAGGCAAGTAAAAGCTTTTAAAACACACACACACACACACACACACACGAGGCATTACTGATGTGCATTAAGTGTTTTAACAGGAAAATATATTGAGTTTGTGCTAACCACAGACTTTATTTCTGGCATTTAACCAAAAACCACTTTGATTTTGGGACAATGGAATCTGAATTTCAAAAATGTGGACTTGTTTTGGGTTTTAAAGGCAAGGTAGGTGATTGGTTCAAAAACATTTTTGTTATGTGGTTGAAATTTTCTTCACATCCCAATAGAAACCACTAAGTTAAGTGGTCTTAATGGTGTAAGACCATAAAATGTTCGTCCAATCATATCTATCGGTCCGAGGGCTACGATAGGCTGTCCTTCCTGCCTGTCCTTTGCTTACAGTGGCTAAATAGCTATTTATTTTCATTAGATTAAGATTAAGTAGACTTCATCACAAAAATGCACACCAATCAATCGTTATGAATGTAAAAGTTTGATTTTAAGTAAATTGTGCCTTTTAAAGACATAATAAAACACACTGAATTAGAATCAGCAGTATAAACAGAGTGTAACTATAGATTTATTTAGTTAAAAAGAGGTACGGTAAAATTAATCTCTTTAATTCAATTCACTAAAACAGAAGTTGTGTGTACAATAATAGACACTTAAACTCAAACTATGTACTCAGCTGTCTAGTGTACGTATTATGTTTAGACGGCTACTTCCAGTCCATGTCATCCAGTATCAGTATCAAGTTTTCCTAGTTGCTTTGTTGGTCTGTTTCTAGAAAAGCTACATACTGCCTTGCTATTAAAAATGTACGTAAAGCAATAGGTCATCCAAAAGTGAACTTAGCTATTTAGATCAACATGTTACTTAAAAGAATTGAGTGAACAATTCCTTTAAGTAAGTTACTCTTTTAGTAACTCCCCAACACTGGCATATACATGTCCAGACAACCAGCACCCTTCGGTATGTAAGTAATTAGCATCTAAATGTGATTTCATCCGTTTCATGGTTGCAAATGTCGTCCAGACCATACCCAGCAGGCTCCACATCCTTCAGCTCTGTGGAAGAATAAGGCAGAAAATGGAGGGGAATTGAAACTTGCATCTGTCTGAATTAATGTTCCAGCAGTGCTACCGGGCTGCCCACTAGCCGGCCGCCTTATCGGAGTGAATTTTCAGACGAATAAGCTCCTGCCAGCAGATTTTCCCGAGGTGTACTCCGTATGTTCTGCAATGGTACGATTCATCAAGGGCACTGAATGCAAGTCAAGGCCCCAGAGGAAGCATTTATATGTTATATGGATTTGTTGGGCGGCACAAATTTTAAAACCTCCTGTACAGACCTGATTAGCCCTAGACGGTTGATTTTCAACAGCTTAGCAAAACTAAGAGCAGAAAAGCCTCATTTTACAGTAGTTTTCAGTTTACAGTTAAGGTTGTTTTACATACTACACAACAGCCGGTTCATTGTCAATGGAACACCATGCACAACTTCTTGCGCCAAACACTGAAAAAAAGAAAAAAAAAAACCCTCCAATGCCCAATCAAATGGCATTTAGCTTTTATGTTGTCAAAGAACAATATACTTAGTGACACAAAAACCATTCCCTCACACAATCATTTCCATTTATGGCTAGGCTAGCTTGTTTTAGCAGCTTTTTTCCCCCTAAATGAAAGCCAAAGGACATTTTAATTGTTTTTGCCAGTGTAGCATGTTTTTTCCAAGTTAGCATCAGGGATTGTTCATATGATCATATATACAGTACGGAAAACACAAGGTTAAGGGATCCAAGTTGCCAAATGTCAGAGTTTAAATCATTTTGCAACTTCCATTGAGATGAATGGGTATGCTAATGGTTAGCTTTCTCTAGCTATTATCCATTTTATTTTTAATGTAAGAGCAGGTGCAGTCATTTTTAACTCGAATGAAGTGTAAGCTGCTTTTCAAAACAGTCTGTTATGGTGCTTATTACAGTAATCATTAATACACTGATTTGTAGCACAAATAGTTGTACAGTTTACTGCACTTTTTTATTGTTTTAGTTATATAACAGCTAATGAATATGAAGTCTTGTACATTCACAGGAAATTGCTTACTTTCAAATTGAAAAATAGGTGTATATTGTAGGTACTGCACTCTGAAAAAAAGAATAATCTAATGTGAAAACAATTTTCAGTCAGAAATTGCTAATAAATTTAAAAAACAGTTACTAAGAAATGGCACACTGAAAATCTGAAGAAGAAAAACCTTCTGTAAAACCTTTCATTTACAATATTTGCAATATTTTTGTACAGCGTAGACCTTGGAAAGCACCTGTAATTCAAGAAAACTATAGAAAGTCGGTATATATTTGCTCTTTATGTAGATTTTTGTAAATATGCAATGTGTGTGGTTGGTCTCAACACTGCAGATGATGCTCCTGGAAGACAGACAAGAACAGTCTTGAGACAAACTTGCAACACAACAGTGACACCCTCAGGAGAGCAACACTGAAAGAATATAGCCCACGTCTCACTCAAAAAACACATACTGCTGCCAAGAGCACTCAAGAGGACGCTGAACGACAGCTTTAATCAGGGGAGAACACAGGCACTCAGAAATAAAAGTTAAAAAGAAAGAAAATGTAGAGTGCAGAAAGGCTCGCTGGGTCCGATTTGCTTGAGCAATTTAGAAATGATTGACATGTTCAATTAAAGCAACAGTTACAAGATGCTGGTTGTGTTACTGACCGGACAAGCTAGTCAATTAGCATATGCTCAATGATTCGGGAAAATCAATCACTCAGGGGTCATAGAAGTTAATGTCACACTTAGTTCTTCTCACCCGTGTTAAAAAGAAATTGCTTTAAGAGACAATGTTAAAATAAAATTGGCCTATTTACTTTATTAAGAAATGTCCCTGATTCCTGTCCTTGCATGATTCATCAATGTATGTTCTATATATATATATATATAACCATGACAATCATCATTTCTTTCTGCAGCACATTTTTTGTAAACTGATCAAAACCAAACAATAATATAGCCTACATTTTAATTAGTTCTAGATTAAAATAATAATAATAATAATAATGCATTATACAGGATATATATAAAACTATTCTGAAATACTTTATTTTACACTCTATTTTATGCACACAAAAATACAATATATATATATATATATATATATTCAATGTTACTTGACATTTACCAGCAATTTCTTGATTTTTCTTAAGAAAATCACAGTTACAATTTTACATATTAGAATTCCCAAATATATTAAACTCATTGTTCGATCTTTACAACTAGCATGGGCTACTTCATCCCATAGAAAGTATTTCTTTTTTCATTTGCCTCATTTCCTTTTTATGTGGATGAGCGTGTCCTTGATAAATCCTTGATTTAATTTATGGATAATCAAAGCTTATTAATATCAACAGCCTATCAATGAGCTATAAGGGATATGATTGAGCTTTGCATTTTTGAGGATGTAGAACAGGCCTTCAAAGAGCCCCATGAATCTGGCAGGCAGCCTGGAGCACAGCAACAGTTTAAAGAAACATCTTCTTAACTGCTTTCTTAACTTCATCACCTGGAAGAGACTGTTGGTGCCCTGTTTTTTGGTTCTCACGCACCTGTCTCATATTGCGGGGGAGTGATCGGGGTTGCCCTCTTTATCGCGTCTGCTATCTCTCTGGTTTCTCTAACTGAAAGAGTTGAGGTTGAGACAGTGGGAACCACACCTGGCAAACAGGAGCATCCACCTGGTAGGCCACTCGAACCCTGCCTGGAAAAAGTCTCTCACACACACACACATCAGAAATCTTTTTGGACGAGGTCTGAGTGCAACTGAAACGAATCGTGAACAGATGCAAAGCTGCAGGGATGGTTTGAGCTGAGATAAAGTGTTGCCGTCGCACTGGTCTGCGATCTTCCAAATGCTCATTTTCACTGCTCTGCTATTGCTTAGCAACAAGGAGGCCAAGTCCCAGACTCTGCTTTAAGCTGATTTCACAAATCAAGCGATGGAGAAGAAAACAAAGTGTGCAATAAACACTTATTTTCCAGTGTATAAAACATTTATTTGATTACATATTGTTCAGGGCCGAAGTAGAAACTGAGCATTTGTAGTCTTTACAAGGGAAAGTTCATTCAGAAATTGTTTATTTATTTACTCATGCTGTTCAGTGCTGCTATTTATTTTGTATTTTTTTATTTAATCATAAATGAAAAAAATGATAACCATTCCATAACAACTTAAAAACGCTTCTCTATCGGCTATAAATTTTGACAATCATGTTAACTTGTAAAATCAGTTAAGCTCTTCATAGCGCACTGAAAAGGTCTCTTGAGGCTCAGTTCAACCCCTCTGTCCACCAATTACTCACTGTAGCAGAAGCAGACATTAAAAATGCATGGCCGCAGAAACAGAGGACACTTTAAATAAGGACACTTTAGCTCCGTTTGAAACCTAGCGTGCTGCCTCAGTGTCAGCTAACTTCATAAACAGTGCCTTCTGATGGAACATGATTTGATTCATGCATGATTTATAAGCTCTACATAGGCAGCAACTCACAGATAATGTTTTACCCTACAACATTAGACTCGACTTATTTCAAGACAATTTCACTATTTGTCATTGAAAATCTTAAAACAAAAAGAATAATAATTTTAGAGGCTGCACTTAATGAAATGTTTATATTTTTATATTTATATTTAATGAAAACGCCTGTGAAATGTTTATATTTTATACACAAATATAATTTAAATATATTTACAAAAACATAATAAAAATAAATAAAATATTATTGAAAATTGTAAATATATATATATTTTTTTAAATTCTGTATATTTTCCGTTAGACTTTATTAATGGTCATAAATATACTTTTAAATATATAAAGTACAAAGGAGGCAAAAACATTGAAATGCCTTAAAAGGACTGTACAGTATATCTGTCAAACTTTCATCTGTAAATACTGTAGCACATATGCACATTCACTATTCCGTCTACTGACATCATCTTAGAATTTATTACTATATTGTCAGTTATAGTCTATCTCTTTATTATTAGTGTATTATTATTATTATTATTATTATTATTATTACCTGAAATTATATGTATGTCTGTACTATCTTTGTGCTTTCTGTACTGGAAGCTCCTGTAAACACACTTGACTAAAACACTCTCTCCAAAGGCAGCTCACAAAGTTTGACGGAGTTCGCAGGCCGCCCCCGTACAACTCAAAATCCACCACAGTTATACCCTGACAGAGGATACTAATTGCGTCAATACATAAGTCAACAAAATTCTGATTGGTTCCAAAACCTAGATAAACTCTCTAAAGACGGATATCTGATACGCTGGACACTGGCAGTTGATCGTTTGTCCTGGGACTGTCTGAGCTTCTCCCTGTACAGACAGATGCTAACACACATAAGGCTTTCTAGCACTGGCGAGTGTCTTATCATTACGGTTGGATACACACACATAATATGTGGACATTAATCTTGAGGAAAAGAAATACAGGGTAGAACAGGATTCTTTAATATCTCATAAGCGCACATAAGGTTACACACTTCAGTCTTGCCATAACTTGATTAATAGTCAAACAAGAAATCATGTAATAATATAATTAATATCAGTATGAAGGATATGGCAACTCGGCATCCACTCCTTCAGGTGCGTACGGACATTCTCTGAAATCACCTATTTGATCTGCCGTTCCCATCCCGGATGGCATATTTGCGAAACAGCACAACATTGTCGTAATCAAAGTTCTCATCCTGATTGAAAGGAACAACCTCTCATCCTAAAATAATAACAATAATAATAAAAGGTTAATGAAGGATTTTACACAGTCTCTGAAACGCAACAGCAAAGTGCATCTCAGTCCCCAAGTTACTTCCCAAGCTTGTGTGTGTGTGTGTACCTGGTTCTCAGCTGCACAGGGAGTGTGTGTCCTCTGGTCTGTTAGTAGAGGAGGTCTCCAGCAGTGTGTGGTGACAGTGCGATGAAGAGGAGACAGCTATCAGATCTTCTTCAATCTCACCTGGCAGTGTACATGTGCCTGACAACACAACAAGACACACATGAATAACCAGCATCCTCTGCTCAAAAGAGTCCATCTGTTTCTTCTTTTACCGTCAATGTGTAAATAAATCCTCTTATCTCTGATACTCGCATTATTATTTTCAGTGTTGTTTATGTATTCACCTGTTGATTTGGTATTATACGGTTATGGTGTATGTTTAAATCTGTTCATTTTTTTCTTCTTCTCTGTATAATTAGTTAATAGTGGATATGTTTCAGTTGTCTGGTTTTAGTGGATTGATATGTTTTATTAAGTCTGAACAATTATGATTATTTTATGTTGCCATCTTTTTATCTGTCAAGAGGCAACAAATGAAAATGAGTCTAAATGAAACTTTGTGAATATTCTGTCTTTTGAAGCCATTCAACATTGTTTTGTGTGGATAAGAAAATTCTAGTTACAAATAAACACAAATAAATAAATGTATAAATTTAAAGCATGTTTTCTTTCCTTTTTTCTTTTTCCTTTTTTTTGTGAGAAAAATTTAATTCTAGTAATTTTTTGTCAATTGAAAAGTCATAAAGAGAATAAAGATTTGAAAAAAGACTTGTGTATGCACAAAAAAAATTCTTATTTCAGTTTCTTCTAAGCAAGCAAAAGTCTTGGCATAGGTGAGCAATTTTTTTTATATAATTTTGATGAGATTTTTTTTAGCAATTAACACTGTAAATGTCATTTATAAGTTTATTGTGCAAAATATAAAGGTAGAAAACTTAACATGCACACACATTTTTTTTACATTTTTGCTTCTTTTGAGAAGGATTTTATTTTATTTATTTTGCAGATGTCAACATTTGTATTTGCACACTAAAAAAAATCCCTTCAAGAAAAACAATTAAATAAAATGCATCAAGAATTGTCAAAACATTGCTTCTCACATGTTGTAACTGATTGGAATGAGTTCATATGTTCTATATATTTGAACAGAAGCCTAAATTAGATAGATTTGGGAGCTTAGAGCCTTCTAGAAAAGAGCAACTCAGCAAACAAAAAAAAGTGTTCTACAGAAAATTATAGTGTTATTAGTTGGAAATTACATCAGAATAAGTACATTTTGAGTGAACTTATGTCATAAAGGAAGGATTGGTCTGCTAATAAGCTGTTTACGGCCTGTATCTCAGTGGATTTGCAGCAGTTTATGTGTCTGAGATAAAGACATCAGGCCTGGCAAGAGCTCAACTGATGCTGATCTTAATTAAACAGCTAATTACTGACACAGTGAAAGTCATAGTCTCAGCTGCTGGGTGAGAACCAGGCATTTCTGCATGTTTGTTTGAGTGTATACAAACACCATATGTGTGTGTGTGAGTGAGGAATCCCCACACACCCACGGCCTTCAGAACAAGGTGGTCTCAAAAACAAGACCATTAACTAGCTCACTAAAGAAACACAGGAAGAAGCTTCATGCTGCTAATGAATCTGAAGGCTGTTGCTGTTATGTTGTGCCGTGAACCTCCCTGACCAGTGCGCTGAGGCTTGTTTCATTAAAACCACAGACACCCGGTAGCTCTTCTTGAGCCTTGATCTGCTTTGACCACAACTGCCTTCCTCTCGACCCATTTTAAGATTCATCTGGAATGCAGAAAACCAGTGTGTCACTGAACCCTCAAGTAAAGGCGATTGTTAATGTTAACATCTTAGACTGAGTTAAAGGTACAATTTGTAAGATATTTGCATTAAAATATCCAAAAACCACTAGGCTAGTGTTATATATTCTGTCCAGCTGATTACTAACAATATCGCTAATGTTTTCAACTACTTGTAAATCATGAGAAATTCCCATTCTAAACAGTGACACGGGGCAGAGCAGTCACCTGTCAATGAGGTTAGTTACCCTTTGTTACCACCTTTACTGACGTAGAAACCACATGACAACAGTGTTGTGGACAAATGCGGAAGTAGTGTCTAGCATCCAGCAAACCACTAGTTTGCTTCAAGCTGTTCCTTATTTACTTCTTCTTGCACGTTTTATGGTGGATTGGGTTACTTATTTATGGAACATAATTACTGTTTACCGTCTGCCGCTGGTTCTGTCGAAAAGGACAGCTCCCTTAACGTAAGCATACGGGCCAACCAAACGACCCAAGAAGAGTTTGGGACAAGAGGAAAGAAAGAGCGAGGATCAGTGTCGGTGTTGCATTTTCTAGAGAGCTTCGCGACAAACTTCAACTGAAAAGAGATGCCGATCTCGCTTGTTCTTTACTCGACAGGTGAGTTGTTTTGATTCTTATCTTTACAGAAAATGTATGCTATTATAACGATCAACAAGATTAGTATTAGGGGGCATACACGCCAAACGCGGGGCATCGCGTCTCTAGACTCGCGCGAGGACGCGTCTGATCCATAGTCTGATCGCATCTTTGCATTGACTTTGTATGTAATCTACTTGCGCAAATCGTTGAACTCGCGTTTGCTATGTATGCCCAGTTATTGTGTTTGAATGTACACAAGTGTATATATTTGTTGAACAAGTGGTAATCATTTTCATATCATCTGACTAAACAGTAATCAATTAATTTGATAATTTACTGTCAAACTATATTTGCTGTATTGTATTGCAATATAAAATTTAGTTGTAAATCTTCCATTTCTCGGGTCTAATTCAGTATTATAAAATGATGACATCAAACACAACATTTATAAAACTTTACCTCTTCCGTTAAATTTGTGATTTATCTTTCCGTCTGATTGAAGGCCATCAGCGGTTGGGTAGAAGACAACCAATCCCATCATTCCACACTCCTTCTTAGTGTAATCAAACCATGCTATTGTTATTGTTTTGGTAGTGCGCCCTCTAGTGGCTGGTCCTACAACCTGTACCTTTAATTCAGTTTCTTTCTTTCTTTCTTTCTTTCTTTTTTTGCTTTTTGGTTTAGTTACTTTTAATTACGTATAAATTGTTTTAAATAAATGTATATTTTAAATTTATATTAAATTAATATACATTTATAGAATAAAATTGATTTTATTTAGTGTCAGTATAGTTTTACTTTTCATCTCTTCTGATGTAACAACACAAACTGTTCCAGTTGCGTGTGTCTAAACACTGTGGTGTGTTAGTCCTCAATGAATCAATGTTTTTAGTTGTTGAATGAATCTGATTGTGATTCATTAAGAAAGTCAGCCATTTTTCTTCTTCCTGAATGAAGCAGAATTTCTGAACAAACTGATTCAGTTGATTGAATAACTGATTCACTCTAAAGACTTTCACATTAATGATGTCATAATGTAGTCTGTCATCGATTTCATATTTACTAAAGGTGACATATAAAAAAAAGCTAACTGGAAATATATATATATTTAAATTCAATAAAACAATTCTTACAAATCTTAAGCTTATTTTACTGCTAGATTATCAAAAGTTATGACACCAAACACCTACAACATTAGGACAAGAATGCCAACAACAACCAATGGTTCAGCGAACTGATGTCTTCCAGCAAAGGATATTTTTACAATCCCCAACAGGCAGAGGCATGATTATTAATGCTAATTAATGTCAGGTTCAGCATGTACCTTCTTGTTATTCAGTGGATATGAATTAACACTCTGATCATAGACAAACACAATCAAAAAACATGGAAGCCTTGCCTTGAACAGTAAGCCTCTCCAATCAAAAGAGGCTTTCTTTCTCCAACTATTTTATTTATTTTTGTATTAAACTGGTCATTGGAGTTTTAAAGAGCCTCTCTGGCATTGCAGAAAAGAGTGACTCATTACAAGCCTGCACAGCAAGCATTAAGCCTCGCCAAGCGAGCGCTTGCCCCCGGCTTTAATGATGAGGGAGCGGCTAGGAATTTGCATGCATTGAATATGTGTAATAAATGGTAATATATTTAAATCAAGCTGTATGACAGCTTTAATTACAAAAAACAGCGTGCACATGATATCCACTAAACCCTATTAAAGGTAAGGTGAGCCCATGCCATTCTTACATATGCATATGAAAAGAATATTTATGCCAGCATGCCTGGCTATTCCCATTTTAAAATGCATCCATACAGGTGATGCCAATATGTCAGTGTGTATTATGTGAATTTTATATGAATCTGTGATAGATCCAATTCCATTTGAAGCTATTATCAAATATGAAAATGATGACAAGAATTCTCAATGACGTGCTTTACATGAGAAAAGAATTTGTAAAAATGTAAATAAGACTCCAAATGCCCATCTAGGCCTACATCTACATAAACTAACTATGTGTAAAGTGTCATATAATTGAATTTGCCACGTTTTAGAGTTTTTTTAACACCTGTAGGGTCTGCATTTTGCTCTCCAACTTCTGAATCTCCCAGATAATTATCAAACTGCCAAATAAAAAAGACAAAAGTACGATGAAATATTAACATAAACAGTTATTAAGAATTACAATTAATTAGTATAAGCAACTTTGTGCTCCACAGAAGCATTGTTCTTCACACAAAAACTTAATTCACAACTGATTTATACAATACAGTTTGATGTTAGCATTTTGCTAAGCTAACAACACTCTAATAGGCATAAAACATATAGCACACAAATATTAGGTAACAATATTAGGTAACTTCTAAACCACTTATTTAGGATGAAGCCAACATAAAATATTTTTTTAACATGTTGATGCTGAGCAATAACAACAGTTTATTGCGTGTTTCAAGCTTAACACACTTAAGAATCTTAAAAATGCACATTGAAATCCTGACTCAAGTGATTCAACAGTTTAATATTAACCTTGCATGTTCTAGTTAGCAAAAGCAAAAGCACACAAAAATTAAGCAAATGGTCAATTTTTTTATTAGGTTGAAATCTCAATTCAATTTATTCCAATAGAGTTTAATAGCTGCGTCCCACATTACGCACTATACACTACTTATTCAGGGGCAGCTGTGGCCTAATGGTTAAAGAGTTGAACTTGTGACCTGAAGGTTGCAGGTTTGAGTGTCAGTGCTGGTGTGAATGAACAATGCTCTCTTCCACCCTCAATACCATGGCTGAAGTGCCCTTGAGCAAGGCACTGAACCCCCAGTTGCTCTCCGTGCACTGGATCTATAGCTGCCCACTGCTCCAGGTGTGTGTTCACTTCTCACAGCTGTGTGTGTGCACTTGGATGGGTTAAATGCAGAGCACCAATTCCGAGTATGGGTGCGGAGTTAAATCTGTGTAAGCTTATAAGCACGAATATTAAATAACATTGTCTTTGTTTGGTTCAGAATGAAATAAAAGCATGTTCATGGACACCTTAGATACATTTTTAGGCATCTCGGATGAACTGTTTACCTTCACAGGTATGTCTGGAGCAGAACTCGATGGGCCACTCAGTATTCCTCCAACACAACCGCCATCCAACATCACCTATACAAACAGACAAACACAAACACTCATAAACTCACCCTCTCATTTCATTTAATGATTCTCTGAAATGACAGCAGCCATGTGAATCGGTGTGATTAACATCATTATAATCAATACAGCTGTTTTCTCGCCTGGTAGCAGGGAGCTACATAATGCAGAGGCTTTTTTTAGCATTGACTGGCTTGGTATGTTAGCTGATGTGCTTTGCGTTATTGACAGTAACCGATGCTGTGGCTCGCCAGAGTCCCACTGAAATCAATACGCAAGTCAGGCGAGAGTCTTAAGCACTGTACACACACACACACACACACACACCAACACACATCACAATGAAAACATCCAATAGGCTGAGAGAAGAATTTAAAAAGTCTTGAAAAAGAAATACATCAAAATGACAGAAAATAAAGAAAAATGGGGAATATTTTTTTGTATTTCGGGTGGTGCTTGCTCATACTAAAGACTAAGGGGTTCCAAGTCATTGTTTTTGTGTGTTTTTACTGTAGGTGGATCCATTCTGAAGAAAGTGGTGCTTTCATATAAAAAAGTCACAACCACAAACTATAGATGTTGTGGAAGGTTGCCAGGGTGTTGCTATAAGGTTGCTAAGAAGTTCTGAGTATAATTTAATATAAGTATATCTGAGTTATAATTCACTATGTTAAATAATACAAATATCCTTTCTGTATTCAATCCCAGTTAATTAACCAATGTCTTTTCTGCTGACCTTCAATTATCCAATTCGACCACACTAATAAGCAAAAATATTGAATATATAATTAATTGCACAAGCAAGTAAGCCCAACCCAGGTGAAAAGTAGTAATGTAAAAGTAACGTAATGCAATTAGTTAGTTTTTACGCAGTTAGTAACGCAGATATTTTTTAGGGAATAATGCAATATTGTAATGCATTACTTTAAAAAAGTAACTTTCCCCAACATTGGTTGCAAGCACTTTTTTTTTTGCTGGTACAGTGATTTCTCTGTCCCATCCTTTTGTTTACGCTCTCCTCCATCTCTGTCACTTCGTCCTCTCTTTGTCGCTCTCAGCTGCTGTCTATCTCTCTCTGGAAAGGGTCTCCATGTCTTCCAGGAACAGTCAATTGTGGATCACTTACATTCTCTGCAATGGGATACAACAGTTAAGACGACATGTGAAGGATTCACTGATGTATACGAGAAAAGAAGATGGTCAGGTAGGTAAAGGTGGACAGAAACTGCTCATATGTTTGCTCCGGGGAGTTGCAGAACTGCTCCAGAACTTCGGTTGTGACTTGGTCATGGTTATCCACAACTGAACCATGAACTAAACCTGTCATCCTGTCAAATCTTTTCACATTAAAAAAAAAAGATATGGAAAGAAGCAGAGTGAGAGATGGCGCAATGAACATTACACTATAAAGCCCAAAGTATGGTTTTTACGTTTATGCGAGGGTCCATGTACTGTGTGCATTACTCCCTCCCAGAATAATGTGTATACTATACACACACCACCCAATTTTTGTAACCGCTCCTATTTTGTATGTGCAGGTCGCATATGCGCACTGAATTTGTTTTGCACTAATCAGTTGCTCCACAAGGTGGCAAGACTTGCTCAGGCCATTCTTTCACAGTACAAAATTAAGCAAAAAAGATGGAACAACAAAAAAATAGTTTACTTTAATAAGGCTATGTATATATTACTAGCATACCCATTCAAAAACTAAGTATATTTTTTTTAGCTTTACTGCCTTCACAAAGGAAATTTAGTTCAAAAGCGATGTTTGCAAACCTTGAAGATAACCAGAGTGTCTGAACCACTCAAAACAAAGATGATGTGTTGGCTACTGGTATAAAAACAAAATGTCAAAAATGATGAAGGGGTCCTGCTAGACTGCACTTATTTACAGGTCACTTATCAACAGAGATATGCATTATTGTCACATTAGCCCTGATTGGAATGTAATTATCATTTTGAAGTTCAGTATAATTACGATCAATGATGGCTGTGAAGGGGGGCGGGCAGTGATTGCTATGACATTAAAATGTTATGAAGAATGGCGTGATGATCATCAGAAACTCTGAGCTGTCGCTGTGTCATTCATCACGAGCAAGCCCTAGGGATAGCTGTCTTCAGGTGGCACAACATTAGCGGGTACAGAAACAGGTGCTACACTAGGGTTTAATTACTCTCCTCTATCAATAATACAGCGCAAATCTTTGTGTGGCTTCAGGCCTCAGCTGTACTGCTGGCCCACCTCTTCCTTCTCTCTTGGAATACTACTATACTACTATTTCGGCAGTATTCAGTATATAGACTGTGTACAGTATGCACATTTTCTGTATGCACAGAACACCCAGATTTGCCATAAAGTGCAGTATATTATGCTTGACTTGACCTTCCATTTCCAGTGTGGCAAATGGTATGGTTATAATGGTAACTGCATGCATACTGTTTCACATACTATTTTAAAAGTATAATACATACAAGTATTGTTATTGTTAACTAAAACTAATTACAAAACAGATTACAAACCGTTTTTGTTCATTTAAATAAAGTTGAAATAAAATAAGACAAACAGATGAAAAACTGAAACTTGAAACTTATGCAAACGACTGAAAATAAGTTTGAGTTGAAGTACATGAACAACTAAAACTAAAATACATATAAATCAAAGCTATATCTGAAAAATAAAAAATAAAAAATAAAATTAATTAAATTAAAATGTAATACTAAAACTTCCTAATTAAAACTGAAAAAGGCTAATTCAAAACATTAATAAATTCTGTAATAGCATATCATACAAAAAAAGGCATTTTATGCACACTATGCAGTACTCAAGTATTCTATTCCTGATCTCAACCGCACTAGTGATGCAACTAGTGATGTCTGATGTGTGAATGAAGAATTATTTTAACACCAACAAAAATAATAGCTTCTCAAAGTCCTGGCAGACTATAAGAACTATTGTATTCAGGAATAAATAGTATTCTGGAATATAATTTTTAGCTGGATGAGACACTGCAATCACTTGTATTTCAACTCATTCTGTATGATTTATAAGTGTTTTGAAAAATGGGGACATGCGTTATGTCCTCATAAGTCACCCTCTCTTTGTAATACCTGTGTCATACCCATGTCATTATACAGAGTTGTGTCCTGATATGTCACAAAAACAAGAGCACACACACACACACACACACACACACAAAATGATTCAAAATGCTGCACAGGGACTTCTGGGAAGTCTTTTGAGGGATGACTAAAATCAGTGAGTGGTTTAACTTTTTTAATTCTGCATGAAATTGCATTTGCAACTTGTTTAACTTGTTCAATAGCATTTCACAGGCTATTTAATAAGATAAAGGCATAAACTGATCAGGAATTTGCTCAAACAGTGCCCAAGTAGCTATTTGCTTATAGACATTAACCAATAGCATACATGGCCTTTTGTCAGGACAAACATTTTTCTTCAACATTTTGTAAAAGGAATGTGTAAAGAAAGAAAAGGTGTCCATTTTAATTGTATGTTTTTGATCTGAACCAAGTGATTTATGAAAATGAATCAGACACTAGCCCACACAAGAAACCACACATTATACACCTTATTCTTCCCATAAGAGCAACTAAGGCCATTTATAAACTTTTATGTGTCTAGCTTCCGGTGTCATCTGCTTCAAGCTATTTTCAGCTGTACAAAAAAGCTAGTTTTGCTACTTGATCTTACAAACTGGTTTTTCCTACCATATTATTTTAATGTATTTTCTTAATTATAAACACACTGGTTTGTAGCGCTAACAGGTTTACCATTTACTACACATTGTTATCCTTCTCGTTATTTCCCCGAAGCATTTAGTGAATTGAAAGTCTTGCACTTTCACAGAAAACAGCGTAGGCCTACTCCTGCGTTGAAAAATAAGGTTCATTACAATGCGAGCACTGTAGTTTTTGTTGTTGTTTGTTGCGTTTCAGTCTCCCTCTCCATTTCCTCCTGTCGGTTTCATGTGACAATCTGCATTCATTTGCCACTGCCATATGCAGTTCCCTTTCAGGACTCAACAGGTTTATTTTACAGCGTCTGTAAGTGTGAACACTGGCATGTAAGTTCGTTTGAGCGGGAGAACAACACTCTCCAGCGCGCTTGGAGACACCGGAGGAATTCTTTATTTTGAGTTGCACCTCAGGGGAGTCGATGAGCCTCCTCTTCATGGCCCTGCTCTTCAGACACAGGTGCTCCGCTGTTTGTGTTTTTCACTGTTCTTCCAGGCACTCGTGGTTACGTGTCTTTGTTTTGTTCTCTCGCACACACATCTCTCGGCCTCCAAAACAAACACACGACTGCACGATGGCTCGCGTACTTGCGCAAAGCCCCCTGAAACACAAAAAACATTATGCTAATGAGGCAGGCACAGCTGTTCTCTTCTTCTCCCTCTCTCTTTCTTTCTTTCAACAACAGTCACTTTATTTCTCCTGTTCCTTTAAAGAGCAGCCAAGCAGAAACAGTTCATGTAAATATAAGCCTGTGGGAAATAAGGAGCATTTAAAAAAATCTGAGCTACCCCTACTGCCAAAATTTGATGTGTGACTCATGCATTCGGTATTCTGTGTAATGAGAGTGAATCATTCCGCTCCTCACCGAACCCAACGCAACAGACCATTCAGATACACAGAGGAGACTATTTTAACGGCACGTTACATAGAGAGGTGCTACAATATCACTGATGCATTATGAAGATTGTGATTATTGTGTCAAATGCAGGTCCAAAAACACCTTTTGGAATTGCACTGTGTGTGGCCCAATCAGGCATGACAGGTGACTTTGAAAACTCTGTGCAACATTACTCATTAGCAGCCAATTAAAAGATATTTGATATTTATTTGAGTTATACATGACTTATAACTTAGCTATATTTCAGTTATAGTTAAGATATTTGAGAGAGCGTCAGTGGACTCTACATGTTGTCACAAAAATAGAAAATAAAGTCTCTTAGTCTGGTCTAAGATGCAGTTACTTTATCAAAAATACTCTAAATTCTGTCAAATCTACTGTAATATTGTGACATATTACGATTAAAAATATATATATTTATTCTGGAATTTTTTACATTCGTAAAGACAATTTTTATAATTACCTTATTCATTCTATCTGTGTTGTCTTTAAAGTCAAATAGACTTAAAAGTACCCAGGTGTTTTAATCAATCAAACTGCAATTATAATCACATTGCATCTGGTCTGTGTTGTTTGTGATGAGGCAATTCACAAGCGTTTTCAGCGCTGACTAATCTACACCCCTCCGATTGGCCAATGCATTCCTAAATTCAAAAGAAAGGCATGTGATTGGTTATAAGGTTAACTGCTGCAAAAAATATATAAATAAAATACACCGCGTAAAAAGTGATCTAATGCAGTGTAAGCAAATCTATTATTCTGACGAACTGACACTTTTTCATTTATTTTAACATTTGGTTTTATTCTCGATAGTGGTAATACATTTTTTAATTATGCAGGGGCAATTTTTGATTACTTTGGTGGTACAGTATTTTTGCCACAAACCCCCGTTAATTTCCAACTCTGGTTTGAACAAACAACATTTATTTGAAATACAAAAGCTTTTGTAATATCATCAATGCATTTCCTGCTACTTTTAACAACAATAAAAGCATTCATTAGACTATATTATTATTATTATTATTATAACACATTCCAATCAAACTACATTACATAGAGTGTAAGTGGTGTTAATTTGAGAAGAAAGACCAATCAATCACTTGAGTGCATTGACCAGAAGGTAAGAAATATACGTTATTAGGATATATATTTATAAATATTTCAATATTTATAAGACAAGAATATGAAATATTTTATTTATATATATATATATATGTGTAAATAAACATCAAGGTAATTACGATTTTTACTATATAATTATTATAAATATATAGTGATTTAAAAACGTATTATCTTTATTTAGTGTAATAAGTGTTGATAGCCAGAACTTACACGCTTATTTAATAAGATGTATCTTGCGAATTCGACTATCTTAACACATTAAAACAAATCTAATAAATGTAAAAATGAGAAACGCTGATAACTGTTTTAAGAAAATAAGAATAATAGCGTTCATAGCTCATAAAAAAACATCTCAGACGTACCGTTTAAATGTAGAATGAAAAAACGCCAGTTTCGCACTGGGTGCTGGGTAATGCAGTCGTTTTATTGAAAGCTTAACGCGATTCTCTAAGAGAAACAGGAATCAGGAAAACTATAAGCTATTTCTACTGGGTGTGCTTCCAGAAGGAACAAGATGGAGAAGCATCGGCTCAGGGACGCAACCAGGAGTCCACTGATTTTGAGGACTCTGCACCTTTGTAAGACTCTGAGGAGCTCTACTTTGACCGAGAACCTCATGAGCTGGAGTATAGCAGCGATGGAGAGGGTGACACCTACAATGAGGAAGACGAGGAGGATGCATCTCAGACAGGCTATTGGATCAAGTGCTGCCTTACCTGCCAGGTGGACCCCAATACCTGGGAGCCATACTACTATACTGAGCTGACCAGACCTGTCATGATCTTCTGCTCCAAAGGTAAAAGTGGACATTGTGTTCATGCCCAGTGCATGGAGATCCCGAAAGACTTTTGCTCTGCCTCTCTCAAGACAACAGCAAGTACTTCTGCTTGGATCACGGAGGACTGCCCAAGCAGGAAATGATACCACCACCACTGTAGCCAGTAAAGAGAGTCCCAATGAAGATGACCCATCGCAAGGCTCCAGTTTCAATGAAAATGACCCCAGCTAGGAAGAGCTTTCTGCGAACACTTTTTGACTGAATTGTTGTTCTTTTAGGTTTAATATCACTAACAATATTTCAATTGAAAGACTATGCTTAGTGCAATTTTAAGAAACTAAAAGCATTTCTATATAAGTCTTGTTTGTTATTGCTAAGCTAATGATTTATTGCTTCATTAAAATGTGGGAGGACAGCTTGTAGAGTGTGTTTTTCTGTTAAATAAAGAGAAATTATTTAAATGGATTATATTTTAAGTCTGTTTTTATGCTTAGAATATATATATATATATATATATATATATATATATATATATATATATATATATATATATATACACACACACACACACATACACTTGTATTTGCAAAACATTCATGCATATGTCAGATGTCTGTCTTAAGTACTTTGTCTTTAACCACATACAATAGAATAGGACAAAAAAGTTCTCAATTAGATTGGAATTTTTTTATTATTTATTTATTGTTATTTTACAAAAGGGAAAGTAAAAATGTTTATTTCTTATAAAACAATTATATTCAATCTGTTAAAGAAAAGAACGTATGAATTCATGAATTACAACAATCACTGTAATGCTCTTACACAATGAAAGAAAAAAATTAAGACTGGGCAAGAACATTACCAGTGCCTTTGTGCAAGTCCTTTTTTTTTTTTTTACAATTAGAAACACAGTGTTCAGGAAATCAATGAACTGAAAGATACAATGCATTTATAAAGTGGATTACTGAAATCCTCAGTTTAAGAGAGCACAATCTAGTAAATCTAGCACTCTTAAACACAATAAGAGATGATAAAAAAAAATGAGGTACAAGTCTTAGTGAATAGAGCACACATCTCAAAACTGTAACACATAGCAATAAAGAAATTCTGACAATAGTCACTAGGTGCTATGTTGTAAAAGACATGGTTGAATACTTGAAATGTGTTTGTGTGAGCGGGATGGTGCAAATGTCCTGTGCTGTGGGACATGTAAGAATGAAGACTGAGGTAGATTATGGGGTAGGGTCTACGTAAATTTGCAAATGCTGTAGCATAGTGTCTGTGGGTGTTTATAGTTATTTGTGAACCAGTTGAGCATCATCAAAATACTGCATTGCTAAAATAACCCCTTTTTTCTAGACCTTCTGCACAGGAGACAATTTGTGTTTCCTAATTTAATTTTGTCTTTGCCCTGTGTGATCATAAATGTGGGGCTCCTTTAACACAATTTCAGTGACTTACAACTCCCTCATACATTTTCATAAATAACCCTTCTGTGTGAATTCGTGAAGGTGTCACAACCTGACAATACAATAAAATCCCTCATATTTCACAAGCCACAAGAGATAAAACTGAGACAATTTGCCTGTAAAAGCTGGGGAGAAAAAAGCCCTGTCCATTCAATTTTTATCTCTGCCATAAAAAATTTAACTCACGTTTATGCACTGGCTTCAGAAAAATAATGAAGTGAATAACAAAGCCATTACACGTTACATTACTTCTCATCTCAAGAAATAAAATCAATTACTTAACAATATTTTCATTAGCAAGAAAAAGGGTCCATTAAAGAAAGTCGATCAAAGAAAAGCTCAAAAATCTGGTACTTCAAGAGCCATATCAATTTCATCTGGGGTCTCTTCTGGTTTGAATGTGGCTTGCATTGCTTTTGCTGAATTCTTGTGAGCCTCCATAAACTTCTGAAGATACTTGGAGGTGTACAGCCAGTGGTGTTTCAGTACATCTTCAAGTTCAAATGTTTTGGACTGCCTTGCATTCATCTTCCGAAAACGTCTAAACAGCTTGTTCCCAGACTCATTGCCTTCACTGGCCCATGCTCCAATAGACCCGTCTCTCTCAACAATCTCAGGAACATGGGCTAGAGTCTTGTGTAGGTAGTTGGTGATTTTTCCATCATATCGGTACTTAAACGTGGTGGAAAGGAGATGAGCAAATTGTTGAGAGTTGTAGCTGTACTGACAGAGTTGGACAGGGCAGTCTTGGGAGGGACGGGTAGAACGCCACACAGGCTTCATCTGAAGGTAGAGGTCCATCAGTTTCCGTAGAGCCTCACGCCGTTCCTCGGAAAGAACCAGCTCACAGACCACCTCCACAGCTTCACGTGTCATCAGCCGACGAGCATAGTTTCCATTCATCCTCATCACAGGCTTGAGTTTCAGGTTCTTTCTTAGATGTTTATCCAGGGTTGACCGCCAACGACGGCGTTCCTCACGACTCGGATTGCTTTTCTGGTAGACTTCACCAATCTCATCCTGAAAGATCTTGTAGAATTCAGTAGCATTGCCAATGTCACAGTGCAGAGCATCTAGAGTAGGCTGGGTCTCCATGAAAGGCTTGGCGGAAACACCTTTGACCCGGTCACGCAGTTCATCAGCAGACTCTGAGAAAGGATTTGTCCTCCAGATCTCATAGCGCTCAAGATTTTCATCATGGCTACGTGTAATTGAATGTAGCACCATGTTCTGAGATGCTTCTGCTCGGGTTGAGTCACAGAGTGTGCATATATAAGTGGAGCCTGATGCTTCTAAGCCTTCCATTTCACGAACCATCTTCTCATCATAGCCTGTGCCCCGAAAGAAGAACCTAAAGGATCGTAGAAGACCACCAACAGATAAAATAAGCCGACTTTCCATCATGGCTTTCCGCTCTGCTACCACAGGTCCCAAGATGGCTGTCAGGGTCTCATGGTCAGATTCATCCACAAACATGAGGCACAGAGGTCTGCAGGAGAACTCAGAGTTTGGCTTTTGTTCCTGAAAAATGGTGATTCCATCGTCCTCACCCTCAACTCGGATGGAGATGGACATGATTGTGAAGGAAAACCTCACTGCCTTCTCAGGAACCGCTGGACCAGATCCATGCTTCTCGCCGACATCTCCCATACCATCACATGATTCTTTCACCACAACGGTAAAACCAGAGGTGCACATGCTGTCGTCCAGCTCCCTCTCTCTCAGTCCTTCCATTATGTCCTCTTCCAAATCTTTTAATGCAGAAACCAGTGCCACATCATAACGGAATCTTCTGGAAATGGTGTCCACAGGGACATCGTCAACAGAGGTTGTCCAACCAGAGAGGCCATCAATGATTCCCACATCCCAGGAGCTGGAAACGTTTTTTAAAGCTGGCTGCCACTCAAATTGGTGGAACCCAGGGAGAAGCTCTTTCTCAGCATTGCGTAGAGTGTGCAGTGGCTGGAATATCTGGCGGCCACTAGTGGCCTTTACAGTGCGGTACATCTTGTGGTACTGACTGCAGCTAAGGAAGGTGTTTACCCTTATAGCCAAACACACTGCAGGATGCAGCCCACACCCTCTGCCTGAAAGAGAATAGAGAGGGAAAACAAAACTGTGTGAGATAGAATCAGAAGTTTGAATTCATAGAATTGTTTATCCAGAATAAACTCAAAATAAGTGAGAATGTGAGCTTGCATGTGTGATTATGTACCTACAGTATGTGTGTTTATGGACTGTTTTCAGAGCAAATGAGTGCTAGCATATCTGGAATTCTGATTGTAATTGCAGCATGTAATGTGTCCTAATTGTTCTAGATTTGTGAGATTATTAATGCTTAAAGATTAATTATTAATTATTAAAGATTATTAAAGTTAGAAAAGAGGTGACTCAGCTATGCTGGAAATGCTGATCTATCAGCTGATGATGAAAACAGGCACCAGCTGGGCCCTGTTCCCCTGGGGGCCGAAGACAGTATCTATGTCATTTGCAGATACATGAGATACTGATGTTGTTTTCATCCTAACAGGCTCTTTACAATAATTATTATTGTGTACTGAGTCTCACATGTGCACGTACACACAGTCAGTAAAGTGGTGAATATTATATTTAAATTGACAGTGAGGCACATAAGAAAATAATTCATTAATTCTTGTGTAGATAACATTGTGGACATGTTCAATTTATTTTGTGCATGTGAACATAATTGTGTAAAATTACATATTAAAATTTTTGTTCTATGAAAAATGAGTACAATTATCTGCAGTCAGGCATTGAAAATTAGACTAGTTCATTGTGAAAAACAAAACAAATAGTGATGGCATATATTACATTATAAAAATGGTATATGCTATTATTCTTGATGCCTCCCAAGCTTAGATAAGACAATAGTGCATTGTGTGTTCATTCTAGTTACATTCGTCTGACAACGACTGCTTTGACAGTCACATATTGTGGGTGGTATGTTTATTGGCATTACCTTGCATCATAGCTTCAAGTTCATCTGCTTGTTTGTGTTCATTCCCAGCTCTCAATGCCAGAAGGAAGAGCGTCAAGCAGACTGACTTCACATCCCCTCCTTCTTCCTTTTCAGCAAATACCTTCACCTGGTTCTTTAAATCTCTCAGCCTGTGCTTTTGAGCCCGACGGGTCAATGACAATAGGTGCTGTCGAGGACGTCCTCCTTTGTTGACCGGCAAGTAATCATCAAAATTCTGTTCTAAAGCTTTTTGTTCTTCCTGAGATTCTTTTTCATGGTAGTGATTGAGGCAGTGCTCCCTAAAGGAGTCAAATCGGACCCAGTCGTTGCATCCTTCACTGGGGCAAAGCAGAGGGATAGAGTTGAGGGTGGCAAGGAAGAATTTGGCTGGCCTGGTCAGATGGGATGGATTTAGATGTTGGTTACAGGTGGGACAGTTTTGGCCCAAAGCACGACTGTACCTTAGGATGCAGACCCGACAGAACAGGTGTCTACATGGTGACTGGACAGGGTCAGAAAGCAAGTGATCACACACTTGGCAGGTAAAGGCATGTAAGAAGTCTGCTGGTACTTCAGGAGGGATAAGCTTAGTGCTCAGATGGTCCCTCTGGCATTGGGTGATATTCTTTACCCATTGTCCTCTCTGAACTGAAAGTTTTAACCGTTCTTGTCCACCTGATCCAGTATTCTCTGTGGTCTGTCTCCACACTCTATTTGTCCCTGGGGATTCTGAGGAGTCCCTTTTGATTCTCTTTGGATGGCTGTGTGCAATTTTAAGTGGTTTGGCCCGCTTCCTTCCTATTCGGTGAAAAGAGCTCTTCTTAGGGAAGCAGAGGTTGCAATGGGTGTTGTGGGGCTTCCAGTCTGGAATCTGAGTCCTAGTGAAAGAACAGAAACCTCCTCCCCTCATGACAGCAGTCCAGCATCTGTGACAAAATAAAGATGGATGCACCGTCTCCATGTCGGTTGTCACATCCACCTTGAAGACCTTCAAGATCACCTCTGGCCAGTTCAGAAACTTACAGCCCATCCTACGCAAGGCACACCGGCTGGACACTTCCAAGTCTCCCTGGACTACATGCGACAGACCTTTAGCCTTCTGTATTGAAAGGCCACAAAGGCGACACAGACATCTGCAAAAGACACAAGCAAATTAATCTTAAACTAAGATAAACAAAGACATGCTTCTAAATGTACACAAGTCAAGTCAACATTCAGAATTCATGCAGTTGACACTATATTTTATTAGACTCACTTGAGAAGATTCATATGTGTATCAATTTCCTGGAGCTTAAGGTCCACTCTCCCTTGAGCAGTCTCCATGTTTTCCTTACTCTTCCCTCCAAAACAGAGCTTCATAACACTGCCAGGAGAGCCTGCGTTTTCCATTGCTACCTCTGGCTGGTTTTCCTTCTCCACCGGTGCTTCATTAGGCAGAGGGGCCTTCTCCATGGACCTGACCCGAAAGAGCTTAAACTTCCATTCCAAAAACTTAGGATGAGACAGTTCGTCAGGCATGGAGGCTCTGGGAGCATCTTCAAAACTCCACCTCCCTTTCTCCATAGTGTCAGCTTAGTCTCAGCTGCTTTCAAGAATTAGAAAAGAAAGCGAGAAGGAATAAGATTAATTCTTTATGAATCAAGAGTTTATGAGACTATGAGATTAGCTGGGCTGCCAAGGAATATTCTGAGGTGTAACAGAAAAGGCGGGTTTCAGGCTTTCAAATCCACAAAAGAAGAGCAAAACAACATAATTTCCAAGGCTGTGATTTACTTAGGTCTATAGGCTTAGTTTGTTAAAAGCGGCCCTGAAATCCCAGCCCAAACGGAAGAGCTTTGCTCTGACCCAGAGTACAGCATTATACCGTAAGTGGCATTTAAAGCCTCTGTAAAATGCATGAGACAAGGTTTCAGAAATCGATCTGCTGCTGAAAACTTAATTTCTCTCCTCGCCAACATTCCCGCTAAGGGACCCACTATGTCCTTTTTCTATCCCTCATCTTTCATTTAATTTTTTGCCCCTCATCTTTCTCAGGTACCAAAGAATTTGCTAAATGGACACCTCTAGGGCTGTCAATCAGTTATCATAATAGTAATTTACTGTGCTGAACCAGGAGTTTAAGTCCATGGAAGAGCATGCTGGCATTTAATGGATTACTCGAGAGAAAGGGAGAGAGGCAAGTCTTATGATGCACAGCCATTGACTGAAGTGGGATGAAGGGAAATTGTAATGCCAGCAGTTCCCTATGAATCAGATTCTATCCTGTTTCAACCATGTCACTCCCAGAGTGCCGTAATCTGCATAAACACACAAATAAAAACAAAGACTACCTCAGAAGTCACATCACTTGGACTAGTAGTAGCTGTCAAACCCTTGCAGACTCTCAAAACAACTGTGTCATGATGTGATGCTCCGCTCACATCCTATCCATAAGAATGTAAAATGGTCCTCTTTCCTGATCAATAAATCAACAAACGCTTACCATAACACTCCCATGGCGAGCACATGCTGGCATTTTCTCTCTTTCTCTCTCTCTTTCTTTTTCTCACTCTCAGCTTGTGTTTGCACCCTGGGTCTCTCCAGCTATCAGCTCTGAAGTGAACTATTGAGACACGCATACACACAAACAGCTGAGTGCATTCAGTCTGTCAGTCAGTTGGGTCCTACCTTGTTTTTGAGGCTCAGCTGGTGAATTCTCCCCTGGGGCCTTTCCGCATGGGTGCACAGGGGAGGCCTAGTGTGTTTTTGAGTGCGGATGTCTTCCAGACTCTCTATCTAAGAGTGTCTGCTGGCTGGATCTCAGTCGCTTGCTGCTCCTATAAAAGACTGTCTCTCCATAGGAAGAGAGTCCTATTTATACCTCTCTGTGGGGCCTTAACCACCACATTTTAGCACCTGAGAAACATGGGAGGTCTCGGGAAGGGGGGGGGGGGGGTGATGCTAACCACACACACACACAGAGAGAAAGAGAGAGAGAGAGAGATTTACTAAACTACCTAATGAAGACTTAGACTTCTATTGTTTCTAACAGTTCATTTAGTCTTATTTAGACAGTCCGTTGACTAAAAGTAACTTTGCAACTACATTTCAACTACCTGTCCTTAGAGTATTAGACTATATGCTTAATATTTGCTAACACTTTATTTTAATAGTCACCCAAACAGATTCTACATACAGAGATAGTAGAGAGAGTAACTTTGCGAGTACATGTTGACTAATCCTAACTAAACTGAATAATAAATTACTAATATACTAGTAAGAGTTGAAATGTACCGTAGGTGCAAAGTTACTTAGTCAACAAAATTTCTAAAGGGGGCCTTCAAAATAAAGTGTAACCTTATTGTTTTTACATGATGCTAATTATAAGTAAAATACAGGCTAACTTTAACCATACAAATAAACATTTAGCTATCCATTTCAAAGTAAAGTCTTACACATATGCACCAATATGAGACATCATAGAGCTACCATCTGCACGCAGATACTCCAATACACAACATAAACCACATATTTTTTAGACACACAAACACACATGCACATTCTGCATGATAAACACATGTCAGTACAAGCCACATGGATAAATCTAACGCATCCTCCTGCTGTTTTCCCCCAGCACTCTCTGAAACTCATCTCCAGCAGGTGGTCCAAGCCAACATGCTGCAGCTCTGCTATTTGATCCCCCTCTATACAGAAAAAGACACTGTTAAAACACATCATATGAGAGGAATCCATTAAAAGAGAGCTGACAACCATCTATTCAAGGCTGCCTGACTAAAATGTATTTTACAGTGTATTCAAAATTCAGAAAAGCAGAGCAAACATAGGGTATATTCCAAATACATTTCACAATTTTAGATTCTTACTGAGACAAGATTATCTTCCGTTATCATTTTGGACAAATTACCTATACTGGAGGAAACTAGGATGTCACTATAATGAGCATTTTCTCTACATGTGGGCTCTGTTGCAATCTCACTATGAACAAGGTTGGTGTCATCAGCAAATATGAATTAAAGGGATTTATTTGTTGATAAATAAATCAAGGGTGTTTTTGCAGAAGAGTTATTGTGCTATAATTAATGCGGTTTTTTATGGACTTCTTAGTGCAGGATCTGACAGACTAGCCATTAAACAGTCACCAAGTGCCCACATTGCATTGTGAGGCCTGTCTCACGTGAGAGCCACAACTTCTGTAAACCAAACAGAAAGTAAACACCATAAATAATGTACAGTGTAGGTCATTCTACAACATGGCTGTCATTTGTGCCCAATATATACATGTATAAAAATGACTTTGAAAATGTAGAGTTGATGCAACCTTTAACTGTGTTTGATGCATACAACAACAATCATTCTGTAGAATGACCCACATAATACTACACACATAAATATGGAAATGAATGATTAAATTCAAATAATTTAAATCCATTTAAATGAGTGAACAGAGAGAGAAATAAATAAAGCCTCATTATTGTGAGTAATAAAGAGATGAAAAAAGTGATTTTTATGCAAAAGACAGTTTGCTTTCGGCTAAATTATAATAGCCAAGTCTATAAACTGAGCAAAATGAGAAAGGTCAACGAAAATACCTGTTTTTACAAGTGCTCCTTCATCCTTCACAAAGATCCCTTGAGGGCCTGAAAAACAAAGTCGACATTTATCATTTCATTGATCATGATAGAGGTTACATGTGTGCATGTTTATTGACTCATTAATGTTTTGTGCATTATTTAAATGAACAAATCACACAAAAATTACAAGTCTGTCATCTTTTCCTCACCCTCATGTCTTTCCAAACCTTTATGACTTTCTTCCACAGAATTCTAAAGGAAGTATTTTGTTACATGTCTAAGCTGCTCTTTTACAAGAAAATTGGACTATTCCCAATGTTAAACTTAAAAATGGAGAGAAAAAAAGTACATGCAATCATTTGTGATTCAAAAGTCAAATGGGAATGGAACAACATGAGGGTGGATACGATGACAGAATTTAATGCTGTAGTTAGGCCTGCCAGAGACTTCAGTGTTCACAAACCTAATGAATGAGAAAAACAGAGAGAAACCGTAGGTCTGTTGCCATGGCAAGGCAAACAGAGCTGTAGATGTCCATCTAACAAACAAGCGGTGACCCCTAGAGATCCGTGCCTCTCTCCGCCTGCTAATTGACTTGTTATTGATAAGCCCAATGGCAGTTTGATTTATGTGAAAAATGTCTTCAGTCGACAGCCACCTGGCATTAAGCTGGGTGTTATTCTCCACTGTGTGTGTGAGTTTTTGAGATGCTGTTATCACCATCTAAAGGGGACACCTGGTGGGTGAGGTCAGAGATATTGGTGTCAACGCAGAGTGCAAAATCGAACTGCACACCAATCAAATCACATTATTCGAGTGAGAAGGTGAATCATTGACACACTAACCATCTGTTTCACAGACAAGGCTTAAGCCCAGTCCCAGACTAAAATGTAACCCTGAGCTGTTTCAGATGAAAGAAATTTGTACTGATGTGGGAAGTCGTGGTCTAATGGTTAGAGAGTTTGACTCCTAACACTAGTGTTGTGGGTTTGAATCTCGGGCTGGCAATACCATGACTTAAGTGCCCTTGAGCAAGGCACAGAACCCCCAACTGCTCCCTGGGCGCTGCAGCATAAATGGCTGCCCACTGCTCTGGGTGTGTGTTCACTGCTGTGTGTGTGTGTGCACTTCGGATGGGTTAAAAGCAGAGCATGAATTCTGAGTATGGGTCACCATACTTGGCTGAATGTCACCTTCACTTCTAAAAAAATTACTTAAATGTTGTAATTAATCTATGGACTAAAGAGTCTTTTAAAGGTCATTAATATTGTACCATTAGGTGACGTTTTTATGATGGCAAAGCAGTCATTTTTGTTTTGATCAGACAATTCACTGTATTCACAGAGTAAATCCCATAATTCCCTGCATTGCTAGGAAGTATAATTTCCGCTGCTAACAAAGTATAAAACTACTATAAAATAATCCTACTATAAATTTCCAGAAACAATTTGTTAGTGGTGCTAGAAATTAAACTTGTTCCAGGTGGTACAAAAAATCAGTCTTCTTCACAGACCATCCTTTTTCCTCTTTCCTCCCTCTCTTCTTCTTGAAAGTTTATTTTGTAAATGAATATACCAAGCAGTGGTCCTGATTGCATAGCTATTTGTCAAAGTTAGTTGACAGAAACTCTCCCTCTCTCTCTCACACTTTCATCACCTTACCCCGAGCTCTGCCTTATAATCATTAATGCAATAATCAGGACACACACTATTCATTACTGTCTTTCCATCTCTTTTTTTCTCTCTCTGTCTGTATCTGGTCCCCTCTCATCCCTCACAGATGGGGCCTTGTTTCTGTCTGACCAATGTTGCTTTTTCTGCCTTCAGGTTCTGTCAGGATCTTTTCTGCCACTCCACTGAAATTTAATTAACTTCTAATAGGGTGCCAGTCTGTGTGTCGTACAGACTTTTCTCATTATCCAATAATACAGAATTAGCCTCAATCTACAGGCGTTTGTATTCCTCAAACATGCAGTAAGACCTGCATGTGTGCTCAGAAGAAGAGCTCACCAGATGCACGCTATGTACTCAAGCAAACCTTCAGCGATGAAGCCCATCAGCTTGAATCCAGGGCAGCCGAGTGAAAGCGAGAGAAGGGAAAGGAGCCGGGTGTCTTCAATCAAAATAACAATGCTCTTTAATTCTGCTTTAATTAAATCTGCTTTTTCCCCAAGCGAGGCGCAGGATCAGACAGCCGCTGGAGACTCGCAGCCCTGCAAAAGTCTTTCCTCCAACTGAGTTTGTGTTTAATCATTGCTTCTTTACACTCTGTCAGAGAGCTTTCAGTTCCAAACTAATGCTGGTTTACAAGAAAAGCTTAGCAACGTCACGTGTACACTGAATCTACTGGATTTTGACTTTAACAGCACACAATGAGATTTGATAGATAGATGGATGGATGGATGGATGGATAGACTTCATTAATTTATTAAACAGACTGCAAGCTGTCTTTGTCTTTGCGATTGTCTGTGTGAGAGAATGAAGAGATGAAAAGAGCAGCCCTGTCTTTCTATCATGACTGACCCTCGTCTGTCCCTCCGAAGTCAATTCGGCAGGAAAGACAAACGGCGTTCGGGCTCCACCGTGAAGTCTGCTAATTGTTTTCCTGTCCTTTAACTAAAAAGTCCATTATGAGAAATGGCAGGGCGGCTGTGGCCTTTTCAGCACTGCTGGTGTCACTCTGCAGCCCTGAGGACAATAGAGCCCCTGACACAGGCGTTAATTCAGGGCCACCTTAAACAGTCTGATCTTTAAATCTATTCACTCTGTAATTATAATGGAGGAAGGAGGGGTGAGAGTCCACCTGTCAGAGCGCAGAACTGTGTCCAGAGCACCGTGATACGGTGAGATCGTGGCCAGTGAGCATCTGTTAAAATCTATCGTTTGTTTACAGCAGGAGTTGGCTGCTGGGATAGCATATGGCAGCTGCTGATGGGCACGGTGTGGCAGTCGATCAGAGACAGAGATGCAGAACAGATGCTGGCCGAAGGACTCGGGAATGGGGCGCTTTGTTGCACCCTAGCGGAAGATTTCATTGCTCAAATGTTACTCATTATACATCAATTTAAAAAATAAAATAAAGAAATAAAAGATGAAACCGAGAAATAAAACAGAGAAATATACTGATACGAAGTATAAAACTAATCAAATAAATAAATAAATGCATGTGAAAAAGCAATGCAATTGTGAGAGAGAAAGTCGCATCATCACATATAAAAAGTGCAGATTAGTGAAGTGAAGTGACATTCAGCCAAGTATGGTGACCCATACTCAGAATTTGTGCTCTGCATTTAAGCCATCCGAAATGCACACACACAGAGCAGTGAACACACACACACACACACACTGTGAGCACACACCCGGGGCAGTGGGAAGCCATTTATGCTGCGGTGCCCGGGGAGCAGTTGGGGGTTCGATGCCTTGCTCAAGGGCACCTAAGTCGTGGTATTGAGGGTGGAGAGAGAACTGTACATGCACTCCCCCCACCCACAATTCCTGCCGGCCCGGGACTCGAACTCACAACCTTTCGATTGGGAGTCTGACTCTCTAACCATTAGGCCAAGACTTTAGAGAAATAAAGCCAAAGTAACCAGAAATAAATGATCAATAATGTAAAAATTACAGTCAAAACTACAAAACCTGAAGTTGCAATTATGATGAAGTCACATTTCAGTTGATGCAAAACAAGGTAGATATTTAAGAGATCTCATTAATGCTTTTTCTTACCTTTGGGATGCTGGAGAAATTAAAAATAGACACAATAGAGACAGTGTGACATACAGTAAGAGTACAGAGCTATGAAGTTAATGTATACAGCAGCTCAGGTAATCTGATCTTGAAAAAAAAACAAAAAAACAATGAGACATTGTTGAAATTTCCTCTGTAATTCAAAAAAAAAAAAAAAACAACAAAGAGAAACATTTTAGAGCAATATTTTTTTAACCAAAAAAAATTGCCTCTTTCTATTCTCAGAGTATAAACAAGAAGTCTAAAATTAATATGAAAGAAAACACTCTTCCCCGCTCAGTCTTCCACTTTCTCCTCTGCATTTCCTGTTTCCTCTCTCAGTCCCCTGGGGAGCGCATCGCTTTAATAGAAATGGCTTTTTATTCTCTTCCACTAAGCGGATGGATGGAGCAAAGTGTGAGTTGTTTATTCTGAAAGAGATGGCTGAAATAGACTTGATTTGTGGTATGCAGCTCCTGAGAGGGCAAAGTGACACAGCCAACAACAATATATAGTGATCATACATGTGGGTGTGTAATGCCAGGAACCTGTGCTGGCAAAGTTGCAGCCACTCTCAGGGTCAATTTACCATTTAATTGCTGGCTCACCTAACACTCCTTCAAATCAAATCCTTTTATTCCCTATCACTGCACCTATGACATATGACACTGTCGCTCACCTTTCCATAGCCTGTCTGCCTGATTAGCATTGACTGTTTTCATAAAACACATGTCTCTCTAGGCCTCTCAGATGAAGCAAGTCGGCAAAAGTAGTGTTGAGAATGAGTAAAACATCAAACCTTGCAGTCAACACAGATGTGAGATCACGTACACCCTTGTAAGACAGGCAAGCGACACGCATAGACCAATACTCTCTCTTCGCTATTGAGCTGATTATCAGTAACGCACATTTCAAAAACATGTCCACATGCGCAAACACTGGTCTGCCGCAGACGTGCGGCGCAGCGCCCACTCACGGTCGTGAAGCTGTCCCTCACAATTAGCAACAGATAATCTTGGAGCAACCTGACTCACAATGGAAACCCCTGGCGAGTAGCCGTGGTTAGCGCTAGAGTGTCGAGATGGCACACAGCTCTGATTTATCCATTATCTCTATCAGAACTCGTATCCACACACTTGTGGATAAGACAAAACGTACAATCTCAGCAAATCCTAGCTTCTACTACAACTATGCAGGATATGCATTACCTTTGTGTGTGTAGACATGTATGTGAAACATATGCTACGCAAGAATGTGATCATTAATGCTAGCTAGGCAAGCTGGATTTCTCATAATGTCATGACTTGAAATGCTTGATTTAGCTACATCATGTAGCATTCATAACACAACAAAATTGCTTTAGCATAAACTTTCTGCTTCTATGCCTAGCAAGTTTGATTTTGCTATGGCATAGTAATTCATAACACAAAATTACATTCTTGTCAGTATTATGGTCTTTAGCATTAACTGTCTGCTTCTATGCTACGTAAGCTTGATTTAGCTAAGTCATAGTAATTCATAACACAGCAAAGTTGCATTCTTAGCGGTATAAGAGGCTTTAGCGTCAACTATCTACTTTAATGCCAAGCAAACTTGATTCAGCTACGTCAATTCATCAAAGTTGCATTAATAGTATAATAAGCTTTCTTACTAGTATAATAATATAATATAAGTCTGTATCTATGCTAACAAGATTAATTTAGCTGCAGCAACAATAAAATAACACTAAGCATATACTGAACAAGAGGCCTTGCAACTGCTGCACTACCTAGAAAGTGGACTTGTATCTATCTATCTATCTATCTATCTATCTATCTATCTATCTATCTATCTATCTATCTATCTATCTATCTATCTATCTATCTATCTATCTATCTATCTATCTATCTATCTATGCTTATAAATGCTTAACCAGTAAGCAACACCTGCATAACCATGATAACAAAAACACTCAAAGCAAGCACCACTCACATTTTCTGATGAAATTCTAGTTCTAATCATGTTTAATTAGTAACAACAATTGCCAAATTCACTAATTATCGAAAATAAATAATAATTTTAGATTGAAACTTGTAATTTGTCAGATTTAGTCAAAGGCGGCTTTTGACTTTTAACGGATAGTATATTAGAGCTAGTCTAGTCATGTCTTTCTTTTTCAGGAGACCACGTAACAACAAAAGGGGTTTTCTGCTGTGTAAGGATGCTTCATTCCCATCAAAAAGCCCATAAAAGGAAGTATTGCCAGCGCTGAAAAGACGTACCAGGATTTAGATCCTTTTAATACAAGCAGTTGTCAGTGGAATTACATTGTGGTTCTCATAAACTGTTAATCAGTAAATAGAAATGTCTTTGCACCAAAATTCATACCTGCATCAAAACACTAAACAACTCAAAATACAACAAGTATAGCTATTATAGCCAGTAATTGTTAACTTGTGCAATGACAGGCATGAATGATACTTAAAATAATGCAGATTTGTATGCTAATAAGATCAAAGTTATTCAAAAAAATATACTTAATGCATTAGCAACTACCTAGCATTGTGGCAGTTTTGCTACTCGCATTCTGTCTTGAAAATGTGGTCATATTTGTAAACAAATTGTCAGCACAACTATTATGCTAACCTGACCTACTGTACTCCCCTTCACGCTATATAACCGATGATACAAGATCCAGGTGACAGACTGGGAACCGTTACGAATCAAGATTTGGCTTTTTCCATGGAACAGCCACAGCTCGACCCCAAAGCTCTTCCCCCAGTTCCTCACTTCTCGATAATAAAGCTCTGGTGTGCTAAAAAGAAACGAGTATGATCAATAACAGCTGCTAGTGGTGTAGATGATCAGCATGACACATTACATAAGATGGGTCATAAAAATGACCAATGTAGGGGCCAGTCTCATGGGTACAGATTAATTTCAAGTCTAAGGCTAGAAGAGATTAACCATTAGCAAGGACATGAATTGGAAAAACTAGCCTTAACTCTGATTCTGTCACAAACACGGTCTGTTAAGAAAAACCAGAGCGGAGGTGGAAGAGGATTTTTGTGAGTTATAAGTGAATTGTACTTCAAAGTCTGTCTTAGCAGGGGAACAAGGACCTGTTGGAGAGACAGGTAATCAAATGAAATTAAAAATTTTACTCAATGGATTTTCTTATTTTACACAAATCTTCTGTCATATCAGGTTTTTCCTCCTTCCATCACTCAATAACTCAATCTTTCTATCAGTTTATCTGCAATCATCTGTCTCTCTTTCTTGTCTGACTCTTTGTGGTCACAGCTGCAAGTATGCCTAGCAAACCGTTGTGTAAAAAAGTGCAATTATACCGGGCTGAGAACATTTTATAAAAAGAAACAGCGCATGATTCTTTTTTATATTCCAGAATCCTGAACACTGTCTGGTTTTTAGGCGACATTTCGTCCAAATGTGCTCGCGCTTCTGAACAGATGAAGCAGTCCACGCTTGTAGGCACACTTTTTCCCCTCTCACTGCTCTCTCTCTCTCTCTCACACACACACACAAGCAAACAACCTCCCTGCATGAAATAACCTTCCCTGATTTCATTATTTGTCAAATAGGAAGAAATGAGACAGAGAATTGGTGCCTTTTTCACAAGACATGTTACCACACTGTCACCAAATGGCGAAGTCATATAATTACACCTTCTGTTCATCACAGAGTAGAAAAACACACACATTCACACAGAGCAAGGCAAGTGGGCGTGGCCCACTTGCCTTGCCTTGCAAGTGGGCCTTGTTATGAGCAAGGCAAGTGGGCGTGGCCTCGCTGCCAATCAATCCCACTGGCACAGCTGATGAGGAGTCATTAAAATGGCCGCCTCCGACCAATTACTGAGTGAAGAGATATATTTTATTTCTGGACATATGTTTATAGCGCTAGAACGATGCTAATAATACCATGAATATACAAAATCAGGATACATTTCAATGTGTCATCCTAGTTTCTGCCAAACCACCACAGTTAGCAATATGCTATGGTCCATTTAAAGGCACATGTGGGATATTCATTCCTACTTGATATCTCTGAAGCTCGGAAACTGATATAAATAAACCCAGTGGCAGTTCTACAAATACTTTAGATAAGTATAATTTACTGTTTTACATGCCTATCATCACAAACGATTGTTAATTTTTTTTTTTTTTTTTTCTCTGTGATGCATTTTATTTGCTGAAAACGTAATTTTTAATCACTGAATTCGATGAAACATGGTACAAAACCAATTTAAACTATGTGATGTATTGTAATGACTAAGTCATTGTAATGTAATGATTTAATTGTATCTATCTGCTGTATGTTCCAGTGTAAGCAAGTTATAAGTGAACTGCACTATGAAGCCTTATTTGCGGGGGAACAGGGATCTGCTGGAGAGACAGGTTGTCAGTTATAATGATGCCAGTGGTGGCTAATAATACCACGTTACCACACATTATTGTAGAAACTTTGGCTGTAATCTACGGTAAGCATGGTAAGTTTTTGTAAAAGGGATCCAGAAGTTAATTTACCATCATTTGCCCTGCCCAACAGGGACAATTCAGGACAGGCTAAAGTAAGCTATCTTTTAAGCAGAAAAAGGAGGTCCTCGTCTGGGAACAAACAATTGTAAACAACACTAAAAAACATACACAGCATAAAAAAGGGCACACCTGCATGTCAGATTTGCGTGGACAGCGGAGTTCCTCTGAGAGCCACACTGCACTGAATTTCTCCTCAAACGATCCATTAAGTGACTGCTTACGTCCAGGATACACACACCTTTTGCAAAGAACAGCTTTCATACTCCCTTTGTGGGAGGCGGCTATGTCAACCGGTGGGCTCTCAAGCTCCCCGCCGTCACGACCTTCAAGGACACTTGAGTTCTGTTCTGAGGGCCAATTAGGTGCTTTTTCTGATAGTAAATAAAAAAACACTTCTCTGGATTTAATAAACAAACTCATTAGGCACTGCTAAAAGGACGGAACTGCAGTTTAATTAGACCCGGAATTGATTAATGCGCAATTAACACAGCCAGTTTATTCATCTCATCTTGGGTGGGACCAGAATGTAAACACTACAGGTTCAGAAAGCTCTCAGTCTCATTTTTCTCTCAATGTTCATGAAGTACATAATGACAGAGTGCATAACCTCAGTCTCAGAAGGCTACTGATGTTTCCCTGTATAATTTTAATGGTCTGCAAACAGTGAATTCCAAAAGCCATGGAACCACTAGTGAAAAGGTTTCTATTGTGCATTTGTCTCGGGTGATTCAGATCAATTCCTCAGGTGAGTATAATTTATATAAAATCAGATATTTTTTATATAGTTGTATATTTAATGAAATGAGAAAACAACAAAATTACTAGTTTTTTTTTTTAGAATGACTATAATGGTACTGAAATAAAACAAACAAACAAAAAAGTACTAAATAAGAAATCTAAATTCTATTCCTACAATATGGTCACAGATGTTTAGATAGATAGATAGATAGATAGATAGATAGATAGATAGATAGATAGATAGATAGATAGATAGATAGATAGATAGATAGATAGATAGATACTGGCTCAACTTTATATGATAACCATTTTATTTATTGGTTAAAAACAGCACAAAAAGTATAAATGCATATGATGGACAGAACTCGATGCTCGACAGTAGAGAGCACTGTTTCCTTATAAAAAGACAAGACACACACACACACACACACACAAAACTATTGTAGCACCATCTAGTAGTGTTAAATTAAGCACCTAGAAGTGTTAGCAAGTAAAAAGTGCTCTGTGACTATTTGAATCAGTATTGTCTGCAAAACTGAGCTGAGCATTACTTAAGTACTCCCCATTGCAATTATTAGTAACTTTATTATAGTTCTACCAATCACATATTAACTATTTTAGTGTTAATTCATAGTTTTGATGCCTTCAGTGTGAATCTACAATTTTCATAGTCATGAAAATAAAGAAAACTCTTTGAATGAGAAGGTGTGTCCAAACTTTTGGTCTGTACTGTGTATATATATATATATATATATATATATATATATATATCAAAATTAGCCACTTTTTATAATGATGAAAGGAAACACTGTTTAGTTTACTGTGCTAAAGGCACAGCTGAACAAACCACAACAGATTTATGCCATGAAGATTATTTACATTTATAGTCAATAATTTAGCATATTTAAAATCCATTTTGAAAAGCATTTAAAGTCGACCTCCCTGAAAGTCACTGTATAATTCACAGAATAACAATTGCAGACAACAGCTATTAAAAGTTTTTGAGAAATAGTTTGTCTGCAACTTCAAGATCCTTTTTAGCTTTATGTCTCACACAGATAGTGAACTCTGGTACTCCATTAACCACATTTATGGGTGTCCTTGTCCAAATACAGCTGTGAAACCACTGTCAAAGCCAGCACCCAACCCTTATAACCTGTAGCTTTGTGTCCCACATCCCAGAAAGCAGTTACAGGTTTCTCATCCAGGTCCTCGACTCCTGTTGTGAGACATTTGCTCCGCTCATATATTTGCTAGAAGACCAGCCAGACCATAGTCTCTTCTCTTTTGTATTTCCTTGCTACCTCCTTCCTCTCGTTCAAGGCACTGACAAATATCTCCTAACATCAGGATGAGACTTATAATGTGAATGATGGAAACCCTCACTGAATGATCGCATGTGTGCAACCTCCGGAGCCTTCCACCACATTTCAGCAGCCTTTTTTAACTCCGGCAGGATGTCAGGAACCACAAACTTCTCCGCCAGAAAGACCACAGGCAGCACGGCCAATAGCAAGACCCAACCCACCACTCCCAGCCAATAGGATGGGCCGAGTCGACTGACGTCATCCTTGATCTCACCAATATGTTGATGGGTAAAAAGCGCCCAGCTGAGAAAAAATAAAAACCCTGTAGGGGGGAAAAAATGGAGAAGGTTAAAAATGTGCATATTACATGGCTAAGGAAAGAATAATAGCGAGGTACTGACCTGTAGGTACTAGTGTGAGCAGCAGCAGAGTGGTCGGGTCGAGCGACTGGCCTGCCATCAGCAGTGAGCGAGTGTTCGAGTAGGAACGCATGGTTTGAGACCTCCAGCAGAAAGCGAACATGAGACACAGCAGTCCAGAGCTCACCGACATGAGGAAAGCCACCACTGCAAACACTCTCTCAGCCTCCAGAGCTGTGGAAACCAGAGAGGGACAGAAACACCTTTAATATTCAAGATTTACAGTGAACATGATACAGTATAACCTGCTCATTGGGCCTTAAATATATATATAAAATTGTAATTTCATAATATGATATTGCAAGTAATGTTAAAGCCTTATATTTTAAAGTCTAAGGTTCCCACTAACTTCCATTAATTTATATATATTTTTTGTCTGTATAATGAAAATTAAAAGAAACCTAATTTATCTTCTTTGGCGTTCCAATGAACAAAGAAAAGCATAGAGGTTTGGAGTGACATGAGGGAATGACACATTATCATTTTGAGGTGAACTATCCCTTTAAGAATGCCCAGCATAAAACCATGATGGGAAATTTCAGTTTGTGTGTTCTTGAAGAACAACATCTCGTTATGAAACTATTTAAAGCTGTACTGATCAGTCATTACTTCATCCTTCACTATTTATATCATTTTTTATTTGTCTTGTTCTGAGGAAGAACTGAACTGAGGGGAAAAACAGACAGGCTACAACTAATAAAACATGAGTAATGCTAGTCCAGCATGTCATAGCCTGCCGAAGCGTAGAAACCCCTCCAACACAAAACCATATCATTATTTAACGCCAACGTTGGAAATTCAGAAGTTCACAGATTCCCACTCATTTGGCTGCTCTGTGCTTCCTGGCAGGTCAAACCTTACCATCATTCTTCTAATGATGTAGCAAGTACATAGGGTGTTATGTGAAGTGTTCCCGGTTCCGGTTTAGCTAATTAATGCAGCCTAAAAATCCTTTAACGGATTTGGATATTAAAAGCATATTAGTATGTTATGTGTAAGCCAGGTTAAAGAAATGGGTCTTTAATCTAGATTTAAACTGCAAGAGTGTGTCTGCCTCCCGAACAATGTTAGGTAGGTTATTCCAGAGTTTAGGTGCCAAATAGGAAAAGGATCTGCCGCCCCGCAGTTGATTTTGATATTCTAGGTATTATCAAATTGCCTGAGTTTTGAGAACGTAGCGGACGTAGAGGATTATAATGTAAAAGGAGCTCATTCAAATACTGAGGTTCTAAACCATTCAGGGCTTTATAAGTAATAAGCAATATTTTAAAATCTATACGATATTTGATAGGGAGCCAGTGCAGTGTTGACAGGACCGGGCTAATATGGTCATACTTCCTGGTTCTAGTAAGAACTCTTGCTGCTGCATTTTGGACTAGCTGTAGTTTGTTTACTAAGCGTGCAGAACAACCACCCAATAAAGCATTACAATAATCTAACCTTGAGTTCATAAATGCATGGATTAACATTTCTGCATTTGAAATTGAGAGCATAGGCCGTAATTTTGATATATTTTTGAGATGGAAAAATGCAGTTTTACAAATGCTAGAAACGTGGCTTTCTAAGGAAAGATTGCGATCAAATAGCACACCTAGGTTCCTAACTGATGACGAAGAATTGACAGAGCAACCATCAAGTTACAAGCAGAGTTTTTGGGTCCTATAATTAACACCTCTGTTTTTTCAGAATTTAGCAGTAAGAAATTACTCGTCATCCAGTTTTTTATATCGACTATGCATTCCATTAGTTTTTCAAATTGGTGTGTTTCACCGGGCCGTGAAGAAATATAGAGCTGAGTATCATCAGCATAACAGTGAAAGCTAACACCATGTTTCCTGATGATATCTCCCAAGGGTAACATATAAAGCGTGAAGAGTAGCGGCCCTAGTACTGAGCCTTGAGGTACTCAATACTGCACTTGTGATCGATATGATACATCTTCATTCACTGCTACGAACTGATGGCGGTCATATAAGTACGATTTAAACCATGCTAATGCACTTCCATTAATGCCAACAAAGTGTTCAAGTCTATGCAAAAGAATGTTGTGGTCAATTGTGTCAAACGCAGTACTAAGATCCAATAAAACTAATAGAGAAATACACCCACGATCAGATGATAAGAGTAGATCATTTGTAACTCTAAGGAGAGCAGTCTCAGTACTATGATAAGGTCTAAATCCTGACTGGAAATCCTCATATATACCATTTTTCTCTAAGAAGGAATATAATTGTGAGGATACCACCTTTTCTAGTATCTTGGACAGAAAAGGGAGATTCGAGATTGGTCTAAAATTAACTAGTTCTTTGGGGTCAAGTTGTGGTTTTTTAATGAGAGGCTTAATAAACAGCCAGTTTGAATGGTTTTGGGGACATATCCTTATGACAATAAGGAATTAATAATAGTCAGAAGAGGATCTATGACGTCAGGAAGCACCTCTTTTAGGAGCTTAGATGGTATAGGGTCTAACATACATGTTGGTTTAGATGATTTAAGTTTATACAATTCTTCCTCTCCTATAGTAGAGAATGAGTGGAACTGTTCCTCAGGGGGTCTATAGTGCACTGTCTGATGCGATACTGTAGCTGACGGTTGAATGGTTGCAATTTTATCTCGTTTATTTTATAAACGTTAATAACGTTTATTTCCCAAGATTTATGAGAAAAGCAGACACATATCACACACCTTTAATAATGTCTTCAGTCCAACTCTCATCCAGTCTGGTCTGATTCTCTGAGGTCCACAGACCCCGGTCATCCAGCCACCCAGGTGTCCAGATCGCATAGCTGATGCACAAACAGCCCATCAAGCCAAGACAGGATTCAATAAATCGAAAACGACTCCTCGAGTCAACCAATTTTGGTCCTTGCATCGCTCTGTTGAGAAAAAGCTGTTGGTTAGGCATGACTTTATACAAACAAAGTTGACAATTTAGCTGGAAGCTAAATGTTGGCAATTTCATCCGAAAAATAAATAATCTTTGTTAGGTTTTCTTACCTTGAATGGCTTAAGTCTTTAAAATGTGTTCAAATGACAAAGACTTTGCAGTACAGTGACTGAACACTTTCAAATATCAAATGAATCAGTGAGACAGAAACAACAGGGTTTTATGACGATGTACAGAAGCTTCTTTCTCACTTCCTCCTCACAACGCTGAAATAGGACACTGTAAAGATTTCCTCCTACCCACAGTGAAGCCCCACTCGCAATGGAAACTTCCCCTCTCATAAACATCCACACATAAACTGTGAAACAAGGCATTTTCCTTGGAAGCTGAAAACTGATAAGCAACCATGGTGTAAAAAAAAAAGAAAGGCATTTATGGAACAAGTCAGAGTCAAAAAGAAAGAAACACATCACCTTTCAATCCCAAAATGGATAGCGAAATCTTAAAATTATTTAAAATCATTATAGAGGAGTCATTTAATACTTTATTTTTCCCCTGAGGTATAGTTTATAATGTATAATGTAATATATATATATTCATTTTTTTGCACCATAAAGTTATTTACAGAAAAAAAAGAAAACATTTTGCACTCTCTCTGAAACATTAAAAGGTCTGTCTTGTGCTTTGCCTTTAAGAGGTTTATATAAAAATGAACATCAGAACTTTGCACAGCTGCCTTTACACATGGGCTGTCAATAAAGTTATTCTTCAATAAAAGTCTCTTTCCAAAGCTTAAACATTTTTAAGCCGTTCAGGCTGTTAAGTTCTGAAATGATCAGAGATCTTCTTGGAAATGAACATCTGTATCTCGTTTCTAATGTTTGAATCCTTTGGAAGGACGTGCAGAGTTGCAGGTGCTACACACAGTCTGTTAAGTAAAAATATCTAAAAACAAGATCAATTTACTTGAGAAATAACACTTCACAAGATATGAAGACTTGTCTGATCTGGAATTCTTGATCAGCATTTTGTCTTGCTGCACTATCAAATAAAATATACTTGTATTAAAGATGTATTAAAGTGTGTATTTAATGTATAAAAGCTTGTGCAATGCTGTTTCTTAAGTAAATTCATCTTGGTTCAAGGTTGTTGTTGTTGTTGTTGTTGTTTTTTTGTTGTTTTTTTACAGAAAATCTAATTTAAGAACAAATTTTGAGAACAAAATAGGACTAAAATCCTCATTAAGAATAAGGAATTATTATTTTTATTTTTTTTGTTGCAGCAAATAGAATTGAGAAGCAAGTATTAGGTACCAAAAATTACAATGTATTTCCATTATACCAAATTCTTATTTTGAAAGAAATTGATTCCTCACAAAAAGACCTCTTTAAATCAACTCAAAGACAATAGATTGGATGCTCAGAAGTTGGTATGAGTTCAATTAAAGGGTCAGTCTCCAATTACTGTGACAGCCAGGGTAATAATTAAAGTATAAAAACCATCCAACAATAACAACATTTTCATTTACTGCTGTGGTGACTCTCCATAATTGTTTCCGTCTCTAATTACAGGGATCGCCGCTGTGTTGTTTCTGCAATTACAGACTTTGCCTTTAAAGGTGCCATGTGCAAAAATTGAGGTAAAAATATACAAAAAAATGACCTACACGCATCAAAAGTATGAGAAGAAATAAGGGCGATGATGTCATTAAAAAAATGTCAAGTTATAGTGCTGCAGAGATATCAACCTTAATTAGCAGTAGCATTACTAGCCCCGGCCCGACAGGTGTCGTAATACCAGTTTTGGCCATGGGAGGCGGTATGCGGGCAACATAACCACCAGCCAACCTGCAATACACGAATAACTCGCACGGCTTGTGGGCGTAATCTAACCTGATGTCAATCATGTGGAAAGTACAGCCCACTACTTCATTTCAGTTCAGGGAAGAGAGCGGAAGGATGACTTAAGCCCTTGGCAAGAAACCACCACCCGCTACAGGGAAACAACCGCGCTCAGAATCACAAATCAAATCCGATAAGAAAAGGAGCCGAGCCAGAGTAAACATCGGCACTGCTTTCAATCGCTGGAGACAACTGATGGACCTGAAAGAAATGAGGTTCGACACCGAACTTGCAACATTTCTTTTGGATTGGTAAGTTAGATGCTGTTAGTATTTCACTAGAAGTTTGTTTTAAATGTTTGTGTATTTCTTTTTCGGGAAGTTATAACATAGAAATGTATCGAAGGCTGTTCTATAAACTTGCTAATGTTAGCGATGGCCAGAGGTGGAAAGAGTACAAAAATTCTTCCTCAAGTAAAAGTACCAATACATTAATGAAATTTCACTTAAGTACAAGTAAAAGTACCAGTCTAAAAATCTACTCAAGTAAAAGTAAAAAGTAGCTCATTTAAAATTTACTCAGAGTAAAAATTACTTGTCAAAGTAACTAGTCAAAATGGGACAGGCCAAGGGTGTCAAACTCAGTTCCTGGAGGGCCACAGTCCTGCACAGTTTAGATTTAACCCTAATTAAACACACCTGATCCAGCTAATCTAATCATTTAGGTTTATTTGAAAACTACATGATATGTGTGCTGGAGCAGGGTTAGAACTAAACTCTGCAGGGTTACGGCCCTCCAGGAACTGAGTTTGACACCCCTGGGATAGGTCTATTAATCTCAAACTAGTTGTTTTTAATTAAAGGAATCAGTTATTTAGAATAATAAAAAATGTGGGCTGTTACCAGGCAAATCAGTATCAACAAACTCATCTTTTAATGCAGAGGAAATGCAGAAGATTCATTGGAAGTGGCATTTCGATGTATTACACTGTTTAGTGCAGGACAAGAATGCATTTAACCTGCAGTTACAAATGCATGAATAATGTTTTGATATACAAGACATAAAATGTTGAATACTCATTTGAAATGATACGAAATTAATTATTTAAAAAAAATCAAAAGATACTTTAAATGTGAAATTAAAATGGCCAGTATGTGTCAGCAAGTCAGTTATTAAGTGAGTCATTGCGATTGAACCGAATCATTTAAACGGTTGATTCATTCAGGAACGAAACACTGTCACGTTGCTCAGAGACGCAAAACTGTGCTTTGGTGGTTGTGTTTGGAATTATTTTCTGTTGTAGAAATAGAGCTAAAAAAGGCAATATGGTGTCTAAAACGCAAGTCTCTTAATTAACTTGTTTACTGAACTGTTATATATATATGTATGTATATATTCATGATGATTTTTGGAGGAAAAGATGGTATTCTTTGTGTGATTTTGATTTAATATATGAAATTATATAAATATGTTAATCTTCTGCCCCTATATCTTCAATTTTGTGATCATTCTAAATGCATTTTAGGAGACTGAATCACACAGTGAAAGAACGCACTATAAATGCGCGCGCACATCATTAAAACAAAAATAGCACACTCATCACCACTGTCTTTTTGGCTAATTTGTGCAAAACCTCTTGCTAAAATGTCAAAACTTCATTTTAACCACCAATGCAACGATGCAATTATTTAGCTTACCTCTACATTTTGCGAAGGGTTGATGTCTTGTCGAGATTTTATAAGCTGCTAGTTTGGTCTTCCTAGGCAAGTACAGCTTACACTGCATAATAGAGCATACATATGGCCAGGGGTTCACTTCATTTCCTTCGAGTTCAACTTCAGAATATGACGGGGTTTCGTTTTCAGCGGTGTCTGCACCACTAACGCCTGTTTTGACCGTCTGCATCTTTCTTGTGATTTTAGCGCCAGTTTGCCCTCCTGGCCATTATTTACTGCCGTAGTTTCCAGGGAGCGATTTATTTTTTGTATTTTTATTTTTTTTACTCAGTAATTAATGTGTTTTAAAATGTAGCGAAGTACAATACTTCAAACAAAATATACTTAAGTAAAAGTAAAATTACAGATTTAAAGATTGGTTGGCGCTAGCTTGGTCAACATCAGCTGTCTGATGTTGACCAATGATGTTGACAGAATGCTGTCTGTCAAATTAATTTGATTCAAATAATGTGTATATGCAACTCAATGTAATATGAACAAAACGAATATGAACATATTCACTGGTAAAGGTGAAGGGGAGTAGCTTGAAGATGTTATGTTTCAAAATCACTTGACATCACCCAAGGTTCCTCTGGAGGCAAAACGTCCTCTTATAGGCTTCAGCTATGCTCTAGGGTTGTTGTGAAGGTAGGGGCGGAGCATAGAGACTGCCATTTCTCGTTTGTTACTCTAGAGTAGACCAATTCACTTTATTGAGGCATACTGCCCCCATCTGGTATGGAATGTGGAGTATGACTTGATTTTTTTGCCAGATATGACAGATGGCACCTTTAAACTGGACATTATGTGAAAGTATCATTTATTAAAAAAAGTATTTGTATTGACAGTTGTGTTTGCACAAACTTGTTTCTACCAACTGTTACTCTATTGCCTGGCTTTATCGAGAAGTTCTGTGAAAACATCCAATTGGGTTGGGTCCTGTCCAGCAGCTAACTTAGGCTTTTGCTTCTCCAGCCAATCAGACACGTGGATCTGCTGTCGCAGAGTACCAATCAAAGAGTCCAGACTCTCTGAGCGGACGTCAGTTTGGCCATTAAGAACTGTAAAGTTTTCATCAGCCAGTGAGATGGGCTCTGTCTTAATGTGCATTGTGTCAATTTTGGTTTGAACGCTTGAGGTCCTGAGTGTCTGCTCTTCGCCCTCATCCATTGTCTTAGTGTCTTCCCTCCTCGCTGTCCCACAGCTGTCATCCTGTTCATCACTTGTTATCCACTTTGTCTCAAGCACTGAAGAGCCCTGAAGTTCTTCTAATGCATTTTTAATCCTCTGCACACCTGGACAACAAGGATGTGAAAGGAATAAATGCCAATCACATCACCAGACTACAAAGGAGACACTACAAGAATTCAGGAACTGAAATGTGAAGGAGAATGATCAACAGACCTAGCTGTAGTTTGTGCAGGCGATCAGTGAAGACGATTCTGAACCAGCCTGGAGACACACAGCTGAAGGCCTGACCGCAGCTCAGCAGAACCTTGTGCTTGAGGAAACACCTCCACAGAGACAGTTCCTCAGCAAACGTCTTCTCCTTCAGATACTACCCAAACACCAGAACATCATACAGAAACTGGCTGAACTTGACTGATCTGAAAGAGTTTAGGTGGAGAAATCTGTTCTGAAATGTGCTCACCTTGCTCAAGTCCGCCAAGATGAAGAAACCCGCAGACCTGTGCAAAAATTCAGCCAGTCTAGACGCAGCAAGGAATCTCACTCAGCCACGTGCTGTTGTTAACTAATCATTCTTGTCAATGAATCAGTCTAAATGACTCGTTCATGAAATAGACTGTTACTGTACTTGAGTTCAACTCAGTGACTCGAGATCCAGTAGTCAATTGCTTACCAGAAACGAAGGTCATCACTTGAATATTGACTTAAATTTTGGTCTGATCATCTAGAAAAGCAATTGTATATATGGCTTTAGAAAACTTAGCTCAAAAGCTTCAGTCCAAATTTATTGCAATTACAAAACACACTGTGCAGTAAAAGTAAATGAATTGAATTAAGCAAGTACACCAAAATTGGGAATAAATGCATATAGCGCAAAATGTTAAAGGGTACGTTTACACAACAAAAATACACAAAAAAGTTTTTCCTTTGTTTTTGAAAAGTTCAAAAAGTGACATTGGTGATGTTACTTCGTAAAGAAACACAACACGTACGACCACATACGTATTTCCACACGTAATTCACTTTAACTGTATAGTTTCCAAAAAAATGAACTTTGAAAACTTTGCGCTTTCAGGCCCCCAAATGCCATTTTCGTTTAAATGAATGGCCAAAATTGCATAAAAAGCTTGACATTTTTAGTTGAAAACTGAGTCATGTAAACAAGTCCAAAAAAGCATGGAAAAACCAACCAGAAACAGTATACCATCCTTTTAACTTTCTCACAGTAATCTTGCATACTAGATGGGAAGGAATGTAGGGGAATTGTGAATCAACCATAAAACGAAAAACAGACAAAACATTGACAAAGCCAGGAAGAGAATGTGCAGCACCTCTGTCTCTGAGAAGCTGGGCCATCTGTTACTGTGTGTATCCTGGGACTCCGTGGAAGCAGCGCAGCTGATCCAGGGCCTGAGCCAAGTCTCTATTCTCCGAGTAGACCATGCCAACTCGCATTCCTGCCATAGCAAAGTCCTATATGTACACAATGATGTTTGAATGCAATAAAGCTATACAAAGAATCTGAGGAAATGCTTTTCTGACAGATGAAATAGTGACATACCTTACTGACGCCCCAGATAACATGGGTTCTCTGGGGATCTGGCAACCTGTGGAAGCGTTTGTGTAGTTTGCTTAGTACAAGTAATATTCACATGTACCAAGAGCAAAAAGAGCCCTTTCTGACATTTCAATAAAGATTATTAAAATAATACTTCAGCTAAAACTGGTAATTCTGTCAACAAATTGTAAAATACACTTTTAAGGGATTAGACTAGAATTCATTAAACACAAGATTCAATTTTCTTTGATGTGTAATGAAGTATATTTCAATTTCAGCTAAAGGCTTATATTAGTTCATTAAGCAGAAAACTAAGTAAATTGGAATTTAAAAAGCACAGAAATAAGAGAGATAGTTTATGTGAATGTCTCTCACCCATCCAGGCTGAGAACACTCCGAAACGTGTCCGTCTCGTTGAACACAGACAGCATGTAAATCTCATCCACGATCACATGAAGCTTGTGCCTGGAGCAAATGAGAGAAAGAATGAATAAATTAGTGCTGCTGAAGGCAGAAATTCAAATTCAAATGACAGTTGTGAACACAAATGTAAATTCTTGTCAATAGCGTGCAACTTAATGAAGCTTGTGAAAACATTTGTAAAATAAAGTGCGATCACAAACCCATAAGTTAGGCAAGCGAAAAGTTTTTCATCATTTATTCATTGTGCTGTTCTAAAACTTGCAATTACTCCTACAACACATACATAGGGTGTCAACTGTGAAGTTCAAATGTGATTTTTTTGATCATTTTATGGTAGCTCTGTGTCTCTGGTCAATTTATGCCTTTATTATATGGAAAAAGAGCAGCATAAACATTATTAAAAACATCTGTTGTGTTAATTAAAACAAAGTTATATGAGCTTGGAATGAGGGTGAATATGATCATTTTCGGTTGTGTAATAACATACTATTAATATTTCTGTAATGATAACATGTCACTGGCTTATATCAGATATCAAAGATCTGAATCCGAATGAAAGAATGGCTCTGGTTCAATGCTTGTGAGAAACCGTTTGAACTCACATTTTGGCAAACTGTAGAAAGCTGATCAACTCTTCAGACGAGTACACTTCTCTCAGAGGATTGTGGGGGTTTAACAGGATAAGGGCTTTGATGTTCAATCCCTATATAAAGAAAGTACAATTTTAAGAGATTCATGCAGTGTGAGTTTCAAGCATGAACATACACTATATGATTAAGTTTAAAAAAAATTACCTCTTTCTTGGCCTCTTTTAGAGAGTTCTCCAATTTCTCGACAGTTAGCTGGAATGGTCTGACATCACTTCCTGTTGGCTGTACCAACACAATAAAATACAAATAGAAATATAATTGAAAAGCTACATGAAATCCACTATAATTTGGCAATGTTACATTATGAAATATTATGTTTTTTCTAACCACCTGACTATAAAGTGGCACATGGTATAGTTTGACACTGCTGTACAAGCCCACATCCTCCGTAATCACACCACAGAAGGGCGACGGGATAAGAATGGCAACACACACAATATCATTTTTTTTTTTAACATCTTTTCTCAATTCATTAAAATGCAATAATTACTGATAACTAACATTCTGATTTTCAGCAAGCAGATATTGCTTTTGGTCTATACATGATTATTAACCTGCCCAATTTTCACAACCATTCAAACAATTGGGGTCAGTAAGATGTTAATAACAATCAATAATAAACAATCCTGACATTTTACATACTAATATATATATATATATATATACAATACAGACCAAAAGTTTGGAAACATTACTATTTTTAATGTTTTTGAAAGAAGTTTCTTCTTCTTCATCAAGCCTGCATTTATTTGATCAAAAATACAGAAAAAACAGTAATATTGTGAAATATTATTACAACTTAAAATAATAGTTTTCTGTTTGAATATACTTAAAAAAAACAATTTATTCCTGTGATGCAAAGCTGAATTTTCAGCATCATTACTCCAGCCTTCAGTGTCACATGTAACATCCAGTCTATCACATGATCATTTAAAAATCATTCTAATATTCTGATTTATTATGAGTGTTGGAAACAGTTCTGCTGTCTAATATATTTGATGAATAAAAGGTTAAAAAGAACAGCATTTATTCTAAATAAATAAAAAATTATAATAATATATATTCTAATATATTTTCTTTACTATCACTTTTTATCAATTTAACACATCCTTGCTGAATAAAAGTATTGATTTTATTTAAAAAAAGAAAGAAAAAAATTACTGACCCCAAATTACTGACCAGTAGTGTATCTTGTTATTACAAAATATTTATATTTTAAAAACATAGCTTCTTTTTTTTTTTTACTTTTTATTCATCAAAGTATCCTAAAAAAGTATCACATGTTCTGAAAAAATATTAAGCAGCAGAACTGTTTCCAACTTTGATAATGGATCATCATATTAGAATGATTTCTAAAGGATCATGTGATAATGATCCTAAAAATTCAGCTTTGCATCACAGAAATAAATGATAATTTAAAGTATAATAAATTTAAAAACAATTGTTTTAAATTGTAATAATATATCACAATATTACATTTTTTTCTGTATTTTTGATCAAATAAATGCAGGCTTGATGAGCAGAAAAAAACTTCTTTCAAAAACATTAAAAATAGTAATGTTTCCAAAATTTTGGTCTGTACTGTATATATATATATATATATATATATATATATATATATATATATATATATATATATATATATATGTGTGTGTGCCATGTTTTTTGAGCACTAAATATTAAATTAGCATATTAAATTATTTCTAAAGGATCATGTGACTGTACTTTTAATCATATAAAAGCAGCCTTAGTGAGAAAGTAAAAAAATGCTACATAATCCCAACACAATTAGACATGAGACTAGACAATATTATGTGGTGACCAGATGGTCTGATACCTTCTGGGTCACAGAATGTAACTGCCAAAGCCGAAAACACAGACCCACAACCGTTCATAACAACAACCTGCGAAAGAAACAAAGAACATAAGCATGTGGTCTGGATTTTTCTTTCAATAGAAAGAGGAAGACAAACAGAAATAATACCAGAAATAATATAATGCTGATGTAGCAGAAGCACTCACATTCTCTGGTTTTAGGGGTTTGGGAGAACGACAGTACTCTGACAGGAACTTAGCAAATTCCTCTCGAAGGCTTTGGGGAAAAGAAAGACCCAAGAACATCAATACTGTAAAATGAAAGCTGAGCATGGGATTTAACACAAACATGAGAGTCAAATTAATGATAGATATTGCAGAAAAACAAAACAAAATAATAACGGCCGCTTACAAACTGTGGCCTTTCCAGTCGGGGTATTGTAAGAACGCAGGTTCAATGTGAAGCATGTCAGGTCACATCAGCTGTTGGAGAAACCAAGAATCGGTCAACAACCATTATGACACGTAATATCCAGACTCAATGACAATTCTTTATATTTTTGTGCATTTAAAGATTTTCGATTTTCTTATTGTTGTAATAACACTTTAGTATTCTTCTGAAGGCAATGTGAGTGGTGTTGGAACTTGATAGGGTGTTGTAGATGGTTGCTAGGACATTGGTATGTGGTTGCTAAGGTGTTCTGAATGGCATTTATCTTGTTTTAATTAAGTCGCTAGGGTGTTTTGGGTGGTTGCTCACTGGGCAAAAGAGCACATTCCACAAGACTCCATGATAGCGTGATATATATATATAGCACTTTGTGTCATTTTAATGGGATTTTCTTTTCATTTTATTACTCATCAGGTGAAAATCATCACTAATGAAAAAGGATCTTTGCTAATGAATGCTAAACAAGTAAATCACATTTCTTACCCTTTTCTGCAGCAGGTCAAAGCACAGCTTGTTTTCACTGGTTCCTAAATATATAATGCCCTGAAATAAATATTAAAAACCACAGGAAGTTACCACACAGCAGAAGCTGTCCCAAGAGACTTGTGGCCTCTGCGCTAAACAAAGCAGTGCCTTTAAAACAAATACTCTGTTTATACAAGGTTTATAATATCAGAACAAATTAGTACTCTCATACAAAGAATGAACTAAGCAAGTGACTGAAGATTGGTCATGTATTTTCACAAATCCTCTCTGACATAAGCGGTTTTATTTTAGATCATATTAATCTAGATTTAAACTTGAATATTGTTTTGGAAATTAATGATGAAAATGATTTAAAAATGAGCATGAATGTCACACAGCAAGATGATTTAAAATGAAGCAATTAAGAAAAAGAGGTAATTAAATTGGACAAAAAGGCCAAGCACAGGAAGTGTACACTTTACTTAAAAATTCAATATTTTGACAATTTTATTTAATCTAGGCTTTTATTTTAACCCCCTTCCACCACTTTTTATACATGACTGTTATTTACCATCATGTGGTTGTGAACTGTGCAGTAAAATGTGGTTCTGCGCTGTGCAGTAATTTTTATTTATTTACTTTTTCTGCCTAAAACAGGTAGAATACATTTTTTTCTGGACTTCGAAAAATATTTGATACATTTTATACTTTTATATACTTATACTACATTTCAAAATTTTGGGATTTAAGATTTTTTTATTTTATTTATTTTTTTCTCACCAAGGCTGCATCTATTAGCTCAAAAATAAACAGCATTATTTTTTAAAAATATGATAATTTAAATAACTCTTTTTGATTTTATTCATTTTAAAATATCAATTATTCCAGTGATACAAAGGTGATTATTCAGCATCATTACTCCAGTCTTCAGTGTCACTCGATCCTTCAGAAATCAGTCTAATAATATGCTGATTAGCTGCTCAAGAAACACAGTTTTTAATATTTTTGTGAAAACTGTAATATACATTTATTCAGGATTCTTTGATGAAAAATAAATAAATAAATTGTTTATAACATTGTCTTTCCTGGCCCTTTTGATCAGTTTTATGCATCCTTTCTGAATAAAAGTATACATTTCTTACCAAAAAATAAATAAATCTTATATAGGTATAAAATGTTTAATTTATTTTTCCAAATCCAGATCATAGTACAATATGTTTCATGCAGAAAATTGTAATCGCTAATATTAAAGCAGCACTGCTTTCAGGGAGACTAACGTGAGGGCTTGAATTCTCATCGTGCTTGTTGGCGTAATACTGGTTGTAGCCTTCCTGCAGGATTCCCTGGTGCAGCCGCATGCTGTTTCCACGGCGAGACAGGTATGTGCTGTACTGGGCCGTTTGATCACCCCAAAGCATGCTGGGTACAGCTTTGGCACTGTTGGGTAACAAACAGGGGAACAAGGTTTGTGATGTGCTGGGCACCGGGAGCGTTTCCCTGCTGGTAGAAGCACTCTGGTCTTCCGTCCCACGTGATGAACTCAGAACTCTGGTCAACATAGACATGAGACGAAACTCATGATCTCTCTCTTGCTTTGCTCGTCTCTCTTCCTGCTGCTCCCGCCGCTGCTCAGCCTGCGCATCCTGCAGCATCCGGGCCTCCTCCAGAGCCAGGAAACGCTCTTCTGCTGTCTGCTGCCAACTTAGATACCCCGCCAGAGCTTTCGATAACACCCCATTGCTCCCTCGTCCCACTCGGCGACGCTTCCTCTGATGGAACGATCCGGAACCCCCTTCTTGGTTGCCATGGCTACCTCCTTCTCTCATTGCCATGGGAGCTGTTGCCGGGGATACACCTGCACCGGAGGAGCCAGTCATGTTCTGGTCAATGCAATCTGTGGTATGATATCAAAAATGTAACATTAAATCAGTCAAGCAGACGGAAAAAAAAGACCTAATAAAAACTTAATTACACAATTGAACGAAACAATTATCTCAAAATTGAACAAAAAATTATCTCAAAATTGTATTAAAGCGACAGCTGGTGTGATATCATGGCGGTACTGTAAAGAACATCTGCAGTGCTGAAAGTAAGGCACTGGATGGCAAACAACACTGCCAACAACAGAGACAAAACAATGGGTTTGGCATAAATACTGCAATAATGCCTGTGCATTGTTAAACTGCACAGACCCTCTAAATAATTATGGATAATATCAGCTAAAACTGGTAGGTCAGGCTCATAGACATCCATTCATCTGTACAATTGTATTTATTTCTACAGAAATGTATACTTTTATTCAGCAAGGATGCATTAAACTGATCAATAGTGACAGTAAAAAAATATGTTGCAGAAACCCATTTCAAATAAAACCTTTGAATTTTGTAATATTCCGAAAATGTATGATGGTTTCCACAAATATTTTAAGAAGATCAACAATTTAACATTGTTTCTTGAGGATCAAATCAGGATATTAGAATGATTTTTGAAGGATCATGTGACACTCCAGACTCGAGTAATGATGCTGAAAATGATGTTTTCCATCACAGGAATAAATAAAATGTTCAATAGAGCATTAAAATAGAAATTTCTTAATATTACCGATTCTACTGTATTTTTGATTAAATAAATGCATCATTGCTAAGCAAAAAGTAAATAAATAAACAAATAAAAAAATTTCAAAAACATTTTAAAAAATCTTACCAACCCCAAACTTTTGAACAACTGTGTACTGTTTTAAGCAGATGGTGGTTTGTTATGGTTTCTTTGTAGCTACTGAAATCAAGGCAGATGTTTTTTTATATAATTCAAAAATAAACATTTATTTTTTGCTTATAAATTGTATACTGTTATTGATATTATGCTGATTTAAATAATTTTCTACTTGGCTAACACATATCAAGACTTTTTTCAAAATCGTGATTGTCAAAATTGCAAGAATAACCTGTGATTAGAATTAGTTCTAATTAGTTGAATATTTCTAACCAATTTGTATTGTATAATTAATAAGAAAAAGAGTGTTTCTGAATTAATAGCTGGCATGAATCGCTATAAATTCCATGCGTTATTGCAAATTAAAAACAATAGTCTGTTTCTGTTCATATAAAGAAAAGGACAACAAAGTATTATTGTTGTTACATTAAAAATTACATTATTTTTTATAAAATTGTGTTTTTCCTGAACTACTTGCCCCCCTCAAAAAAAATCTCAATTATTGAGAAGTATGCATATATAAACACTGATCTATCTATCTATGCAACAAATGTCTGTATAGTGGAACATCTGTGTATATTCATTGCATAGTGCATCATGCAGATGATGTTTGGTTCCTGTTGCACTGTTTTATTAGTATTTACACATCCATTTCTGTTTATCCATTCATCCATCCATCCATCAATCCATCCATGCATCAACAGACTGTTTAGGATACCTGAAGGGGAACAGATGACATGCGTGTTTCCCTGCTCTCCATCCATCTCAGTGCTCTCCTCTGTGTTTGGAGTCGCATGTTTGTGTTCAGTAGCGCCTTCATCACCCTCATCAACAGGTCCAAACTCATAGATCATCTCAGGCGGGCCCGCCGCTTCATCATCGGAGCTCATCACCTCCGTCTTGACCTCCAGTATTTCACATGTTCTGGGCGGGTGACCCGGAGCCTCTGACCCCTGCATTTCGGTCGCCTGGTTCGTCACCGAACCGCCCCATAAAGGCAAAGTCGAACCAGAGGTTGCGGCGGATCGATTGCTTTGCGCCCTTTCCATCAACTCGTAATACCTCGCGGATCTCAAAGTCTTCTGCTTGTACTCCAGCTTCAACTTTTTGATCTTCTCCCTGCATTGATCCCCGGTCCGATTGATGCCCTTCTGCCGCAGAGTGCTGGCGATTCGGTTGAACACATGCTGGTTTCGGAGACAGGTCACTAGCTCGGTTTGGACCGGTGTTCTGTCGATTTGTGCTGCCTTGTCGAAAAATGCTACCGTAGCTCGAATCGATAGCAGAGTCTGTCGATTTTTGCTGCCTTGTCGAAAAATGCTACCCGAAGCGCGAATCGATCACAGAGAATGTCGATTTATTCTACCCTTGATATAATAAGTAAAAATTATATACAAGTAAAAATGACATAATTGTAAATGTACAATTATAAAATTCAAAGTTATGAGTACCTACTACATACGGCACTGTACTGTTTTTTTTTAAATCATTCCTTAAATCCTTCCCTTCAATCCTAAACAAGAATGAAAGTGTGATGTAAATAAAGCATTCGTTGTTTATTCTTGGAGCTTCAGACTTAAGACTAACACCTGTGCTGCCTTTTATTTATTTTTATTTCTTTGCATTATTATTATTATTATTATTATTATTATTATTATTATTATTATTATATTTATTATTTATTTATTTATTTATTTATTTGTAAATTATTATTATTATTATTATTATTTGCAATAGTTTGGCAATAAAAATGATGGTGGGACAAACAAAATCAGCTTGGCAGGAGCTGGGTTCAGTGAAGATGAATCCCAGAAAGAAATTCTGTTTTCATTCGTGACCTGCATGCTGCTGCTTCCAGACTAATTCCTTTGACAAACCTGTAAATCGAATATATGTCTTTCAAAGCAACCATTATGCTCATTATACTCAGATCTCAACATGGACAAGGATCCAACTGTAATCTGATTCATTCACAGCAATGAAAATTCTGTCATCATTTATTTATCCCCGTTTATAACTAGTCACCATTCACTTTCATTGTGTGCATATGCGATACATAGACACGAACAGCTCCTAGCGTTAACAGTCCTGCAACATTAGTCAGAATATTAATCTCTGTGTAAACAGGTTTCTGCAAGACATGCATTTACTACTGGTACTGTATTTGAAAGATGTCTGTGATTAGGTAAAATTTCTATTATGAACAGTATGTCTTAATCCTGCAGATGGAGCCATCACATCACGAATCACAGACCCCAAATAGGCTCATGCCATGACGTACTTCCCGGGAATTGTAGGCCATTTGTGATTACCAGAGATTTGTGTACGGATGTATTACGGAGCCCGTTATGTCTGTAGATAGAACAATAAAGAAGACGCTACAGATGGCACGTGACATCGCAGAGGTTTTAATTTAATTTACAAACAGTTCGATTTTAAATATAGAATAAAGACTGGAAGACGCAAGGTTAATAAATAATTAAAATAAAGGACTACAGGAAGACGCGCGCGCTGTTGAAAGTTTCATCGATCTGCGCGCTCTCGTCGCGTGATGCCGAATTGAGTTCGCTGGGGTCTCGTGGAACGGCGCGAATACTCCGACGGTTTCTCAGCGGATGTGCTTTAAATTTCCGTCGTGAGCGGAGTTCATTTCGAGGCTGTAGTCTGATTTTTGAGCCCGTTACCGGATATCGAGGCTGTGGAAAGCGCAATGACAGCTCGGTTCGTGCTTGAGGAGGGGTCAACGGTCTTATTTCTGAGGTACGTTAAATGACAGTTCGTTTGTTTGTCGTTGTTTAATTTAACGTTAATTAGAACGGAAAACAGAGGTACATTTAAATGAAAATAAAGTTTTTATTTACTAAATGTATTCCTGTCATATTAAGATTTTACATTTTAGTGCAACTTCTGAGAGCAGTTTCATACAATTTGCTCTGAATAATCTGTTTTTAATTTTCTTGTTTTTATTCGTAGAGTATATTTGTGTCTTAGTTCATTTTTATAGATGACAAAAAGTGACTGTTTAGTTTTTTTTCTTTCTTTCACACACATTGGTTTGAAGAAACCTTTTTTATCATTATTATTATTTTGTAATATCAAAAAGTGACCAAAAGGGATAACGTTAACGTTACTTAACTAAAAATAATAATAATAATAATTGTTTATCCTTCTAATGTTGTTCCAAACCTAATGTTATATGGCTTTTTTAAGTTAAGTTACTCATAACACACACACATAGAAATGTTCGCCAGAATGACAGTCTCGGTCACCGTTCACTTTCATTGCACCTGTTTTCCATACCAAAAAAATTAACGGTAACGATAACTAGAGGCTGTCATTCCGCCGCACGCCTCCGGTTCCTGCCCTTACAGAGCCATCATGGGTCATTAAAGCTTTAGTAGTTGTAGTTGTGTTTGATAAGGAGGTATTAAGGCATAGTAATTACTGTTCTTTCTTCCCCAGAGAGCATGCTATAAAAATTTGGCCCTCCTAGCCAGTAGCATCACTCGGGACATCACCTCTCTCAAGCATGCTATCTGTCAGATCCTCAGAGACAGCTAGATAATCTTTCTTTCCATTTGATTCAGGCCTTAACGGGTGCTTAGAGTCATTAAATATGAAAAATAAGTCATTTGAAGTATTGAATGAAGATTGATGGCTGACCTCCAAAAAGATCCCAAAGTTCTACGTGACTGACTTCACATTAATTTGAATGTCATTTTGGCTTCACACCCTGTTCCTGAGGGTTTAGGAATTTGTGATTTACTAGAAATGCGCTCTGTAATTTTTTGGTTCTAGGAAAGCTGTTGATAAGCAATTATTGTAATAATTTCTGGTCAATGTTGCGCTTGCAACACAATTACCAGAATTCCCTCTGGCCTGGTTCCACGTTCTGCTTGTAAGCTGAAAAAAAGTGGTCTTCTTGTTTCCAATACACAAATCAGCACAAAGACCTTGTCAGACCTAATAAAGATGAGAAAAGACAAGCCACAAGCCCTGTTCCTACATCAGTAATGTAGTTGTCTTGAAATCAACAGCCTTTCTTTCACATCTTACATGTGTTGTGCTCTAAAGGTAAATCCTTCATTATCTTTCACAAGTGGCTGCATTATTAAATGAGTCTTGTTGAGACAAGTGAAGATTGAATTCAGGGGACGGTTAACCTGAATGGCAGTTATTTGACAATGCTGAAAATGGCGGTAAATAATTTTACTGACCACTTTTCCTTTACTTGTAAGCTTGTCTTAGCTGCTAATTGACAGAATCTTCTTAAAAGAAGGTTAATGAAATCTATTAATTGGTTTAAACCATTGATTTTTTTACGTTTAGACACAACAGGCGTTGCTTTTGCAGTTAGTGAAAAATGTATGGGTACAGTATCTCTCTTTCTCTCTTCCTCACTGTCTCTCTCTCTCATTTTCTTTGCTTGCGGAGGTGTGACATTCACAGGTTCCATAAGTAAGAAAGACACACATGGTTTTCTCCTCTTTCCTCTCCAGCTCACTGCACTGTGCCAGCCCTTAATGAGCTCTGTAATGCAGATTTTAGACGTGACGATTTGTTTGTTTCTTCAGCAGGCCTTTTGTCAAGATACTCACTTCTTTGTACCAGAAGCTGCTATTTAAATACTAAAATCTGCTTTGTAGCCGTGACACTCAGTGGAATAGTTCTGTTGTTTTTAAACCTTGTTTTAAAAGACATTGTGCAGGTTGGTGCTATAATTTTAACACTATTCATAGACCTTGTGCATCACGCCTTTGCTTTAGAAGGAAGTACTATGAATTTGCACTCTTGCTGCCTTCGAATGCACATGCCAGGCTTTATTGTTCATGTTCTGTTTTGTTGTAGAGGGCGTCTGGGGTTATATTTCAAGCCCTGAGCCAAGCTTTGAGCTTACTTATGCAGTCAGCAATAACTGAGCTGTCTCTAAGGAGCTGCCTAACTCTCATGGGACTTCCTTTTGCCATTTCAGAAAGCTTCTTTGATGGATGGTGCAATGTTCAAGCCACACGGTCATCATTCCAATGTATATGGTGACAAAACCTTGTGTAGAACACCTGTCTTCCCCTGACCATAACTGCTGTTCCCAGAATGATCTTCTGGTAGAAACAGGATTCAAGGCACATCATAAAAGTAATTCATGTGACTTCTTGTGTGTGTGTGTGTGTGTGTGTGTGTGTGTGTGTGTGTGTGTGTGTGTGTGTGTGTGTGTGTGTGTGTGTGTACTTCTATCCAGCAAGTAAGTTCTGTTCTTTCAAAGAATCCTGAAAAAAGTGTTACAATTTATAATAAAAAAATATATATTAATAATAAAAAATTAGGCAGCACAGCTGTTTTTAACATTGATAATAATAAGAAATATTTCCTGAGAAGCAAATTGGGTTATTAGAGAGATCATGTGACAGAAGACTGGGGTAATTTTGTTGAAAATTCAGCTTTACTATCACAAAATGAAAAAAAAATACTTTTAAATACATTAAAATGCAAAATTATAAAATAGAAAACAGTATGCTATTTTTTAAGCAAATTAATACAATTTTAGTGAAAAACGCTTACCAATATATATGATTATACAAGTTTGTAATGAAATAATATTTTATTAAAATTTTTAGGAGAACAATCCTTTTTTTTTTTTTTTTTAGTGAATCATTATTTAAATTTCCATCTTTATCTCAAACACAGCTATTATATGGGTTCAAAAGATTCTGAATACAGATCACACCACTTTTATAATACTTTCATAGTGCTTTTATGCACTTTTGATATATGAAAGCTTCATTCTTGTACAACCCGAATTCCGGAAAAGTTGGAACGTTTTTTAAATTTTAATAAAATGAAAACTAAAAGACTTTCAAATCACATGAGCCAATATTTTATTCACAATAGAACATAGATAACATAGCAAATGTTTAAACTGAGAAAGTTTACAATTTTAAGCACAAAATGAGCTCATTTCAATTTTGATTTCTGCTACAGGTCTCAAAATAGTTGGGACGGGGCATGTTTACCATGGTGTAGCATCTCCTTTTCTTTTCAAAACAGTTTGAAGAGGTCTAGGCATTGAGGCTATGAGTTGCTGGAGTTTTGCTGTTGGAATTTGGTCCCATTCTTGCCTTATATAGATTTCCAGCTGCTGAAGAGTTCGCGGTCATCATTGACGTATTTTTCGTTTAATGATGCGCCAAATGTTCTCTATAGGTGAAAGATCTGGACTGCAGACAGGCCAGGTTAGCACCCGGACTCTTCTACGACGAAGCCATGCTGTTGTTATAGCTGCAGTATGTGGTTTTGCATTGTCCTGCTGAAATAAACAAGGCCTTCCCTGAAATAGACGTTGTTTGGAGGGAAGCATATGTTGCTCTAAAACCTTTATATACCTTTCCGCATTCACAGAGCCTTCCAAAACATGCAAGCTGCCCATACCGTATGCACTTATGCACCCCCATACCATCAGAGATGCTGGCTTTTGAACTGAACGCTGATAACATGCTGGAAGGTCTCCCTCCTCTTTAGCCTGGAGGACACGGCGTCCGTGATTTCCAACAAGAATGTCAAATTTGGACTCGTCTGACCATAAAACACTATTCCACTTTGAAATAGTCCATTTTAAATGAGCCGTGGCCCACAGGACACGACGGCGCTTCTGGACCATGTTCACATATGGCTTCCTTTTTGCATGATAGAGCTTTAGTTGGCATCTGCTGATGGCACGGCGGATTGTGTTTACCGACAGTGGTTTCTGAAAGTATTCCTGGGCCCATTTAGTAATGTCATTGACACAATCATGCCGATGAGTGATGCAGTGTCGTCTGAGAGCCCGAAGACCACGGGCATCCAATAAAGTTCTCCGGCCTTGTCCCTTACGCACAGAGATTTCTCCAGTTTCTCTGAATCTTTTGATGATGTTATGCACTGTAGATGATGAGATTTGCAAAGCCTTTGCAATTTGACGTAGAGGAACATTGTTTTTAAAGTTTTCCACAATTTTTTTACGCAATCTTTCACAGATTGGAGAGCCTCTGCCCATCTTTACTTCTGAGAGACTCTGCTTCTCTAAGACAAAGCTTTTATAGCTAATCATGTTACAGACCTGATATCAATTAACTTAATTAATCACTAGATGTTCTCCCAGCTGAATCTTTTCAAAACTGCTTGCTTTTTTAACCATTTGTTGCCCCCGTGCCAACTTTTTTGAGACCTGTAGCAGGCATTAAATTTTAAATGAGCTAATTAAGTGGATAAAAGTGTAAAATTTCTCAGTTTAAACATTTGCTACGTTATCTATGTTCTATTGTGAATAAAATATTGGCTCATGTGATTTGAAATTCCTTTAGTTTTCATTTTATTACAATTTAAAAAACGTCCCAACTTTTCCGGAATTCGGGTTGTAATTGCATGAAAGAGCATAGAAAACTACAAATTTTAGTTTCACAAAAGACAGAAAGTCTTACAGGTTTGGATGACTCTTGGGATAAATAAATGATGACAGTATTTGAACTATTCCTCAAAGACAAGCAACATCAGCAGAAGATATTATGTCCTTTTTTGTGAACTTGCTCTAGATACAAGCAGCTGCAAGTGGGTACAAGTGAAACACACAGCCTTCCCCTTGTCCTACAAAATGTTGTTTGTATCCCAGTTTCCCTTGGTGTAACACTATCAATAGCACTCAAGACACCTTTATGAAGATTTATGACTCGCCACGGTCCCTCTGAGAATGTTTTCTGACAGAACAGTTATGTTTAGGTCACCTGAGCTTTATAGAAAACGACGAGCCTCTTGGTGCACTAGTATTTCTTTCCTGACACTCTGTCTTGTCTTCTCTAGGTCATTGCAGTGTTGAATTCACAGTGCAGCCCACAGATGCAGTAAACAAACTTCATCACCAGAAGGCTTGGAGACGAAGCACTCCTGTTCATGGAGGGCCACTGGACCCTGCTGCTGTTTCTGGGGGCGTACCTGTTCCGCCTGGCTGCTGAGACACGCTTGATTTCAGGCCAAGACATCTACACCAACACGTGGGCCGTCCACATTGAAGGAGGAGCAGAGGAGGCTGAGAGGATTGCACACAAACATGGTTTCATCAGTCACGGGCAGGTGAGTGCTATCAAAGATTTATCTCTTATATTTTTTAAGAGTTGCTACATTTGTGTATGTGGACATAATGCTGGATGAGGCTTGTAGTGATGTTCTAGTATATCATTCACCTTCTTGCTGTCTTACACAAGAGGTAGACAGATTTGCCATACACACACCCACACACATACTCGCACAATCGCGAAGGCCCCTTCGAGAAGTCCTTGTAGATGCTTGTCGAGTCGCCTTTACCCTGCGTCTGTCACTGTTCAATTCATTATGATGGAGATGCGTCAGCTGTGATTGGGGAAATTAATTTAGGCTTATGTTGGATTCTTTTTCCTTGCAGCCTGCATTGTCTCGTATGTCTTGCCAGATGTTCCCTCTTCTTTTGTTATGGCATTAAATGCTAAGCTGGAAGACGAAAAGCAGGAATGTATCTGACAGCTGAAACACTGTATGTGAATTAATCCCTGCGAGTACAGTGCCCTCTGAGCTCGCTGTGAGGAGTCTGTGAATAGCACGTGTGTGGGAGGACAGGAGTGGAAAGAGATGCCAAAATGAAGCTCTCCTCCTCTCCTCTCCCCTCTGCTCCCCTCTCACATTTACCCTACTGTAAATCAAGCCGGAAACACTAGACACTTTTAACCCTGCTTGAAATCCTGATCATAACAACTTAAGATTTGTATTTTCTCTTGGCCTAGTTGATCTAGTAATTCTGGTTTTACATGCCCCAACACAAAATAACATTTTTTTATTTTTTATTTTTTTATTGCAGTGGATTTTTTATTTGCTTTAAATAATTGATTTTTCATAAAATCTTTCTCTTTTATAAAAATATCTATCTATCTATCTATCTATCTATCTATCTATCTATCTATCTATCTATCCTCAGTCTAGAGGATCCTTTCTAATTAAGACACTCATTTTCGGCTGATACAAACCAGCGATTCTGGTACACACATCTCAGACATCCATTACAAAGGAGATAATAAGCTGGAGGAGAGCAGTATTAGATCATTCAGTTTTAATTCCTTTGTTATGCAGTGTTAGAAGTCAACCAAACACATTAAAATATCTATTCTGGTGGAACCTCAATTATTCCTCTGATACAAAATGATGTTATTGTTCTTAAAGTGCATATTGCTGGTTAAAAAACATTTTCAAATTAATATATAACCTTGTATGAAAATACCATATGAACCGGTAATGATGGATTTAAAAATGTTTTACAAGACATGAGTGCACAAATTTTTAAGAAGATGGGGCTGTTTACACCTGGCCACTTCATGGGTTTTCTCAGATCGGATAGCTATCTGATTTATCAAAACGGTTCCATTTACACCTGGTCACATGAATGTGTTTTTGCGAAACGGATTTAAATCCGATCTTCAATTCCCGCGCTATATGCAGATTTAATGGAGTGCACGTCACCGAAAGCAACAGATATGAGCTGCATTTTATTGATCATCAGCTAAAATTTCAAAATCAAAGACCGCAATAAGAGAGCGCGGCAACAGCACTGGTAAGATCATTTCATTTCTCTACTATTAATGATGATGATTGTGTGTTAAGCGTTCGCGACTTACTTTCACTTTGATTTGCGATAGTTTGCACGTTGGTTTAATGAATATATGCTCAGCTTCTCATCTGGTGGTGCGTGTTCCAGTAGCGTCGTCATATCTGGCTATAACATTACATATAGCCTATAACACGCCCTCACACGTTTATTTTTTTAGCATTTTGGGGAGGAGTACAATTTACATATGTGGTTTTAACAACCAGATGCATTTACACTTGTCTAGTTTTGTCTGGAATGCGGCCCAGACCACCTCCTGAAGTGGTTTGAGCGATCGGATTCAAATCAGTCTCAAATGCGTTTTGGAGGGCATTTACACCTGGTCTTTTCACGATCGGATAGCTATCCGATCTGAGAAAACGCATGAAGTGGCCAGGTGTAAACGGCCCCAATGTGACCGTTTCCTTGACAGTTTTCAAAAACGGCTTTTTTTCATCATACGTCACAAGAGGGAGTCGTGTGCCTCGTTATGCTTTGAGCAGGCATGAATCAGTGGGTTTTCAGTAGTAATTTTTATATCAATTTATCATAGTCATGGTAAATTATTTTGTTTGTGGAGGCCTGTCAGGACATCGAGTCCACAGGTTTCCTAACAAGAAAAAGGACTGTATCTAACGAGCCTTCTGCTTCAACAAACGTGGTGGTGTGTAACTTAGTGATCACTTTACACCAGAGGATTATCATCCCGGGAATATGATGCAGTTCAACGTGGGATACCGAAGCAAGCGAGTGAGACTCAGAGCTGATGCACACAGCACCTTCAACGGGTTCAGGTCCTGCTCCACGAAAAAGTCAACTGTCCACCATAAGTCTTGTTTTTAAACATTTGCTACCTACCAAATCAGTTAACATTATTGATTAAATACTGAGTCACAATGAGATGTATATAGGTTGTTGTAAAGCACCGCTGCTAGCTTGTAAGCATTAGCAATAATGTTATACTGTGTTAAGACGTTACCATATGAAAAAGCTAATCGGTATTTATTTATTTACTTTTTTGTCATGTGGTGTGTTTATAAGACTTTGGGAGACAATGCAAGTAATGAGGGAGTGTAAAGATCTGAAGCAGTGAAGGTAACCACCTCTACTGGACTCCAGCTTTCACTCCTAATGGAGATGCAGATGTGACGGAGGCCAAGTGGAAAAGCATGGTCAGCAGTGAATGTGATCTATGTAAACTTCATAAACAAGCTTTATGCAGTAAGACAATTTATGATCGTGATTATTTTTTTACTAACTGTAACAAAAATGGGGAAATTCAAAACCCTTTATCTAGAAATGGTCTTCTAATGGCTAAAACAACACATGCAGGTAAGGGCTTCCTGATGTGCCTGCTCAGAATGCCATCGGCCCAGCGGACAACTTGTCTGTATGCTGTCAAAATTGTCTTATACCAATGGCATCAAAAATTGTGACTTACAGGTAGTTGTGACCTAAATATAGGCAACTTGTGATTGGAAAAAAAAATTATTCAGATGTTTTTAAAATTTAAATCTTTTAATTTGCATACAAGTATTAAGCCCAGAATAATACATGATCTCTGCCCTAAACATACATGTGTCTGTTGGCCTGGAGAGGTCCATGCTCCAGTCTGAAGTGCATATAGGCTGTCTGTAGCACATATGGGTTTAGACAGCAAGCCTCAAAGCCTGGGTACAGAGTCAGATGCTGTGGTGTGGTGTGGTGGTCACATTCTCCACTAAGACCCAGTATGCATCTAATTCTCCGCAGCACTGACTTTCATCAGCTGTGACCATGAACTCACATTTCCCACTAATAATAAAACAAAAATATGTTCATCTCTTTCTTTTCGTTGATGAAAAACCGCTATATCACGTAACGTTAGTGTCGGGATATTAACGACTGTCACTGGCAAGTATCAGTACTCATACGACCAATACTAGCTTTGCTGTTGCCTTATTACATATTGTTAGCTAACGTGTGTATATCTGTAAGCTAACACTAGTCTGTCACCAAAACAGACCTCCTCACATAACTGAATTTGTCTCCTCTGACCGTTGTTCTGTCTTATCCTGTGGTCCGTCATAAGTGTAAATAAACATTTAAAATCTCCCCAGTGTCCGAACTGTCATTGCAATCCATTGTTTTCCTATGGACCGCTCTCCCTCTCGTTACGTCACTTCCAGTTTTGGCGGTTTTCAGATGCGGAAATAAAATTATCTCACAAAAACGACTCCAGAAGCCTTAATAGCATATTTTAAAGTATAGTTTAAGAAAATCTAGTTCCTACATTATTTTTCTGTACATCGACTCAGTGGGGTCTCTAACCTGGAATATGCATTTTAAACAACATATGCTTTTTTGGATCCGAACCGTGGTTCGTTTGTGTCATCAAGCCAGCAGCTGTTTACCCGTTGTTAAGTAGCGGCGCAGGAGAAGCCGGCAAATGCATAACTGCATAACAGTTGCTTTGAAATGGTGTGCATTCTGAAAAGCACTACACAAGTAAATTTTACTTGACTTAATGCATTAGACTCTGAAGAACAACTCAACTTTGACTGCACTCCAAAATTTTTGTTTTTCTTAAAATTTTAATTTTTAAGTGCCTTTGTAGAGCCATGTCAGATGTCATATCAACAACTGTGCAAGCTGCACACAAAAACATGTGAAGTTTGATTTAAACAGCTTGACAACTTTTCCACTCCATCCTTATTAAAAAAATGCTTGCATTGTCTGATAGACCCTGTTGTGTGTACGTGCACATTTTGTGTTTGCATGGAATTCCTGCCGTTCATTAGTGTGGCATAATAAACAAGCGCTCCCTGCATCTTCATTGATTTATGCCTAACACTGACCTGTCAATCAAACACGGAACACTTACACCCAGCACGGCAGATTGATTTTTCATTATTCATTTCATACTCTCAGACAGATTGTTATAGTCCTTGAAGGATCCCTGTGTTCTGAGTAGAATTTTTGAAACCATATGGTGCTTTCTCTCACTTACCCCTCTCTCTCTATTTGATGTTTTTTTTTTTCTGCTCAGAAAATGTGACTTTCACTGAGAGCGATGCAGGTCTCTTGGTAAGGAGGCGTGGCACGCTAATCCAAAGTAATGCCGCTACCGCCGTGTCTTGGTGTGGAGCTTCCTTGCAGCCATCCACCAGACATCCTACACCGCTGAAACTATATCACTTCAAAAATGCGTTATATAGAGAGAGGAACAGAAAGTGAGAGACTAAGATGAAAAGTAACAAGACTGTGAAAACGGAAAGAGAAAAAGTAGCAAAAGAGAATGGATGAAAGCAATGAGATTCAGGGAGAGCTGAGCAGTCTCTGACTCTGAGAAGACAGAGAAGTTGAGCAACACTTGTACGGAGCAGATGGTGTATAGAAATGGGCAGGGTAGGAAGCCGAAGATGTGAAATGTTGACCAAATTACTGCAAGAAGAGACCAAATCGGACAAACATATTTGTACATTTGATTTATTAATTTACAACTATTCTGTGTGGTATTTCTAAACAATTAGATTGCGGCCTGGTTAAAACAAAAAGTTTAAATTGAATAGATCTATTTTAGATTTAACACTATTTATTGCATCATGCCAGTTTAGTAGGCTTGTCAGTGTTGACGCTGTTACTGGTGTTAAGCCATAACATCGGTTACGTCACTTGCCCACCCATGGCACCGCCCACACGTTGTTTTAATTTTTTAGTTCAGTTAAAGAACAGACACTACAATTTAAAAAAATTAACCTGGCTGCTCAATGTAGCATGCCAAATGGCAGTCGCATCACAGATTTGCAGCTGGAGATTTAATTTGATCAGATTTAATTTATCTTGTGAGGAGAGTGAGTTGAGCTGACTGACAAGAAGAGTGAGGTAAGAATTTTAAATAAAATGAGAAAGCATTTGGTTATATTTCAGATTTTGAAATGCCTGTTGACTTTTGCTGTTTGTCTAAGGTGATTTTGGATTTTTTTTGGGGGGGGGTCCACAGTTTGCTGATTTTTAACTTCTTTTTTTTAACTTTGTGTAATTTTTTTTGTTTTAGTTTACATCAAGGTGTATGCTGTGGCTCCAGCTTTCTTATTCAGATTGCTAAACTGTTCTATATTTCTTATTTATTTGTTGTATTTGTTTTGTTAATAAAAATGTTTAATATAACAGGGTTTTCGTCTTCGGTGGTGGCTGACCGACATGGTCATCCACACACAGCCAAGAGTACCCTAGTACCCACATGATCCGCAAGTCCAATAGTGACAATAAATGTTACATTTAAAACAAATACAAAGAAACAGTTTTTTTTATCCTATTCATGAAAAAACGATCACTGTCATCTTTTCTTGCCCTCTTTGCAAAAAAAGCTGTCATTTTTCCATGACTGGCTTTCATAGTTAAGAAAGATAAAATCCTTTTTTGATAGACCTGATAACTATTTTAGTATAATCATATCAATTAAAAATGCAACATTAAAAGGTGTAATAGTGTATTTTTTTTACCATATAAAATTTTATAAAATTAGCAGCTAGCTATAGCAACAGATCTACAGTAGTTTCATCTCACTCCAGTCTAACTTTAAACTAAATTATTTTATAGGTAATTTACTACACATTGTCATAGGCCTATACATACGGTGGATTATTAAGGCTTAATTTTACTTAACACTCTTGCTAAATGGGGTAAGCAGACTTACTTTCTCATTTCAGATGTGTATGTTCTTTTATAGTGTCCTGCACTAAAAAAATATATTAAAAAATATATCTGGTGTCTGAATAATTGCTGGTTTGACTGTGCATTAATTATTGTTAAAACTACAAAGTAATTCAGTCAAGAGCAGTGTGTGATTTTCTTTCTTTCTTTCATTTACTTGGATTAACATTACAGCAGCTATATAGCTAAATTAGGCGCGGTCACTTTAAGAGACAATGAATCCATCCAATATAATATGTCAAATTTTTTTCTAAACTTTTTCTTTTCACTTAAGACATAACCGTTTTTTTTAACATACTTTCCAAGACGGTATGAATTTGACGGTATTTGTATTTGACGGTACAAGAGCAAAATAAGGCAAATTCAGTGTTCAAGCGTTTTGAGACGCCTCTCTCTGCATGAGCTCTGAACACCAGAACACCGCGGTGCTGAATTGGGCTCTTTCACATCCTTTTCTGTTTGTTTAAACTGCGATTTGTAGTTGTTCGTTCAGGTGCAGGAGGAAGTTCAAGGAGAACTTCACAAAGGAGAGCTCGGTTCAGTGTCGCTGTCCGTGATATGCGACTCTCTCTCCGCGTGCTCACCGAACACAGCGCGAATAACAGCTTCTCAGTTGAGTTTTTTCCGCGTCTCGTGTTTGAATGCTTTAAACTCTTTTTGATGTTTAAATCGACAAGTGGCAAGGCTTAAAAAAACGTGAAAATGGTAAGCTTTTGTGACCACAAGCAGCAGTGGCCTGTCAACTGTCATGAGCGTCTTTTTAGGCTGGCCTCAGCCAGACGGTTGAGATCGTCAGGGGCACCCCCTCGGCCGTGTGCCCCTATAATCGTCACCACCTTTCACTCCACTAGCGACGACCCTGGGATCAGCTGATTTTGATGTGAGGGAGAGAGCAAAGACAGGACTGAAGACGGAGAGTGCCCGCGCGGGGGTGGGACGCTGTGCTCGTTCTCTCCGTCACTCCGTCAGTAGCCTGCTTCACTCACAAAACCCAATTACAGATCAAATAAGGCTTTGGCGGGACAAAAAATCTTTTTGGCGGCCGCCAAAAAAAATTAAATGTAGGAAAAACCCTGTATAAGTGAGTTTGTCATTGTACTGTTTTGTTGTTGTCCATTCAAGCAATTGATAGCAGAATTTCTGCTAATTTGAAAGTGAAAGTAAAATGTGCACAAGCATTTTTAAGCTCCCTGGTGATACCGATATTACCAGTGTTGTCACATGTCAGTTAACCAGTGGGAAAATGTAATCACCATCACAACCCTATAGGTTAGAATACAATGTAACACAAAATTCAACTGTTTCTATACACTGTAAGTTTATAGTGTCTTTGGTTTTTAGTGTCACCCCTGAGGCTCAGTGTGAGCTCAAAACAGTGATTAAGGTTGAGAAAAGTGACATCAGGTCAACAAATGACCCTTCCAAAATGAAGGAAGACACCTTATTTATCTCTGAAAGTGCCTGTCACTCTCTACGGAAGAACAATGGATGCATGAGACATTTATCCAAGCTCATAATTACTTGATTGCCTGGCCAGAATCGTGCAGGAAAGGCCTTGGCCTTTACTCAGGTGAGAACGGATGGATAGATGAATATAAAAAGAACAAGAGTGGGGCTTAAATGTCATGTTTCTAGAGCTGTCATCCCTCAGAGTGATAGGATATTCCTGTGAGAAGGTGGAGGAAGGTAGCAGGGACCTGAGTTTCACGTGCTCTCATGCTGGAGGCTGTGAATGTCACTGAACAGGTGAAGAGTATATGCATGCAATGACTCTTAAGCCTGCTTTCAACACCTTACCAAGCCCTGGCCATAACTAAAGGCGAATTCCTGCTGTGCAGGTAATTGTACAGTTCACTTCAGTACATCTTGAGCTGTTCCCTGTCATTTCCACGACTAATTTAAGAGCTATCGCTTGTGCAGATACGCTGATTCACAGTATAACACAAGCTGAACAGGCTGTTATAAGTCAAATTGACATTCCCAACCTCCTGACAACTAGACATTTCAAGGGCCTCACACTGTCCACTTTTCACCACCGCTATTGTAATGAGCATACCTGAGGAACATGGATGTTCAGATGGGGAATGAGGGAAAAAAACAAGAAACAACTGGTTCTTATCACTGCAACTAAAAGGAATGAGTTTAGGGTGCAGTTTAGGAAAATGAATCCTCAACCTGAGAGTTGTGAACAGCTGCTGAACCCATACAGGGGAAAAGAGATTAAATAATTAGCAGTGGAGTAATGCCATATGCTCTAGTTTTGCATCATTGTTGTATGTGGCTGTAGTTTCAGAAACCATAGACACTTTCTTGGTCTTAAAGGTCAGTAGCCATTTAGAAGACCCTTTTATCTGAAGTGACTTGCTGCAAAAATAAAGTGGATAAAATGTTGCCTCTTGAAGGGTTTTTACCCATTACATTTTGATTATCTACTTCTTGAAAACCTGCAAGCTACACATCTGCCACTCCACTTCTTGACTCCAAAAAGCATTTGATTATATTTCTGGTACCCTTAAAAGTATTCCACTTGCTCATTGGGCTAAACCAAAGACTGTGGTGCTGAATGCCGAGGGCATTGTTTCAGAGAGAAAGAGGAGTTGGGATTTGCATTTGGAAGAGGATGCTAGCATTTGTGAGGGTTTAATTTGGGATTTGAACAGCTTTCTTTGTCCCGACTGCAGTTGGTGTTGTTTTGCATTGTGGTTCATGTCGTGAATGTGTGTGTGTGTGTGTGTGTGTGTGTGTGTGTGTGTGTGTGTGTGTGTGTGTGTGTGTGACAGTTTAGCAGGCAGCTGATCAGCACACTTCAGTGATGCATTTCACCCACCTCTCTGCGTCTGCACACAAAAACACTTGTGATTGTTCCCATCACTGAGCACAGCTCTCAAAGGCCTCTCTACACTCATTGCTGCTGGTGGGGAAAATGGTGGCTGGTGTATTGTGTGCTGATTGCAATTGCCTCAGTACCTTGTTATCATTGTCTTCTGTTTGATTTGAATGAGACAGGTTTCTGAGTAGTGTGAACTCATGTTTATGTGCCCCTCATGTGCTTTCCTTCTGTGTTGATTCTTAGTGTTTGGCTGAATGCACCAGTACACATAAGACCAAGAAGGGAGCAATGATTTGGTGCTAAAAGACTAAAAGAAATGTTTATGTGATGCTGAAAGATTCTCAAATGGCTCAAGCATTGTTTTCAAATTATAAAGTGTTTGAAACACCCACTGTGAAGCTGATGTTATCGAAATAGTGTTATTATAACCTATCGCAACTGCATTCTGTGTCCTGTTGGGAAAATGAAAAAAAGATCTCAAATTAGAAGAGTTAAGTTTCTAATGGAAATGTGGCATTTTGGCAGCTTTAAAAATATTTTGCGTTAAATACAACAGGTTAAGCTCTATAAGATTTAAAGGATGCATAGAGGAGGAGCCAAAACTACAGTCAAACTACACTACACATAATTATGGTCGGTGACATTGGCACAGATTCTGTGTAATAAACAATTCCTTGTTACTGTAAATAGTTTTCAAGTTGGAAAAGGCATTTAGTTCCCACTTTAAGGGTGTGTTCCCACCTTGTCGTGTTTGGTTTGATTAAAACAAACTCTGGTGTCAGTGCTCTGTTAGTGCGGTTCATTTGAGTAAGTTTGAATGCTGCCATCGGAACCCTGGTGCGCACCAAACAAGCGGACCAAGACCACTAAAAAGATGGGTCTTAGTCCACTTCTAAATTAATTCTGGTGCTGTTCGTATGATATAGGAATCCAACATGGACCAAATACTTCTAAACAAACTCGAAAACATGATGTAATGATAAGATGTGACATGATAGCGGTGTATCCAAAATAAAATGAGCTGAAGGCAAACATCTCTGACTCTCTGTGGTCATTAAAAATCCCAGAGTGTCCTACCAAAAAAAAAGAGTAGGGGTTTAACCCGACATCCTGGCCAAATTCTCCCATTGGCCTCTGACCATCATGGCCTCCTAACTATCCCCATATCTGCTGATTGGCTTCATCACTCTGTCTCCTCTCCACCAATAAGCTGGTGTGTGGGGGGCATTCTGGCACAATTTGGCTGCCGTCACATCAACCAGGTGGATGCTGCATGCTGGTGGTGGTTGAGGAGATTACCCCCTTATATGAAAAGTGCTTTGAGTGCCCAGAAAAGCACTATATAAATGTAAAGAATTATAATTATAAACATGGAGCAACGAGGAGGTAAAGTGCCTTATAGACGGTTTCAACGGCAACAACATAAACAAACGTTACTGTGCATGCGCGCTTTTGTGGACCTAACTTAACTTCCGGTAGACTTCCAAATAGAATCAATCATAGATATATGGAATCAATAACAACAGCCAAGTCCCTCTAGAGTAGATATTTTTTGATAACAAACAAAATATGTTTGCTGCGTGGATCAGGCGGACTTAATGAAAATGCAAATTCATTCTTTGCCAGCAGGAGATGTTTTAAAGCATAGACATAAAGCGCGAGAAATAGAGGTTTCCCCAGCAACAGCTGTAAACAAAGCAGAGCTCGTACGCTCACACGCTGCTTTATCAGACATATAACATGCAAGTCTTCCTTCAGAAATACAGCTATATAAAAACACCTTTGCCTCGTTTTGATATTTAAACATATAAATGTAAGGAATTATTATTATTAAACGTGCAGTACATAACGTTACTCATGTTTATTTAACGAAGCCTTTTTGAAAATCGATCAGTTTTAAAATTGTAGCGAGTCTCCAAAAATAAATGTATGGGAAACACATCCCGCAGCACAACCACCTGAGCCCAACTTCAGTCTACTCATCACCTTGTCTTTAACTGCGTTTGTAGAAGGCACCGCAGCCAGACCGATATACACAACACAGACCGGAAGTTAACTTAGGTCCAGGCGCGTGCGCCCGATGAAACCGTCTATATAAGCCCTTCGTGAGTTCGCAGGTGGTAAAAATAAAACCCTAAGAACATGCGACAATAAGCGTGTGTTTTCCAGCCGACAGCTTTAGGTGTTTTCGACTTAAGACAGCGCTGAGCAGACCGATTGGTAAATGGATACCTTGATGTCACCTGGGTTGTAGGGTGACATTTAAATTTTTCTGTTTTCTCTAACTCTATTTTAATGATCAAATTAAAAATATTAATCAAAAAGCATTCATTGAAACCATGAAACTTACACAATTTAACAGCAATTTATTACCAAATTCTATTTTCCATTAATTTTCTGGATTCCATTTGAATGGTTTGATTAAATTTTAATAATCAAAAGCATCTCTAATTAACTGATTTTATAAAAATATATATTATTATAAATAAATAAATATTTTATTTATTTTTAAAAAATTCCGAAATATTGTGTAAATATAAATACATTTACTGGTAAATATTCCTTTAAAAAATATGTTTTAATAATTAGTTTATTAGGGTTAGTTTACCCAAAAATTAAAATTAGCCCATAAATTACTCACCCTTAAAAGGTTTAGGTCACCCAGTAATCAAAATTATGTAATTAATAACTCACCCTCATGACGTTCCAAACCAGTGTGCTCTTTGGAACACAGTTTAAGATATTTTAGATTTAGTCCAAGAGCTCTCAGTCCCTCCATTGAAACTGTGTGAACGGTATACTGTCCATGTTGGTACAAAAATAGCAAAAACTATTACTTTATTCAGCATTGTCTTCTCTTCCGTATCAGTTGTGAGAGAGTTCAAAACAAAGCAGTTTGTGATATCCGGTTCGCGAATGAATCATTCGATGTAACTGGATCTTCTTGAACCAGTTCACCAAATCGTTTTACTGAATCGTTTTAAATGGTTCGTGACTCCAATACGCATTAATCCACAAATGACTTAAGCTGTTAACTTTTTTTAACATGGCTGAGACTCCCTCTGAGTTCAAACAAACCAATATTGAGTAATTCATTTACTCAAACAGTACACTGACTGAACTGCTGTGAAGACAGAACTGAAGATGAACACCGAGCCAAGCCAGATAACCAACGAAACATTGACTCGTTCACGAGTCAAGTACCGGTTGCATCGGTTTTCGGATCACCAGTAGTTCTTTCGGAAAGTTCGATTCAATAAACCGGTTAAAGAAAACAGTTCACCGGTTCTTTTGCGCTCGACGTAATGGCGCCATTGGCGATGATTGCCCTTGATTCAAGCCTTCAGTTTACCTGGGCTCATAAAATTAGCACAGAATCAGTTCAGAATCAATCACCAAAAGAATCAGTTCAGTTCAGACGCTCTGTGTGTCGGTTTGCTTCACGCTGAATCACACATGCGCAGTATCATCAGCTCCTCGGTTCTCGACTCGGACGCGTCTGACAGAAACGGTTCTTGACTCGTGAACGAGTCAGTCTTTTGTTCGTTATCTGGCTCGGCTCGGTGTTCATCTTCAGTTCTTTCTTCACAGCAGTTCAGTCAGTGTACTACAGTTTGAGTAAATGAATTACTCCGGGATATTGGTTTGTTTGAACTCAGAGGGAGTGTCAGCCACATTAAAAAAGTTAACAGCTTAAGTCATTTGTGGATTAATGCGTATTGGAGCCGCAAACTGTTTAAAACGATTCAGTTCGATTTGGTGAACTGGTTCAAAAAGATCCGGTTACATCGAATGATTCGTTCTCGAACAGGATATCACAAACTGCTTTGTTTTGAACTCTCTCACAACAGTGAGACAAAACAAATGCTGAATAAAGTCGTAGTTTATGCTATTTTTGGACCAAAATGTATTTTCGATGTTTCAAAAAATTCTAACTGACCCTCTGATGTCACATGGACTACTTTGATGATGTTTTTCTTACCTCTCTGGACATGGACAGTAGACCGTACACACAGCTTCAATGGAGGGACTGAGAGCTCTCGGACTAAATCTAAAATATATTAAATTGTGTTCCGAAGATAAACGGAGGTCTTACTGGTTTGGAACGACATGAGGGTGAGTTATTAATTACATAATTTTGATTATTGGGTGAACTAACCCTTTATGTCATTCTAGATATATATGACTTTTTTTCTTTCAGACGTATCCAGTCGGATTTATGTAAAAAATTGTATTTGATCTTTCAAGCTGTTTAATGGCACTTAGCGGGTGTTGCAGTGCATCAGTCCAAAACAAGTGAATAAAAAGTGCCCATCCTTAATAAAAAGTGTCTCACACAGCTCCGAAGGGTAAAGACAGTCCTCCTGTAGTGAATCAATGCATTTTTGTAAGAAAAAATAAACATATTTAAAACGCAATAATCCATTTAATCTAGCTTGCACTCACTGTTCACTCACTGCAGCTCCAGGAATACCAACGTTCACCTGCTCTCCTTTCTCATAAAAACTGTGACTGACTGGATGCGCCACTAATGAAATAACTTATGCATTATTTATATATATATATATATATATATATATATATATATATATATATATATATATATATATATATTATTATTATATACAAATTTTGCTGTCGCAACAGTGCAACCTCTGAAAAAAATTAGTTGCACCAGCAGGAAAAATGGTTGAAAATTCAGTCTGGTGCCCTGACAGTTCTTGGCAGCAGCTGTTCTACTAATAGCAAAATTTTGAGTACATCTGCTTAAAGAACAGCGGCATTATTACCCCGCTAGTGAGAAATGTTATGTAGCGTTTTAAGTTGCTAAACTCTTTTTCTGATAAAATCGTCAGAGCAGCACTAACAACACGTTTCGGTGCGAGTGAGTATCCGTAGTACTGTTTGTATGCTTCTGTATGAAAAACTGTCTTAATACATTTAGTATGAATGCACAAATGCTATAGCTTAATTAAAAAAAAAACTTTAATTATATACTGTATTATTTAAAACAATTCACCCTTCCTAACAGTTTGCATGAAGGGCAAAATTAGCTATATAGATCAAAACAACTTTTTGCACCTGGCCTTAAACATATTTTTTGCTGCTTTAAATTTGGGCATTTTAACATGGGGGGGGGGGGGGGGGGGTCTACAGGATTGACTCCCCTTTGGAGCCTGTTTTTAGTGGCCAGTGGATGAATTGCTGTTTAAGTCACTGCCGTGTTGGATTCTAGAGAGACCTAAGGTTGCTGCTTGATATTTACATGAAGAAGTGTATTTACAAATGTATAAGTGAGGTGTTTATATTAGCAGTGCTGTACATGAGTTAATATGCTAATAAAGGCAAATTCTGTTCTATTTTGTTGAGCTTCATATATCTGTTTCTAAAGAAAGAATATGTTCTCTGTAAAAGGCCCCTTAGCAACATCTGATCCCTCCTGGCAGACCAGTAATAGAGGACAATATAGGATTTTGCTGTTTGTTGCAGGGTCAGTGAGAAAGTTTGCTTTGATCTGGTGCCATGACCCGGTTATTTCATTTCTTTTCAAGTCTGGGTTTTGTCACAGTTCACAGCTGATTTCAAGAGCATTTTTTTATTTGAGATGATGAGGGGTACGAGAAGACGTGTTAATCTTTAGAGGATTCATTTGATTGTTGTAGCCTGGAGCACTTGAGAGAAATCGTTTAGTTACAAAGTGCTTGATGAAAACTTCTCCTTTTACTGACTCTGACAAGGAGAAGAGAATCTGTCTTACATCTGGATACAATGCTGTCTGAAGCTCTGCAGGAGGTTGATGGGAGATTGATATGATCAGCAGAGATGGTGGAACTTGAAAATTCAAGTCTGGCCAGCTCAGTGTGACTCAAGGGAGTCAGTGTGGAGGAAAGAAGGTGAGAGCACTTATGCAGTGTTTGTTTGTGTGCAACTTCTTTGAGGGTCCAGCATCAGCTGGACAATTATAGGTTCTGAAAGGATTTTCATTTCTGTTGTGAAATGTAACAGGTTACTGAGGGGAGAATTCAATAAAGAGTTAAGCCACCTTTGCATGCAGTATTTCAGCTACCTAGCATTCAGACCCTTCCTCTAAAGTATGGCATAGTAATACAGATTGTTTTTGTGTGTGTGTTTGTGTGTGTGTGTGTGTTTGCCGTTATCTAAACTGCATGATTTCTTTATTCAGTTGCTTACTAAAGCACAGCAAAATGCGCTATTAGGGTACAATGCATTCTTAATTCCCCACAGACGGCAGTACTGTGTGGTTTCTACATTCCGACATTTGACTTGGAATGTGCACTTGGAATTTTTTTTCCATAAATAATACAACAACCCAAAGCGCCTGGAACTCTGGATGTCTTCACACAGTGATGTCCTGATCAAGCAGCAGCATAATTTGCTTGGCATTTCAGACTTGAAAAGGAATACATATATTTCAACACCTGTGAAAAGACTAAGACTATTTCTTAAAAGCAGCACAAACAAATCAGGGTTTCATTAATAATCAGTTAATAAAAATCTTATGTCACCTGCTGTTTATTTCCAATCTCTTTCATCTTATTTGATTGTGTTGTTACTTGACTGCACCTTTCTCAGAAAATAACTGTCAGAAAGCGAAGATTTCCATCAACAAATCTGTCACTTTCCCTCCCTATCGCCCATCTTTACTCATTCTATTACATGTATCTCTCTCTACTGGCATTCTGCAATAAAATGAGATGAATGTGTCTCATTCTTCTCTGTTATATCATTATCTTCATAATTCATGGTACAGATAGAGCTGTTCTGGGTGAGTAAGTCACAGCACAGTGGTGTGGGAGTGAATATTCATAAGGCCAGCAAAGCACTTTCTTAGCCATCCGACATAGACCGCTCACCACTCTCAACTCACTTGTCACTGCTGGGAATTGTTTGTTGCAAGCACAGATGATGTCATGTTCCTTCATTGTCTCTCACAGGTGTCTGGTGACATATGGGAGAAATGTTTCTTTTTAGAGAGGTTGTGCTTTTAAATTTCATACTGCTTCTGTAACCTACTCATTGCCTTCAGTGTATTAAAACAATTACTGATGGATATCAGTTCACTTACCTCAAACAGTGTTCCCATTGCTATACAACATTGTTTCCTACAGAATTCAGTTCTGATGTTATTTATTTTTTCTAAAATGTCATATATATACAAAAAATACAAACCAATCAGTGATCATAAGGCATCACTTAAAAAGTAAAGAAAACTTGCAGTTCGGTGAATTTGGTAACCAATACAAAGTTTTAAAAACTAGTAACCCTTGTAAACTGGTCCTTTTACTGCTATACATGATCTGTAGCTTCTAAATAGCTTCTATGGCACCAGCTAGCATACTAGTTATTAGGAAATGTACATGTGTATATAGCATTGCACACACTTATTTCACTGAATACATACGTTTTACAAACACAATAATTACCTGTTAAATTATTTTGCCTAGAAGAAATTTAATTTCACTAATATAGTCAGGATTATGGAAAAAATTATTTGCGTAATACCTGGTTTCGAATAGAAATGAGTCTCTTCACACTGGCTTTGGAAATATTATCAAACCGCTCAATAAATGATTTCCCCTAATGCTCTCTGCTCAAATTGTTCTTGCCTCAGGTGTTTCTCAGGGTTTAATGGTGTTTAATCTTAGCTGTCTCTATAGATTGAATTCAAATCAGCACAAACTTCCCTTTCACTTAAGAAAATCTTCTTAGAATTCGTATTTGCATTTTATTTCATTGTGTAACCCTGCAGAATGGAATCTCCACATATTCAGTATTGATTCCTTGACCGTAACAATCACAACTCAACATTCAACATTTATTTAAGTAACCTTCTCCCAGCTCACGCAGCTGATCTGTGAGGGTTTTTTTGTTCTCATATTGGATGAGGGATTTTGGGAAAAGCCTGTTACAGCCAGGCTGGATTCAGTGATGGATTTATGTATCCCAAGCTTGTTATTTAAACAATAAGTGCACACACAGGATGCACACTTGGTTAACAAAGTGAATTATGTCTGATTATGGGGTATTTTTCTGCCTTTGTAAAGGAGTTCCTCGCAGGAGATGGCTAAATAATTACTCCCCCACCGCTTCTGTTCTCTGCACAGATTTCTTTTTCTCTTCTTTCATCATTTCTGTTCAGTCCTCTCTCTTTTCGGCATCACATTCATTTTTTTCATCCTACTCTTATGCAGCTTTGTGTTTATTTTCAGACCTTTCTCAGCTGTTTATTAACAGTTGGAAGAGACAATGGAATAAGTCTCAGCGACTATATGTGAAGTCAGTATTTTTAAAACTTTTGACAGTATTCTTCATATATCTCTGAAATAGAATAGAATTGATCAAACAAACCATGTGATTTACCCAAAGAGCCATCGTTGTCAACTCTTTTCAAGATGTCAGTTTGTACTTTGTTTTCATATGCACCTTTTCCCTGTCTGTGTTTGTTGCCACGGTTACTGATTTGATTTGTCATTTAATTCAGCTGTGTTTCCACTAATCATCTCTTTGGCACTGTGCATTTAAGTTCTCTCTGTTTCTGTTCAGATTGTCTGATCTCATTTATGCTAACCTGTGTTTCTATTACCTATGGATTAAAGACCTTTTGGAACTTCATCTTCTTCGTGTGTATTTAACAAACAAGTTGTGACACAGAATTTAAGAAGATTCACACAAAATATAAAACATCAAAATATAATTTATCCATCAAAAATTTTCAAGGCATGTTTTTCACTAGAAGAAAAAATATATTATTATATTAATATTTTGTTTAGATACTACATTACTATAATATTGAAGGTTAAAATTAACTGATTTGTAAACTATAGCATAAAACTGTTAAAATTACACAATGAAGTTTTTAAAATAATAGGTACAATTACATAATAATATTTCTACTTCAATATGTTTTTTTATATAAAAATGTAAATGGTAGCTGTCTAAAAAAATGTATGGATTTATTCAAACATTAATTAAACAGAACAGTAAAAATGATAATGAAAATGTTACATGGTGCATATATCTAGCAAAAGAGTTTATGGTCATGGAATATGTTTGTTTGAGGTAAATGTGACGTTAAGTGACATTGTTTACAAGTCTTTATATTGACGTAATTGCGTGACTGAAACACAGATTGAGTGATTACATGATACAGGATACAGACTGTAAAGTTGTACTCTTTCCTTTAATTTACCTTTAAATGTTTAGTCATGTTTATTTTGTGCTGAAACTGATATTAATGTGGATAGGGTTGGGCATCGTTTTGATTTGAACGATTCTGATTCCGATTCTGATTCTTACTTTCGATTCCGGTTCTTTTCGATTCTCGATTCCGATTCTTTGAGGGGTATAGTCAAACATGTCACAGGCTCAATTCACAGAGAATTTTTTTATTTATATTCAATATTCTGCAGCCCATGTGGGAGAAAATTATGGAATGCCTCTTCACCAGAAAATATTAATATATGATTTATAAAGAAAAAAAGGTTTGTATATGCAGAACTTGCACGCTGGTCTGGACACTCTGAACATGCATAAAATAGCTCAATAATACATTAAAAACAATTCTTGTTAAGAAATATCAGCATGTCTGCCTTCTCAGGCAGTATCCGTGAACGTTCAGCACAGATTGTGTCACCGGCAGTTGAAAACACCCGTTCACTAGGTGTTGAGGAGGCCTGAACACACAAATACGAAAAAGCTATTTTTGCCATTAAAGGATAAGTCATGCGCTGGTTCCACCACCAGGCAGCAGGGTCATCCGACATAAAGGTTGGTGGTGTCTCCTTATACATCTGCATCTCCTTCTCTGCTTGGTCCTGGATAGACATGGTCCTCCGCTTTGATGACATATTTTCTGCATCCTCATCGGCAAAAAGCTCCTCCAATGGAGACTTTCTTGGATGTTTGCTTGGAGGTTGTTGCTGCAAAAACAAAGAATAGGCTTATTCGCTAAAAGAAAAACATCTACTAAAGGCAGACAGAGGCTAAGATCCTAAATATAATTTCAGCATTTCTGTGCTTACATTCTCATCTTCCTCTTCATCACTCTCATGCCTTTTCTCATCACTGCTTTCCCCACAATCGACCTCTGTTGACTGCAAATAACATAATTGGCATTTATAGAACAAACATTTTAATAACTAAATTGGAGACATTAAATGATTGAGCTTCAATGTCATTATATAACCTGCTCGTGCTCAGATTCTGTCATCATGTCTCTCTTGATTCGGTCCCAGACAGCGTCGTCATCATCACCATCAATTTTTCTTTTGAAGCGTGGGTCTAATGCTGTTGCCACTTCAAGAAAGTTCCTGATGTCCTCACTCTGAAAAATATATATTTTTTGTATTTAAATATACAATTAAGTCACAGGAATATAATTATTTAATGTATAGTTCTTGAATGAAAGTTACCTGATATCGCTTGGACAAGTTTGCCCAAACTTGCTTCTTGAGATTAGATACAAATACTGTGTCCTCCTCAACCACAGTAAAGTGCATCTCAAGCTTTTTAATAATTGGCAGGATCTGTCCACATGTAGGGTTCTTCTCAGTTGATACACAAAGTGTGGAAGTGTAAAGAACTCTCATCAAGTTGATGAAGTCCTCTGCCTTCCTGAAGTCTAAATCACACAGCCTGGAAAGTCTGTGTGTGACAATTAGGATACATTTTATAATATAAAATGAAAGCTTTTCTTGCTTGTTAGATCATTTTTAATTATCTAGCATTGGACTCTCCCTTGAAGTTGACTGAATCTTAAGCTGCTTAGTGTTTTGTTCATCTAGTGTATTAGTGCTGTACTGTATATATATGTTCAGTAGGATACCCAGATTTTCCTCTCTCCTATCTAGCTCTACCTGTCCCTCTCCATATTCTTTCTCAGCCGTTGGTCCAAGCTGGCTGCTTGAATTGCAGGGTATTGCTCTAGGAATCTCTCCATCATAAGGTAGAGAGAGTTCCATCGAGTTCTCACATCCAGTGTGAGTGAGTGTTGTGGCAGCTCTGACACAAACAATAAAAATCACAAATACAGATAAACAAATGATATTATATATAATATAACATCATACAACATGATTGTTTTATGTGTGTTTTTTTTTTTGTACATTTAGACATTGTACTATTTAAAAAAAATAAATGCATGCAAAATTTATGCTATTAAAAAAGGCATTTTAATTATATAGTGTCCATAGTGGTCAAATGAAACATTCAGTGATTCTTACCTAGAAGATCTTGCTTCTCTCTCAGAACAACCTTTGCCATTGAGGACCTCTTCATCCACACGATGATGGCTCGTATCTTTGCAGTCCACTGAGTCACTGCACTCAGGGAGTAGAGACTCTGTGCTGCAAGATTGAGTGTATGAGCAAAGCAGCCCAGTTTCACAAACTCTAGTCTTTTTATGGCTATGTCCATATTTGCTGCATTATCCACAGTAGCAGCTACTACTTTGTCAAAGATGCCATATTCTTTGAGGACGTCACCGATCTCCTCTGCCACAGCATGTCCAGTCTGGGCTGTGTAGACAGCTTTTGTTTGCAGCACTTTTTGCTTCATTTTGCCCTCCACTAAATAGTGTGCTGTTACAGTTAGTTAGTGGTCTTGAGCAATGCTAGTCCAAGCGTCACAAGTGAGGGCAACAGAGTGGACATCAGCAAGCTCAGAGATTACATTAGATTTTTCCACCTTGTACCAAGCTGGGATTAACTGGTTTGCCAAATAGTCTCTGGTAGGGGGAGTGTACTTGGGGTTGATAGAATGGATCATATCCCTGTGAACACAACACATAACAATATGATATATATATATACAGCATTTATTCATCTTTGTAATGTTAATTTCAACATTTACTAATACTTTATTAAAATCTGGTTAACATGAATTAATGCACTGTGAACTAACATGAACAAACAATGAACAGCTTTATTTCTAATAACTAACATTAACAAAGATTAATAAATACTGTAACAAATGTATTACTCATTGTTAGTTCATGTTAGTTAATACATTAATGTTTAATAAATGTTGTGAATGTTAACTCAGTCAAGTTAAATCTTAAATCATTGATTAACATAAACAGTTAACTTAACTTACCTGAACGTAGGGGATTCCACATCTGAGAAGGGGTGCAGTCTTTTCACCACATATGCAGTTACTTTTCTGTGGCACTCTTCAATTTTCTCAGATGGCATTTTTCCCTGCTTTGCTGCTAATGTGAACGGAGTCTGCATCGGTTCAGCATTAGCAGCAATGATATCAGGACTGCTGCTACTAGTGTGGGCAATTTGCTTAATGCTACATTCACCTACGAGGGGAAAAAATAATTTCAGCAACGTTGTTGTTCACAATTAGCAATTTAGTGTACACTACAATCCCTTACCTGATTGTGGCGATTGTGAAGTGTTGCCCGAGGAGGACGGGACAGTGGCCCTACGCAGCACGTCAAACACGCTACACTCAGTTTGTATACCATGCAGGCGTAGGTGTTTCGTCATATTAGTAGTGCATCCTCTCGTGCAAGAAATAAGTCTGCTGCAAGTGTTGCACTGTGCTGATCCAGGTTTTTTTAAAGTAAAATAAAGCGACACTTTTGAGCGCCGCTTACCGTGCTCCATGTCTGATGTCTGCAAAAGATAAAGCGCGCGCGGGACAGCACTTCCGAATCAGGAGATACGGTGGCCACTATGCGCCAAAAACCTGCGCGTTTGGAACCGATGATCGGAATCGACTTTTTTTTCTCTGAACGATTCCAATGGTATCGTTTTTTAAAAAACGGTTCCAAGTTGGAACCGGTTTTCGATGCCCAACCCTAAATGTGGAGGAGATGATAAGTTCACATGAGCCTCGCACTGCTGCATCTGTTGAACTGAGGCACGAGAGAGATCTATCACTCCACATTAAACAGCGCCAAAACAGCATTTATTGTTTGAATACTGAAATACAATGGACATAAATTGAAGACTCAGACTTTGTTTCCAATTATATCCACCAAAGCACAATGCTTATTGCGATTTATTGGATGGCAGGTGCCCTTCAATGTTCTGTCCATTAACTGAAAACAGGCTACACAAATCTTTCTTGGGATTTAAGGATCGATATTGTTCTGCAAAAAGAGAATCGATTAATAATGAGATATCAATATTTTTTACCCAACCCTACTATACACACTACCATCCAAAAGTTTATATACATGATCCTTCAGAAATCATATGCTGGTTTGGTGCTCAAGAAACATTTAATTTTTATTAACAATGTTGAAAGATAATGTTGTTTTTTAACTTTGATTAAAAAGCTCAAAAGAGCAGCTGTCACTTTTGATCATTTGAATGCATCCTTGCTGAATAAAATTTCTTAAAAAAATATTTAAAAAATACTTTAAAAAATACTCTCTATAATAAATAGCGAAACTGCCCCAAGCTGCCTTTTATACAGATCTTCATTCATGCTACAGTGATCCTGCTGCAAAGACACTCACTCCATGTTTCAAGCTTGAAAAGAAAACATGCACAATGTTTTTCTGGACTGGTGAATGCATTTTATTTTTTTAAAATATATACTGTACAGAAAACGTGTCTGTTCCTTCAGGTCTATTTCTTTACACACTGTCAACTGTATACTTACAACAGAGAAAGTCCACAGAAACATGGAGAGGAAGTTTTCAGTATTATTACAGCTCAGCCATGTGAGAAATCCCTCCAGAGCCGTCATCTCTCAACTATAGCTGTGCTTCACAGAGACAGGAAGACTGAAATAAATGCACTGGCTAGTTATTAGTCATTACCTCTGCTCTAATAGTGCTCTCAATACGCCACGAAGCTTCAGGGAAGATGCTCTTTTCTCTGTTACAAAGAAAAAGTCTTTTTGAAATCGAGGTAGGAGGGGTTTTTTTTATGTCCACAGGCACAAAGGATAGATTTCAAGCTAAGCAAATGTAATTGCCATAATGATTTCACAAACATTGCATGGACGAAGAGATTTGCAGGGCATATTCTAGTACCTGACATACATATTTTATTTACATGAACTCTCACGGAAACATAATGGTTATTTACAGTTTTTTAAATGCCACATCACAGAAAATCTCATTGGCCGTTTGGCTTTAAATGCCTAAGCAGTAATACTGTGAAATATTTTTACTATTTAAAATAACTGCTTTCTATTTTAATATATTTCAAAATGTAATTTATTCCTCAAAGCTAATTTTTCAGCATCATTACTCCAGTCTTACTCAAAGTGTAACAATATACACTCTACCATTCAAAAGCTTGGCGTCAGTATATATAGAAATGTAAACTTTTATTTAGCACACAAGTGATGATAAATAATTGTATCATGTTACAAACAATGCTGTTCTTCTGAACTTTCTATTCATCAAAAAAAAAAACGGAAAAAAATTATTCTCAGCTCTTTTCAACATAATAATAATAAATGCTTTTTGAGCAGCAAATCAGAATATTAGAATGTAACTTTAGTATTGATGCTAAAAATTCAGCTTTCCACAGTCAGCTTTGATTGTTCCTAATAAACTGTTTAATTGCACTCGCTAGTGAATCTCAAGCTATTTTGTGTGATAGCTAAATATATTCTAAATAAACTACAAACAAACTATATACAAATTTTTTTTTGTCCTCACATTCTGTCTTGTTACTCTTCTCCCTTAGTCACACACCTAACTGAAGGGCTAATTATGTGTGAATCACAGCATTATGCATGAACATTCACGCCTCCTCGCATATACCTTTTTGTAACAAAAATTGTCTTAGAAAATGTAAATCAATATAATATTTATATACAATATACAAAATAATATATATTATTATACAATATAAGATCCGGTTCTCAAAAACCATGACCATATTTCAGTTACTTAAATTTTTGTTTTTCACTAACCAAGCATAACGTTGTTTTCTCAAGAACAAAGTTGTGTACATACATGCTGTTCATATATTATTGTAGCCCAGTTTGTGCTGATTTCAGTGTTATTAGACTTAAGCCATTAATATATTTATAAGCAACTGAAATCGGCAGTCAAAACTTCTCCAGGCCCCCAAAACGCCCTTTGACCCCAGAGGGTTAATCTAAAGCAAAAGAGCAGACTTTGTCATCCTAATTTGGTCAACCACCTCTGTGACACACATGAGTGTTTATTAAAAGATTCTCTTTATTAGGGGTCGGCAACATTTTCGGCATGATGTGCTATTTTGCATTATTCCGGTTAACCACGTTTATTAATCGATACTGAATCGCTACATTATATTTCTCAACAACAAGAGGGCAAAATCGCTTCATTGTTTGAAGAGAGAGACAGACACAGACAGTTTACACATCTGTCTTTGCATCTGATTTGCAGCTTCATCTTACCTCGCTCTCTTTAACTTTAAACTGACGCTTCACGCTCTGCTTCTGTGAACAGTAAACCCTGCCTACTTTGATTTGATTGGCCATCTCAGTCATTTTGACATTGACGAGCGCTGTTAGAACGTTGAGGCTTTGATCTGAAGCAGCTGTGTGACTATGAGAAGTTATTACCTCAAAACGTACTTCAGTATGCAGTTTTCCTATTATCCCTCTGAGTGCCTCTGTTGGCACGTGTGCCATAGTTAGCCGACCCCTGCTCTTTATAAATCAAACTGCCATCATTCTGTTGGGGAACATATTCTGCCAGTGTCTGTACAATCTGGTTAACCTCGGCACAGTAGCCATCAATCCTCAGATCACGCCTCTGCAAGTTTCACGCTTAAAACACAAACAGGCAGACCTTGTGTTCTTTTAAATCACACAACTCTAAGGTTCAAAAGCACACAAGCTGTGGGAGAAACAGTGGGCATAACTAACACTTCACTATGGACATCTGAGCTCCATCGATTTGTTACCGAATCTTCTGCGGTGTTTTACATTTACAACTCTGCTCTGTGTGTTTGCCGCGTAAAAAACATCAATCAATTTTTGCACTGGTCTGAACGAAAACAGCAGACAGGCTGATTGAAAATGCTAATTCATTATCTTCCGGCAGGAGCTGCTTTTGGAACAGCAGAAATAGCTGTTTCCTCTGTAATGGCTGTAATCAAAGAAATGATGCACTAACAAATGCTACTTTATCAAGAATTATAGGAAAGATTAAATGAAAATGACACCTATGCTTTTCTGAAGAAAGTTGGTTCTTTCAAAGATACATTTATATAAACATACATTAATTCATATAAAAACACTTGTGACACATTTTGATTTTAAAACATGCAGTGCTCATTTTTATTCAACAAAGTCAAAGCCTTTTAGAAAATCTATTTTTGTCAGTTAATTTTGATATTGTGGTGGGCGCCACAAATAAATCAATGTATGCAAAACACTGTTGTGTGTCAGATGCTGAAGCGCACAGGGAATGAATCATTGTCATTACACCATTGTGTAAGGGGATGATTCAGAATAAGGTAAAAGCTGGTCGGGACAGGTAATGGCTCCCTGGAGAAGAAGTAAAATTTTGTCAGCAGAAGTATTGCTATCAAGCCGATATGAGTAATGAGCCATGTGAGCATTTACACTGTGTACTTAATTCTTGCTCTGTGGAAAAGACATCTTCCTCTAGGATTTCTTCAAAAGGTTATAGTTTGTAAATTGCAGCATTTCCTGTTTATTATATCCTGGTTAGTTATATAAGGTGATCCCAGGTTTATGTTGATGAATGCTCCCGTATGTGCTTGACATGACATGAGATGTGGTGTTTTTGTTTGTAATTCTTTGTGCAACTAAGGGTGTACTCATACTAGGTGTTTTGAACAGGGCCTGAGCTCATTTGACCCCCAAAGCCCAGTTCGTTTGACTAGTTTGAGCGCTTCATGCCGTGCTCGAACACGGTTCGTTTAGCCCAGCTGGAAGAGGTGATTCAGGGCACAGTTCAGTTCAAAGCAACTGTGCCTAGTGTGAGTACGCCATAATTCATCGCCTAAAATGTGCAAAGGTTTTGACTGGGTTAGAGTCCCTAGCAAGTTGGTTCGCTAGGGCTGCCTTATATTACTGTCATTTTAAAACCATTTATGCCACTGAATATTTAATCATAATATAACAACATAATAATGGCTGAACACGACCACAAGAAGGCCTACACATTTTAATTCTTAATAATATTAAGATCATGGAAATTAAGTCAAAATATTAGATAGGCCTACCTTAGAAAACTTGAATAAAGCATGATCGCGTGTTCTCTGTGTGACAGTGGGTCCATGTTAATTGAAAGGTTTAAAATTTCAAAATCGTGATCGTGATTTCAAATTACGCTGCACTTTTTGCAGTTGCCCACTTTCATATTTGTGTCATTTTCTCTGTGTGCTGTATGTAAAATGAGTGTTACCCTTGCTTTATTTGAAAAATATGATTCCCAGTGCACACAAACTTACCAGAATGCTGAGCCCTGTTGGTTACAGTCTTTACTTCCTTTTTAATTATATTTTTATTAAATATTTATTTATTTGTGAAAAATACTTTGTCATCTAAAGTATAGGAATTTTTATCTTACACATTTATTTTTTAATCCATTGTGAAATTATTTCAAACTTCTTAAATAAAATAAAAATAAATAAATAAATAAATAAAAGAAAAAAAAACTTTTTCGGTCGACCACTATCAGTAAAACACATTCTCTACTTAGCAATCAGATGTCCATACGCACAAAGGCACAGATCCCTAAACAAGGCCATATCTGCAGATTAAACTTTGTTTGTAGAAGTATTTTTTAAATTTGAACAAGCACAGACTACGAAAAGCTGCAGAAGAAAAACATGTTGACATTCATTTTTATGAAAAATAATGGGCGATATATTGCATCACTAAAAATTATTGAGGTCACGTACATATATTGTGCGATAAGTCAGTATATTCATTATTGTGACAGACCTACATAGGCTGTGTACGAAATCACATAATATCTGAGAATGTTTGACCATTGCAATGTATGGCTTTTGAATGTTATACAGGTTATTTTTTCCCTATTGTTTATGAATACTGTGAATCTGCTGAAGTTGTGTGAAGTTTCGGATGAAGCCATAGTAGCTTGTTTTGTTCCTGACTGAATCTGTGCTTTGAACAAATAAATCATTGAGTGAATGATTAATTGACTGACTAATAATGCCAGATACTTGCTTTGTTCGTGAATGAACAAATAATTCGAGTGAAAGGTTCACTTTAAAGTGTTTTGAACATATTGTTAAATTGATAATTCAATACAGGGCTCAACGCTAAGGATTGTTTCTACTGGCTCAGTCAGTCCAGTGCTTAAATTTTTTACTTCCCATTGTAACATTTTCACTGGCCCTGCCACAAAAAAAAAAAAAATGATTTTATTTACTGTTTATTACTGTTATTCTAATAAATAAATTTATATGACACCAAAATTTTAAACATATTATATAAAATATAATGTTTTTTTTTTTTCCCCATATATTTTATTGGAAAAAGCATTTAAACAACATCTGCAACATGACACAACACAAGTCTCCATGCCATATTTTCAAGAATAAACAGTTCAGAATAACAGTCCTTTTATGGTTTTATCCCATATCCCTCCCTAGCACCCACCCTCATGATAGCCAGTCAGACATACAAACAAAACCAAATAAGTAGGATAGAAAGACTAAGTAAACTTAAAATAATTAAATGATAAAAAAAAAAAAAAAAAAAATTAAAGTTAGAGGTTAGTTGCCGATACCTAGGACGCTGTGCCAGGCTGCTAGGGTTCATGGATTAGCAGGAATCATGAGGGTTATTAATCGATTTCCCATATAGTGTAGCTTATGGTGTGGCGGGCAGACAGTGAGTCATAACGAGGTAGGAACCAATGCTGACACGTACTAAATATGCCACTGCAGTGACATTTCCCTAACGGAAATCTGGTTTACATAATTTAATAGTGGTTTCCAATGAGAATAAAATTTGTCAGTAGCGCCTCTGAGTGTAAACTTTATCTTCTCAAGTTTTAAGAAGAACAACGTGTCACATAGCCAGGCTTTGAACGACGGTGGTAAGGGTGACTTCCATAGAGTCAAAATTTTACGACGAGCAATTAGAGAGGTAAAAGCTATTACATTTATTTGAATTGTTGTCAAATTAAGTTCGTCCGGAGGTCTGCCAAAAATCGCTATATGGGGGGAAGGACAGATCTTCAAAGCCAGAATCTTTGAGATTGCATCAAAATATGACTGCCAAAAGTTGAATAATTTGGGGCATGACCAGAACATATGGGTCAAGTCACAAGGGGTCTGAGAACATCTATTACATCCCTCATCCGAGCCCCCCGGATAAATCTGGGCAAGCCTGGCCTTGCTAAAGTGAATCCTATGCACCACTTTAAATTGAATGAGACTGAACCTAGCACAACTGGAGGAGAAATTAACTGCTCGAAGGGCTTTTCCCCAAAAGTCATCAGACAGGGAAATCTGCAGTTCTGTCAGGGTTCTGTCACTCCAGTCTAGTGTTATTCATGGTTTTGTGACAGAGCCCTGATACTCTCCTCATGTCATTGTTTTCATGTGAGTGCGCGGCTTAGTTTTTACTGGCTGCGTGCCGTCTCGTGTGAACACGCGGTTTATGAGCTTGCTCATTAGCTGCGTGTTTGTGTCTATTTAAGCACATGGCTAGTGATTGGTTTGCTGGCCATGTGCTTGTGTTTTTTTGGTTTTGTGTGAGCACATGGCTTTTGTCTTAGTTCCTATGTGCCATGTGCTCTCGTCAATTGTCTTGACCCCACCCATCTTGTTACCTGATTATTGATGTAAGTTTCCCCACATGTGTTCCCTCGTTATCCTCCTCATTAGCTCCCCATTTATTGTCCTTGTGTTTGCAGTCTGGTTGCTTGTTCGTCGTCAAACATTTGTCTGTGTACATCGTGTCGTGTCGTGTCTTGCCTTGCCTTGCCTTGCCTTGCCTTGCCTTGCCTTGCCAGTCAAGTTTAGTCTGTTTTCCCCTACGGGGTAGTTTTTGTTGGTTTATTTTATTATTACAACTATTAAAGAACCCTTCTCTCTGCATCATTGAGTCCTCGCCTCATCCCTCTACCCAAGCCCTGACGGTACGAACAAGCCAGTATGAGGACTCAGCGGAAGAAGGGTTTGCACCGTCCACCAGCCTCCACTCTCTCCAGCCCCTACTACCAGCGCATGCTCCAGTTTAAGACCTTGATCTCTCTCCATCAACAAGGGACTGGTGTGAGGGATTTTGCCCTGGAGTTCAGTGGTACTGCAGAGGGATTGGAGTTTAATGATGCGGCCCTCAAGGACCTCTTCAATGATGCCCTTGATGAGCCTCTCAGCTGGTGGAGAATGAGGGGGCTGGACCACCTGTCGTTTGGGGAATTTGTGGAGTTCGTGGCACGTTCCCCAGCTAAGGAGGCTGCAGTACTGCCTGTGGTGCCCTTCAAAGCTGCCGTTCCCCCTATGGTGGATAAAGAAGCTGCAGTATCCCCAGAGGTGACTTGTGACATTGCAGAACCCCTGGAGGTGGCCGGAGAGACCACAGCACCTCACTCTCGTAGGCGGAAGAGGGGAAAGAAGAGGAATGGCTCTGCCCCGCCAATGCCAGAGGTGCCGGATGAGGCTGCAGCGCCCCCAGAGGTGCCGGATGAGGCTGCAGCGCCCCCAGAGGTGCCGGATGAGGCTGCAGCGCCCCCAGTAGTGGCCGACGACATTGCACTGCCCCAGTCTCGGAGACGGAGGAGAAAGGCTTCCTCCATCCCTCATGGCCCGGTGGCCATTCAGGAGCCCACTGCTGGCCTGGAGGCCAATCCAGTCATGCCCAAGCGCCTCGCCCTGCCGGCGCCGCCCAAGCGCCTCGCCCTGCCGGCGCCACCCAAGCGCCTCGCCCTGATGCCGGCGCCGCCCAAGCGCCTCGCCCTGATGCCGGCGCCGCCCAAGCGCCTCGCCCTGATGCCGGCGCCGCCCAAGCGCCTCGCCCTGATGCCGGCGCCGCCCAAGCGCCTCGCCCTGATGCCGGCTCTGCCCTTGATGAGTGTCTTGCCGGGTTTGCCCTTCCTATCTGCCGGGGTTCCTGTTAGGCCGGAGCCTCACTGGTCTGTCCCTCCGGCACCGCCCTGGCCCACTGCTGGGACTCCTGGACTGCTTGAGCCTCCTTGGCTCAACCATCCCGCCCCTCCCTGGTCCCTTTTAACAGCTGGTTGGGTTTTCCTGCTAGATGACTGGGCTCCCTTCCCTCCCTCCCTCCCCTATTTTGTCTGTTTTTTGATTTCCATGTCTTGTGTTCTGTTTTGTACCGTGCTTGTGTTGCCATGCCTGTGCTGTCATGTTCCTGTTTTGTTTTTGGGTGTTCCTCGTTAGGGACGCCAGGTGGCGTCCCTTTTGAGGGGGGCTAGTGTCAGGGTTCTGTCACTCCAGTCTAGTGTTATTCATGGTTTTGTGACAGAGCCCTGATACTCTCCTCATGTCATTGTTTTCATGTGAGTGCGCGGCTTAGTTTTTACTGGCTGCGTGCCGTCTCGTGTGAACACGCGGTTTATGAGCTTGCTCATTAGCTGCGTGTTTGTGTCTATTTAAGCACATGGCTAGTGATTGGTTTGCTGGCCATGTGCTTGTGTTTTTTTGGTTTTGTGTGAGCACATGGCTTTTGTCTTAGTTCCTATGTGCCATGTGCTCTCGTCAATTGTCTTGACCCCACCCATCTTGTTACCTGATTATTGATGTAAGTTTCCCCACATGTGTTCCCTCGTTATCCTCCTCATTAGCTCCCCATTTATTGTCCTTGTGTTTGCAGTCTGGTTGCTTGTTCGTCGTCAAACATTTGTCTGTGTACATCGTGTCGTGCCTTGCCTTGCCTTGCCTTGCCAGTCAAGTTTAGTCTGTTTTCCCCTACGGGGTAGTTTTTGTTGGTTTATTTTATTATTACAACTATTAAAGAACCCTTCTCTCTGCATCATTGAGTCCTCGCCTCATCCCTCTACCCAAGCCCTGACACAGTTCGTTCTCCCAGCTGGTCTTAATTTTGTTTACAACAGAATCAAAAGATGCAGTAAGTAGATTATAGAAGTAAGATATATGGCCTTTTGACAACTTCTCAGCCTTAATGATTAGATCAATGCCACTTGGAGGTGGGATTTGAGGGAACTGAGGGGAGTGGGTCCTAGCAAAATCCCGTAACTGGAAGTATCTTAAAAAGTCAGAACCGCTGAAATTAAAAGTTATGCGCAATTGCTCAAAGCTAGCAAAACAATTGTTCACATACATATCGCTAAAATATCGGAGGCCACTGCTAACAAAAAACTTGAATCTAGGGTCAATTTTAGCAGGAAGGAATAGATGGTTATTGCAAATAGGTGTTGTCTGAGGGAGGGTGAGCCAGCCAGAGTTACGTCTAATTTGTGCCCAGATTTTCAGAGTGCCAGTTACTACAGGATTAGATGTATAAAGTGATGGGGAAAAAGGAAGGCTACTGCAAGCTAGAGCCTGGAGCGAAGAAGAGGAGCATGACTTGGCCTCGATTTGACACCAATTGCTCTGAGCCGAGGTAAACCAAAGCATAATCTTATGAGCATTTGCAGCCCAGTAATACCCAATAAGACTAGGCAGGCCAAGACCCCCAAGGGATCTACTCCTCTGCAATAGTAATCTACTGGCTCTGGCGTGTTTGCCAGCCCAAATAAATGAGGAGATAATGCTTTCTATGGCAGTAAAAAATGACTTAGGTAAGAAGATAGGCAGACATTGGAAAAAATATAGGTATCTGGGAAGTATATTCATCTTAACAGACTGTACTCTTCCGGCCAGGGATAGTGGTAGACGGTTCCACCTCTGAAGATCGGACTTGACTGTTGCCGTTAAGGCAGTGAAGTTCTGTTCTCGCAATGCTCGGACGGACCTTGTTATTGCAATGCCTAAATATTTGAATCCTGAATTGGATTTTCTAAAAGGGACTGAAGACGAGGGTAATTCCATAGCTAATTGGTTAATAGCATAGCACTCGCTTTTTGAGATGTTTAATTTATTACCGGAGAACTCGCTAAAGGACTTCAGGACTGAGAGAGCACATGGGATGCTGGACTGAGGGTCGCGGATATACAATAGAAGGTCGTCGGCGTATAACGATACCTTGTGGTCTGTGCCCCATCTCTGAATCGCCTTAATTCCCTCCTCTGCCTTCAAGGCAATTGAAAGTGGCTCAATAGCGGCTGCAAATAGGAGTGGAGAAAGCGGACATCCCTGTCGAGTCCCACGGAAGAGAGGAAAGTACCCCGAGCGCTGGGTATTAGTACAAACTGATGCGCAGGGGGAGGAGTAGAGTAACCTAATCCAAGAGATAAGACTTTCCCCAAAACCAAACTGTTGAAGGGTGGAAAACAGGTAGGGCCACTCCACCCTATCAAAAGCCCTCTCAGCGTCAAGAGACACAACAACCTCCGGTTCTGAAGGAGAATGCGGTGTATGAATGATACCGAGAAGTCTTCTGACATTAGAGAACGAGTGCCTCCCCCTTATAAATCCCGTCTGGTCCTCCGCTATAACCGAGGGCATAACCGACTCCATTCTGCGAGCCAGAGCTTTTGCGAGTATTTTAACGTCTACGGATAAGAGCGAGATTGGGCGGTATGATGTACAATTCAGGGGGTCTTTGCCTTTTTTATAAATCAAAGAAATAGCAGCCTGTGTAAGGGTGGGCGGCAGAGAGCCCAGGCTGAATGAGTGATTGAACATTTCTAATAATAATGGAGCTAGTTGGTCTGAAAATTTCTTATAAAATTCGACCGGGTACCCATCGGGTCCGGGGGATTTACCATTATTCATTAACTGTATTGCCTCTTTGATTTCTGAAAGATGCAAAGGAGCGTTTAACATCTCACGATCGCAATCAGATATTTTGGGCATGGTAACTTTTTAAAAAAACTGAGACAACTGGGCTTCCTCATAAGAACATTCTGACTTATATAACTGGGCGTAGAACTTCCTAAAAATACCATTGATCGTTTCTGGGTCAGATGTAAGAAAGCCCGCTTCGTCTTTTATCTGTGAAATTTGATTTGAGGCCATTTTGGCCTTTAGTTGATGGGCCAAGAGGCGACTGGCTTTATCCCCATGCTCATACATGTATCCCTGCGCTCGAAGGAGATTTTGTTCAGCTTCCTTTGTCAAGAGGAGGTCGAGCTCAGTATGAAGTACCATCCTCTCTTTATACAATTCAAGTGATTGGTTGGTAGAGAGTGAGATGTCCAAGTCTGCGATAGCTTTCTCCAGCTCCACTCGTCGAGCCTTACGAGCTCTATTTGTATGAGAAGTAAATGATATAATTTTGCCTCTAACAAAAGCCTTCAGGGTTTCCCAGAGAAGGGAAGGTGAGGTCTCGTCATTTTGATTGGTGTCTAGGAAAAGTTTAATAGTCTCTAACATATACTTGCCAAAGTCCGCCTCAGCTAACAAAAGAGGATCCAGGCGCCAAAATTTGAATCTCTTTGGTTTGTGGTCAAAAAGGAGGTCCAAAATAACAGTTGAGTGGTCAGAAACCGTTATTGGTGAATATTGGGTGGAGGAAATTGATGGGATAAATGTCCTGTCTACTATTAGGTAATCTATACGTGAATATGTACGGTGCACATGGGAGAAAAAAGAGTATTGTCTGGTAGAGGGGTGTGAGAGCCTCCAGGGGTCAGCATAGCCATACCGGTCCATGAAGGTGGAGAGAGTTGCTGCCATTTTTGAGAGCGGGACAGGTTTCGGATTAGATCTGTCTAGTACCGGATCTATAACGCAGTTCATATCCCCTCCTAGCACCAGTAAGTGAGAATTCAAGTTTGGAATACAAGACAAAAATGATTTCATGAAAGAGTCATCATCCCAATTAGGGGCATAAACAGATGCTAAGATAATTGGTTTTTGGTAGAGTGTGCCCGAGACGATAACATAACGGCCATTCGAATCTGTAATTGTAGTATCGGGTACAAAGTCAATCCTAGATCTTAACAATATTGCTGTACCCCTTGTTTTCAGATTAAATTTGGAGTGAAAGATCTGTCCGATCCAGGGCCTTTTTAATTTTCGGTGGTCAGAATCACACAAGTGTGTTTCCTGCAGAAATATTATATCGGCGTTCAAATCTTTAACATGCGTCATGATCTTAGTACGTTTCGTCGGAGCATTCAACCCACCGGTATTTAATGAAATAATCCTCACTGCCTGCCCACCATTTGCCCCCTTTTTAGTCACTCCAGCCATGGCGTAGCGAACAATTGCAACGTATCAGAGACACCCTAGGATGTGAGCAACAAATAGAGAAAAAACAAATAATTATCTGTGCAAAAACAAACTTCAGAGTAAAACAAATAATTAAAACAGTCCTCAAAAATAATAAGCATATAAATAAAAGTTCCCCAAAATGAAAAACACTGGCTATCCTACATTGTTTCATTCCTTTTACCCAGATCGATGTGCAAGAAAAATCTAGGTCCCCCCCTTGACCCACCCCAAAACTTCTCCCCACCCACCTCGTCCCTTCCATACTTACTCTACCCGTAGGCACTTCCCTATCCATATCAGATCTTCTTTTCTTTTCCTCTCAAACCCACATCTCTAATTACTAATTGAAACCCCAATAACCAAAATCGAAGATACAAATAAAATGGCAGCCATTGTGTACTTTATACTATATCAGCAAGCAGCAGAGTTTGCTCCAAGAATATCCTATAACTGTGTAAACGAATATATACAATATGATTATAAGACTAAGTCATAAAAATTAAGAGGTGCCTGAATTGGATTTATTAACTCAAAAAAAAAAAAAATTAAAAATTAAAAATTAAAAAAAAATTAAAAAAGGAAATAATAAATAAATAAATACAAATCAAATCGAAAATAAGTAAATATATAGGCACTATTAACTGAATTAACAACATAATCTCCGGTCCAGCATCTGACAGGGGCCTATAACATGGTATATCAATCACCACAACAACGAATGTCTAAAATATAATTTTTGATTCCAATTTTGATACAACAGCAAAAAACTACTAGCCTAACAAATATAAAGTTTAAACTTCATTAAAGACAAGTGAACAAATTAACAAATTATAAGCAGTAGCACAATGAAATATATAGAACAAAGATATCAATTAAACAGTGCTTTAGGTTTGTAGGTGTTTGGGTACAGAAACTGAATAATCACATATAAAATAACATTGCATATTCTTCACTCAGAGATTTTTCATGGTTGATTCAATTGCCTTTTTTTCCTCTTTTTTTTCTATTAAAAGCAAATTGCCGAATTTATTTTTCTTTTCTTTTTTTTAAGCAAGAAACAAGAAATAATGAAAATGTCTGTAGCCATTTGAGATTAGAGGCAAGCACTGCATTTTTGAAACGAATGCTTCACACATGTAACGTTTCGTATTTGTTTCAAATTAATTTGTACAAGTTGAACATTTGATGCAAAAGCAGAATTGTCAGACTTTAGCTTTGTGAAATTATACAACAAAAAACATATCTGGACAAAACAAAGCAGCAGACAGTCTGAATGAGAATGCAAATTCACTCTCTGACAGCAGGTGGTGCTTATGAAACAGCAGTGATGAAGCATTTCAAAGCAGCACATAAATCCTACTTTAATACTTAAAGTGCCAGATGATGCATCTCTCTGTTTGCATGCTGTACACACAGAACACAGTGTGCGAGTACTGAAGTTGTCTTTCACGTCTTGTTTGATTGATTTAATCACTTGAATTTTTAAATCCAAAAATTAAAAATTTATTTTTAAATTAAATACATCCAAATGACAAAATTTTTGCTCACATAATTATGAAAACTAAAGGGAGCATTGTTTTGACTAGGTATTTGTCAGGAGAAGACTGAAAACCATCGGTTTAGACTAAATGTGGCCGTAAAGCACTAAAGCGAAACAGGCCTCGTTTAGGGCCGTAGCTATCTAATATTTTAGTAATCGAGTATTCTACCAAAAATTCCATCGATTAATCGAGTAATCGGATAAAATGTGTTTCTGCTTAATTGAAGTGCACTATTAATTATGCAAGAGAAAATAAGACTCCCGGGTCTCTTAAAATTAACAACTAAGTTTCCTTTTTTAGAAAAAAAATATTTTTTAAATGCATAGAATGCAATGCATACATCAAAAATAAACATTGAATTATTACCCATTGTTTCTCTGTCTGTACTGTGAACAATGACAATAAAGTTGACAGATGAATTAAGTGCATTTAAGTGCCATTCAGTTGGGGTTTTAAATAAAGCATTTTCTGAGATGCACATTAAACATTAAACACATAAAACATTAATTTAATGGATCTTTTATTTATTGAAAATTAACTTAACTTTTTGGTAAACAAAGGGGATTTACTATTAAAAATAAAACATGGAAGAAATGTTGTGGGATTAAACCTTAAAAAAAATGTTTGAATTTTTTTTTTTTGTAGTAGGCTATGTACATTCTGCTGAACAATAGTCTTTAACCGGACTTTTATTTTGACAGGTTGGCATACCTTTACAGTTCTGTGTATGTGATGTGACGCTAGTTTTACTCAAATCAAACGGTCAAATGCTCATGAAGTGACTCTCAGAGCAGTTCTGGAGATGTTGTTAATGTGTCCACGTTCCTTATTTAGTGAGACAGCAGACGCTGAAATCACCGCGAGCGTCACGCGCTCTTCAGTGTGTGTTAATAAAGGAAGACGCGCTTCTGCTCCATTCATTAACACAGACACGCAGAACATGCTGGATTCATATTTAAATAGACTGTTGTGGCTTAATATTTACAGATATTAGTCCATATCGTGATTTGATGTAAGTGCAATGACCTATTTTTGATTAATTCATTCTAAATTTGGCAAATTCCGTGCCATTCCGCATTAAACTGTAAATTCAATTTTTATGACTGGATTCCGCGATACCCTCCGTGTTTTCTGCATCGCGGAAATCATAGGGCCCTAGTTGTGGTATGCCAGCTCTATCTTGCAATGGACACACGCCACGACGTTCTCTTTACGTTTGCCACTGCCCTCAAATCAAAACACTGCTGACTCGCCCTACTTGGGAGGTTTCGGACGCAGCGCTTGTGTCTCCTTCCGCTTTCTGGGTGACGTAAACGCGTTGTGTCACATTAAAAAAATCATTGCGAAAGAACCTGACGTGAGATTTAAAATAATTTAAAAGAGGCTTCGAGGCAGAGGATTTTGCCTCAATCATTTTTTGTAATCGAGTTACTCGAGGAATCGTTTCAGCCCTAGCATCATTAATCAGCATCTGAACAGTGTAAAATCTCTGTCTGTCAAACCTGTGCCATATGAGGGGGAGAGAGAGCTGGAAGAAATTGCTTTATGAAATGAAAAAGGACACTGTGATTCATTCTGGAGAGCTTAGTACCTTCTCACCTCTACACTGCACCTCTGACCTGCTCAAGAGAACGACGATATCCTTTTAGTGCTGGTTATCATCTGCCTTACAGCGGCTTACAACTGGATTTGAGGAATGAAAGCAGCGCCTAGATTAGTATGAAAAGGCTGTTTAAGCAGGAATAGGGATGCAACGATTAACTGAGAGCCAGTCGAAAAACTATTCAAATATGTGACGATTCAAATCGGTTGAGATGCCAATCAAATTGCGATACAGTCAGAGTAGTTGTTTATATTAATGTTTCTCTGAGGGGAACTGACTATCTTTAGAAAAGTTTATGTGGTATTTTCTTTTCATCTTGCCTCTGAACAATGCATATTAATGCAGCATTTATATTTATAGCTGCTCTGGTTTGTTTACAGCTGTTACCCAGGAAACACTTGTATCATTGCTGTTCATGAGCGCCACCTGCTGTCAGAGAGTGAATCTGCAGAGAGTGATAGGGCATCTTATGCTATTCTTTTAATAAGACCTTTTTTGTGACTAAATGAATGTAAAGCGCTGCTTCCACAAAAAATAAATAAATACATTTTCAGAGAACAGTAGTCTTAGAAATGGTAAATAACTAAAATAATGTATAAAATAAAAAAGTGTGTAAATAAATAATCAAAAAATAAAATAAGAAAATTTAACATTATGGGCCTTTTTCACATTTCCGGGTTTCTCAGCAACGGAAGTCGTCATAGTTGGGTAAACTTGAAGAGCAGTGAATGGGACCGTACCACAAATATATTTTCCCCATTTGCTCAAAGAGCAAAAAAAAAAAAAAACCTTCACGATAGTGTTTTCATGATTTTCAGTAAAAGGAAAAAAATTGAGAGAGAATGATAACGGCAGTCAAAAGAGAGAACAATGTCAAATTTACCATCCCTCCCATAGACGCTGCATTAGAAACACCCTCGCATTAGCGTTAACTGTTTGTTTGTTTGTTTTTATGCAAAGGTAATATAATACACATAATAGTGTTGTAAATGTACATACATTTTTAAAAAAATACAAATATGAAAAATTTAAACTTTAAACCATTTAACGCGTCATCACAGTCTTGTGAAAAGGGTCTGGTGTGGTTTCATGTGGTTTCATGGTTTTCAAAAATTTGTCTGTAAGTTTTTTTTTTTTTTTAAATGTCTTTGAAAAAAGTATTTTATGCTCACCAAGGCTGCATTTATTTGATCAAAAATACTGTAAAATAGTGTGAAATATTACAGTTTTTCATAGTGTAAAATAAAATGTATGTTTGTAAAGGTAAAGCTTAATTTTATAGCAGCCATTACTCCCGTTTTCAGTCTCACATGATTCTTCAGAAATCATTCTAATTTGGTGCTTGAGAAACATTTCTTATTATTATCAGCTGTGCTGCATAATATCTTTATGTAAACTGTGATGGATTGTTTTGAGGATTTTCTTTTTTTTTTTTTGATGAATAGAAAGTTCAGAGCATTTATTTGAAATTGAACTCTTTTGTAACATTATTAATGTCTTTTACTGTCTCCTTTGATCAATTAGATCCGTCCTTTCTGAATAAAAGTATTGATTTCTTAAAAAAAAAAAGAAGTCAAACTGCCCTTTTAAAACAGGTCTTGGTACTTCCAGCTGGATGTCCAAACCTGTTGATGAACAAAAGCTATGAATCGATACTTTGGAGCGATGCCATGTGATCATGGAAATCCTGATGGAAGGCTATATAATGAGTTGTTTTACTGGATTAGTTCAGTCACCGTTTCATTAGGGGTCTAGAACAGTGGTTCCCAAACTTTTCCATTCCACGACCCACCTAGACAAGTGTAATATATTTCACGACCCACCAAAATATTAAAAAAAAAAAAAAAACAACGAGTGAAATTACTTTAAACCTAATCTTACTTAAAATTTTTATGACAGAAATTAAGTATTTAAGAAAAATAACCATTTTATTTTAGAGTACAACTGAAAATTTCACTACAAATTTACAAGTTTTAATTTTTGTTTACTGGCGTTAAAATATGTAGTGTCCATAAAAACGTGAAGCAGGCTCACTCCAGTGAAGTGTGATCTGCGCTGCTGTGTTTTGTTGCATTCATGATCCTTCCGTGTGTGTCGGCGAGAACGGAGCACAATCCAACACTTTTTTAGAAAAGCATAAGAAGCAAAGCAGAACTATCTAAAACAGTTTGGAGATTAAAATAATTGTGAAATAGGTAAAAAAAGACCGATTGAACCTTTTAATGACATTGCTCTGAGACCTTCAAAACACGCAACGCACACGGACTTAATTGCAATTTGAAAATCACACTAAGGATATTGCAGTTCATTATTAATGTTGGTGGGCTATATCGTTGTGATGAGTGGGTTCCCAGTTCCCGCCTCCTTCTTCCTGTGATTGTGAAGATTTTAATGTTTTACACTGGTGCCGAAGCCAGGGAGGAAGGAGGGGCGCGCTGCCGAAGATCCTTCGCCGCTGGGGTGAATCCGCAGTGCCATCGAGCAGGGCGAAGGAGTCTGCCGCCGACCGCCTCGATGACTCCTTCGTGGAAAGAGGTGGGAACCGGCGGACAATCAAACAAAGTTTCAAAGTTTTTGTGCGACCCACCTTGTTCCATTCCGTGACCCACGAGTGGGTCGCGACCCACAGTTTGAAAACCCCTGGTCTAGAAGACAGTGCAGATCTCACAATTTCCACTGATCATTTCAATGAATCAAAGGCAGATTCTAATGACAGTAATAATGACTTCTTATGAATAATACATTGAGAGATTAACGTCTGTCTGTGTGCGTGTGTGTTTGTGCGCATCTGAAACTCTCTCACATCTGAGTGGAGCTGAGCAGAGTGCTAATGATCTCTCATTTCGGCCGTGTGTGTGTGTATGTTCTCCAAACTTGGTATGTCTCTCTCTCCCTCCATGTCATTAGATCTTTCTCCGTTTCCCAGGTAATGACCCCTTTCCTTTCGGCAGCAGTCTGACTTTGTGACTATATGATTCTCTCTGCCTCTCTCTTTTTGGTTTCAGACAGTCATTTGCTTATTGTGAGGTGTTTCTCGTGACCTTGGACTGCCTGTTTGCCCTCGAGGAGGAAGAATTGTTCCCAGGAGCTGTTCAGCTGTCGCTACCTGACAATTTGCATTATTCTTAGACTAGCTTTAATTTAAAAAAACAATTTAAGTCAGTGCTCTATTATGTTTTCTCTCTTGGAGCTGTAAAATGTTATAGTCTGAATAATCTGAACGTGTTTCTGATGTCATAAATGAACTCTTTCTTCATAAATTCTCAGCATTGACTGATTTGCATCCAATTTCAGCCCATATAAAATTCCTGTCCATTTGCTCACACATTGACACATGGTGACTTTGAGGATAATGAGGGTCACTGTAATGGATAACCAATCAAACCCGGGTGCCGTAGGGATTGCGTAAAATGACACTGATAATTAGGTGAAATGGAATTGAATCTTGATAAAGATCACCCCCCTTATCATCTTATCTGGGTTCAGGTGAGGATTACAGCCTCCTTACATTTTTCTGACACATGCTGCCTCATTTTTTCAGGAAAGTAATTATCAAATAAGAATTTTGTTGTAGTAACATGGCACACCTGACTGTTTGATTTGTTTCGTGAGTGAGGTTTGAGGAGAGAAAAACCGAGATGGAAGAAAATAGACTGGTGGGGATGCAGCAGCATACATGTTGACTCACAGTCTGTGGGGATATAGACTGAAGTAAGTGTGTGTGTGTGTGTGTGTGTGTGTGTGTGTGTGTGTGTGTGTGTGTGTGTGTGTGTGTCTGTCTATCACAGAAAAAAAATAGAAACCGAACAAATGGTTATGGATTGTAGAACAGAAAAGTAAAGGTTATATTCTGTGTGTGTGTGCGTGTGTGTGTGTGTGTGTGTGTGTGTGTGTGTGTGTACTAGGCTTGCTGCAATAGACAGTGTTGACGGTGATCCCAGTGTTAAACCGCAACACCGGTTACATCACTTATTTAATTGGTTCCACATTGTTTGCTGATTTTTATTTTATTTAAACTTTGTGTCATTTATTTATTTTAATTGCCGTCAAGGTGTAAGCCTCCGAACTTTTTTACTTGTTTTGCTAATAAACATTATACTTTCAAACATGATTATGAAATGTACAGTATGAATCACTGTAGTTTGGTTGCCAAATTGATTTTGAATTAATCATTAAATCAAAAACATTCATGTTTTGGATGTAGTCTTTTGTAGCATATTTATATAATGTTTGTGAGACCATAATGAATTGTTATGTTGTTGGTTTATTCCTGAAGTAATTTACTCAATCCTGTCACAATTTTTCACAATCACAATAAAAAAAAGGTTTAAATTTAAAGTAATTGTACCAAATGGGTTATAGAACATTCTAGTGATAGAAAAGAAATCATTGAAAAGGCATGAGAGAGAGGGATCAGTGAATGTAGTAAACGGTCACAACATGACTTCATGTCTTTCTCTGTCGGATGGGAACTGTGAAAATCTGCCCCCAAGAAAGTCCTCACTCTGCAGGAGAGATAAATTACTGCCACCTTTGTTACCGACATTTTTAAGAACTTCCTCGTTTCATTTTTAAAGTGTACCATCATTGACATTTACCTGAAAGCAACATAGACTTTGTTAGTAGAGCTAATACACACCTATGTGCTTTCATTGCCCTTCACTCTCTCTCTCTCTCTCTCTCTCTCTCTCTCTGCCCTTCATTCTTCCTTCATGATATTCTGTAAAATCTAATATTATCAAAGAAAACCTCCACGGGTGAATAAGGTTGAATAAAATTCTCTATCATTGCAGTTAGATTAATGTTATCCCTCGTAACTGCGGAAGTAGAACAGAAATACCATTCCATCACCTCTGTCAGCTGCTCTCAGATCTGAGTGTGTGTAAAAGAGAGCGTTTAATTTTTAAGGGGAAAAACTTAAGAAGCGCAGCCAGCAGATTCATATTCTATCATTGGACGAGAGGAAATATGCAGTGTATTTCTGGTTTTATCACACACACGCACACACATCTTGGTTCATTAAACTCTATCCTTATTAAGCATCATCACTGAAGGTCAATCAAAGGTCATCATCATGGCACTAAGGGATGTGGATGTGCTTGCTATGGTCATTTCGCAATAACTTGAATGCAAATAGAGAGTAAGTAGGACTGGATGACACAGTTTCAGATCATACAGCCCATAACTAACTGGCCGTGTGTTTTCTTCTCAGTTTTCTGAGCTGGCAGACACGCCAGAAACCTAACTAAATGCAAAAAATGCAGTGTCCCTTTAATATTAAATCTCATTTATTTAACAGTACAAGCTATTGAGATTTTTCATCAGATATTTGAACAATATGAAAAGACTCTGCTTGAACATTTGTTTGTAATACAACTTTGTGTCGAAAGAACAGAAACCACAGATACACTGCCAATATCCTCCTCCGTCCCTCACCTGGGCCTTGACTCCATTCATTCCCCCGAAACCAGGATTTGAAAAGGATGTTTGATAAGATTCCTATTGATCGAAGGCCATCTCTGCTACACTTCTGTGTTCCTAAGGTGTGCTGCCTCCTCTGAATTTAATTTAGCAGTAGAACATCAATAGCTCAACATCAGTGGCTCCTTCACTTACTTTGGAGTTTAGTGGGCAGCAAAGGCTGTTACAATGATTTCCCAGAACTGTTTTTTTCCCCCACATGTCCCTGCATCTAACATGAATCTGTTCATTACTACTCACTGTGAAGGCAATTATGAAAAATAGATTTTTGTATTGATTTGTGGTATTATGTGTGGTATTATGTAAAGCAATTATGCAACTGTACTGATGATGGCAGCGAGTAACATGATCAGGAGATGTCGCAGGGTTTTCAGATGAGATATGGCACTCGGTCTGGGTTACATCAGTGGTCTAATTCAATGAAAACATC